>NC_056444.1:29522086-29884586 GCF_018296145.1 Oncorhynchus tshawytscha
ACGCCTGGAACAGGGAGAGATGAGAAAACACAGTTGGAATATTACCCAGGGGAAAAAAACACAGTTGGAATATTACCCAGGGAAAAAACACAGTTGGAATATTACCCAGGGAAAAAACACAGTTGGAATATTACCCAGGGAAAAAACACAGTTGGAATATGACACAGGGTAAAAACACAGTTGGAATATTACCCAGGGAAAAAACACAGTTGGAATATGACACAGGGTAAAAACACAGTTGGATTATGACACAGGGTAAAAACACAGTTGGATTATGACACAGGGTAAAAACACAGTTGGATTATGACACAGGGAAAAAACACAGTTGGAATATGACCCAGGGGAAAAACACAGTTGGAATATGACACAGGGTAAAAACACAGTTGGAATATTACCCAGGGAAAAAACACAGTTGGAATATGACACAGGGTAAAAACACAGTTGGAATATGACACAGGGTAAAAACACAGTTGGAATATGACACAGGGTAAAAACACAGTTGGAATGTGACACAGGGAAAGAACACAGTTGGAATATGACACAGGGTAAAAACACAGTTGGAATATGACACAGGGTAAAAACATGTATTTCTTGTGGAAACTTGAAGGAATTTGAAAGAATTTTAACTCCCTCATTGCTTTTGTGGCAGAGCACCGAGCTTTATGGGTATATTTTACAAGAAAAGCACCTGCAACCCCCCTCTATCATGCTTACAGACTAGTTCGATAAATCATACCACTAATGAAACAATAACACATACAAAAACTGCCATAGATTATTTTACGTTTGATATGCTGTTGAGTTTAATCACCAATTTCCGTTGACTGTCCTACGCCCTTCTTCTTTTCTCTTACGCAGAAAAAAAAAGATCTTCGATCATTTCTCTCATTAAATTCAGCACATCTGGCGCTCGGCCCAGCTGTAACTTATGAACTGGAAAAGTACTGGGGATGTCGAGAGAGACAGAGACAGAGACAGAGACAGAGACAGAGAGAGAGACAGAGAGAGAGACAGAGAGAGAGACAGAGAGAGAGAGGCATGTGCATTGCCTGGTCCCAGATCTGTTTGTGCTGTCTTATGTGACAATGGCTATATAGGAGTTGGCAAGACACACAAACAGATCTGGGACCAGGCTATTATGGCCGCAGTCTGACACAGGCCTGTGAAACAACAGCATCAGTGTAAATACATGGTGATCTGTTTGAAGTATTACGGCCATGGGGATGGTTTGTAGCTCATTCTGAGAAGTCGTGCCAGCCAGTGTTGAGTGAGATTGGTACGATCCAGTGTGTCTGCTAAATGCACTCTGAATGTAAATTTTCCATGAGCAAAGTGAAGGAGAAGGACAGAATTACTTTTTAAAACCATTTTCATTCACTATTTCCTCTATTTGAAATACAGTCAACAAATCAGGTATGTTGGTTCAACCTCTGGTTGTGGTGAGGGACAGGGGTTTTCCCTGAATGTGACATGACCCCAGTAATAGGGCCTAACGTTTTTCTCAAGAAAAACTCCTGGTCCTAGTTACGATGTACACTGTATAGCCCAAACAGTCTACAAACTGAGACAAGGCAGAAATCCAAGCTACAGTGCCTTGCGAAAGTATTCGGCCCCCTTGAACTTTGCGACCTTTTGCCACATTTCAGGCTTCAAACATAAAGATATAAAACTGTATTTTTTTGTGAAGAATCAACAACAAGTGGGACACAATCATGAAGTGGAACGACATTTATTGGATATTTCAAACTTTTTTAACAAATCAAAAACTGAAAAATTGGGCGTGCAAAATTATTCAGCCCCCTTAAGTTAATACTTTGTAGCGCCACCTTTTGCTGCGATTACAGCTGTAAGTCGCTTGGGGTATGTCTCTATCAGTTTTGCACATCGAGAGACTGAAATTTTTTCCCATTCCTCCTTGCAAAACAGCTCGAGCTCAGTGAGGTTGGATGGAGAGCATTTGTGAACAGCAGTTTTCAGTTCTTTCCACAGATTCTCGATTGGATTCAGGTCTGGACTTTGACTTGGCCATTCTAACACCTGGATATGTTTATTTTTGAACCATTCCATTGTAGATTTTGCTTTATGTTTTGGATCATTGTCTTGTTGGAAGACAAATCTCCGTCCCAGTCTCAGGTCTTTTGCAGACTCCATCAGGTTTTCTTCCAGAATGGTCCTGTATTTGGCTCCATCCATCTTCCCATCAATTTTAACCATCTTCCCTGTCCCTGCTGAAGAAAAGCAGGCCCAAACCATGATGCTGCCACCACCATGTTTTACAGTGGGGATGGTGTGTTCAGGGTGATGAGCTGTGTTGCTTTTACGCCAAACATAACGTTTTGCATTGTTGCCAAAAAGTTCAATTTTGGTTTCATCTGACCAGAGCACCTTCTTCCACATGTTTGGTGTGTCTCCCAGGTGGCTTGTGGCAAAGTTTAAACAACACTTTTTATGGATATCTTTAAGAAATGGCTTTCTTCTTGCCACTCTTCCATAAAGGCCAGATTTGTGCAATATACGACTGCTTGTTGTCCTATGGACAGAGTCTCCCACCTCAGCTGTAGATCTCTGCAGTTCATCCAGAGTGATCATGGGCCTCTTGGCTGCATCTCTGATCAGTCTTCTCCTTGTATGAGCTGAAAGTTTAGAGGGACGGCCAGGTCTTGGTAGATTTGCAGTGGTCTGATACTCCTTCCATTTCAATATTATTGCTTGCACAATGCTCCTTGGGATGTTTAAAGCTTGGGAAATCTTTTTGTATCCAAATCCGGCTTTAAACTTCTTCACAACAGTATCTCGGACCTGCCTGGTGTGTTCCTTGTTCTTCATGATGCTCTCTGCGCTTTTAACGGACCTCTGAGACTATCACAGTGCAGGTGCATTTATACGGAGACTTGATTACACACAGGTGGATTGTATTTATCATCATTAGTCATTTAGGTCAACATTGGATCATTCAGAGATCCTCACTGAACTTCTGGAGAGAGTTTGCTGCACTGAAAGTAAAGGGGCTGAATAATTTTGCACGCCCAATTTTTCAGTTTTTGATTTGTTAAAAAAGTTTGAAATATCCAATAAATGTCGTTCCACTTCATGATTGTGTCCCACTTGTTGTTGATTCTTCACAAAAAAATACAGTTTTATATCTTTATGTTTGAAGCCTGAAATGTGGCAAAAGGTCGCAAAGTTCAAGGGGGCCGAATACTTTCGCAAGGCACTGTATAGGCTAACAATGTCAGAGTAATGGAAAGTTACTGTGGTCTCTGTGAATGATATCTCTCCTTGGGACACATCCATGCTTAGGGAATGTATGTTATTGTTGATGTCTAATGTTGCATAGCGCTGAAATCTTACACTTGGCAACACAGTGTAGTAGAGGACGGTCGAAGCCTTTACCTAACCAACCCTGGAGGCAGCTCAACTCTAACCAGCTCCAGCTACAGCTCCAGCCCCTGTGTGTCTGTGTGTGTCTGTCTGTGTCTGTGTCTGTATCTGTGTGTGTCTGTGTCTGTCTGTGTGTCTGTCTGTGTGTCTGTCTGTGTGTCTGTCTGTGTGTCTGTGTCTGCGTGTGTGTCTGTGTCTGTGTCTGTGTCTGTGTCTGTGTCTGTGTCTGTGTCTGTGTCTGTGTCTGTGTCTGTGTGTGTGTCTGTCTGTGTGTGTCTGTGTGTGTCTGTGTCTGTGTCTGTGTCTGTGTCTGTGTCTGTGTCTGTGTCTGTGTGTGTGTCTGTGTCTGTGTGTGTGTCTGTGTGTGTGTCTGTGTGTGTGTCTGTGTCTGTGTGTGTGTGTGTGTGTGTGTACACGTGTTCATTTACTAGATTTTCCCCTTTATAAATCAAATATACGCTTTCTTTCTGTTTTCCATTGCTTTTCATCTGTCATTAATTTGATCCACTGGGCCAAACCCTGCTATACAGTAGAGTTGGGACGATAAACCAAAAATGATCCACACCGACCATACCAATCAATTATCGCAGGCATTTTGCTGATATCGTTCATTATGATATGTAGCCTGTACTAGAGAAATGTGATGTTTGAAATGAAATAAGTTTGCTAATATGGGTGAATGTTAATGGGGACAATTGATGGCTACAACAATCAAATTAGCAGAAGTAGTTTAAAGGATAATAAAACAAAACTCTGTTCCCCATTAATGATATTAACTTTCCACTTTTCGTTATCGCATCAATTCAGGCAATTTATCACAATATGGATTTTTGCCCATATCGCCCAGCTCTACTATAGACTCAGAATACTATAGATAGTGTACATTTTATATACAGCTTTCTGTGCCTAGGGCTGTTGCGTTGACCATATTACCGCCACACCGGCCTTCACATGTCATGAAGGCAGTCAAATTCCACATGTTTAGTCACGGTAATTAGTCTTCTCCAAGCTCTGATGCTGCTGCTGGTCATTAGTAGCCTACCAAACTTGATAACTGCCTGGTACTCAGCCCTCTATTGTCCTTCTAATCACTCTGACATCAATGCAAATGTGATCGAAAATCTAATCAAACACTTCATGAGAGCCCATGAGCTCATGTTGCGCAACATTTCTATAGGTTATGTAATTGCGGGAGAAAACAGAGTGATGTCCACTAATAAAAAGAGGAGGATCCCATCAGCTTTCTATAGGCTAGGCCTACTATATTTATTACTCAACTTTCCTAATATTAAGCACATTGTTTCTCTTTACGACAGAAGTATAGCCTACCTGGCTGGCATGAAAATAAACCACAGGGAAAAGCGTCTTCCATTCACTATTTTTAAGCAATAAGGCCTGAGGGGGTGTGGTATATGGCCAATATACCATGGCTAAGGGCTGTTCTGATGCCCGACGCAACGTGAAATGCCTGGATACAGCCCTAAGCCGTGGTATATTGGCCATATATCACAAACCCCCGAGGTGCCGTATTGCTATTATAAAATGGTTACAAATGTAATTAGAGCAGTAAAAAAATAAGTGTTTCGTCATACCCGCGTATACGGTCTGATATACCACGGCTGTCAGCCAATCAGCATTCAGGGCTCGAACCACCCAGTTAATAATGCATAGATGACATGTATTTTTTCTGCTGCCCCTGTTTCAATACAGGTGCATGATAATTGGTCCATTCTAAATCAAAATAAATGTCACACATATATAATTTAGTATATGTAAAGACAAGATTAAATCAAGAATAGTCTGACGGGTGACAATATTAGCATATCACTTGTGAATGACATATTATCAATGATGAATGATGCCCAGCACTTGTTTGAATCATAGTCGCACACCTCATGTAGCCTAGCCCATAGCCCTAAATGTTTTACTAAGGTTTGTATCACAACTAAAAGTGGCCAAATAACTTCTTAAAATGAAGCACATGAATCCACACTACAAGGGGTGTAGAGCCTAACTGACAGACATAAACAGTACATGAGATTCAAGTTTGGGGAAGATCATTTTCACCATAAAAATGCAGTTTTATAATAAAAGCATTACAGTGCCTTGCGAAAGTATTCGGCCCCCTTGAACTTTGCAACCTTTTGCCACATTTCAGGCTTCAAACATAAAGATATAAAACTGTATTTTTTTGTGAAGAATCAACAACAAGTGGGACACAATCATGAAGTGGAACGACATTTATTGGATATTTCAAACTTTTTTAACAAATCAAAAACTGAAAAATTGGGCGTGCAAAATTATTCAGCCCCTTTACTTTCAGTGCAGCAAACTCTCTCCAGAAGTTCAGTGAGGATCTCTGAATGATCCAATGTTGACCTAAATGACTAATGATGATAAATACAATCCACCTGTGTGTAATCAAGTCTCCGTATAAATGCACCTGCACTGTGATAATCTCAGAGGTCCGTTAAAAGTGCAGAGAGCATCATGAAGAACAAGGAACACACCAGGCAGGTCCGAGATACTGTTGTGAAGAAGTTTAAAGCCAGATTTGGATACAAAAAGATTTCTCAAGCTTTAAACATCCCAAGGAGCACTGTGCAAGCGATAATATTGAAATGGAAGGAGTATCAGACCACTGCAAATCTACCAAGACCTGGCTGTCCCTCTAAACTTTCAGCTCATACAAGGAGAAGTCTGATCAGAGATGCAGCCAAGAGGCCCATGATCACTCTGGATGAACTGCAGAGATCTACAGCTGAGGTGGGAGACTCTGTCCGTAGGACAACAATCAGTCGTATATTGCACAAATCTGGCCTTTATGGAAGAGTGGCAAGAAGAAAGACATTTCTTAAAGATATCCATAAAAAGTGTCATTTAAAGTTTGCCACAAGCCACCTGGGAGACACACCAAACATGTGGAAGAAGGTGCTCTGGTCAGATGAAACCAAAATTGAACTTTTTGGCAACAATGCAAAACGTTATGTTTGGCGTAAAAGCAACACAGCTCATCACCCTGAACACACCATCCCCACTGTCAAACATGGTGGTGGCAGCATCATGGTTTGGGCCTGCTTTTCTTCAGCAGGGACAGGGAAGATGGTTAAAATTGATGGGAAGATGGATGGAGCCAAATACAGGACCATTCTGGAAGAAAACCTGATGGAGTCTGCAAAAGACCTGAGACATATAGGAGTACCTATTTCTATGTTAAGCGCTTAACCCAGAAAAGCCTCATTTATATATTTAAAAAAAACTTTGTTCAATTGTATTCTTCATACAATAAAATATCAAATAATGCCACAGAATTATAAGCAAATCTTGTCTGCTAAATGAATTAGTGTTTGGCATAGCCACATCAGGACAACTCAGTCTGCTATTATTTTCTTCTGAAATAGGCTACATTTTCATCCTATCATGTTCCTTTAGACGTGTCCAAAATAAATCATGGATTTATTGATAAGTTGTAGGCTATATTACATGGATTCATTAGACTTTTTAAAGTGGCTTGTAGGCTGTGTGGAAGCCAGGAGATGCTAAATGTGTTTATGTTAATTAACGGTCTATGACTGTGAGGCGACAGATATTTGCTTGACAATCACCAGCTGTCGAAATGTTGTGACCGCCACAGCCCTATCTGTGCCCCGATATCAAATCAATATAAGGTAAACCATACAGTACATCAACCACTATATAAAGTCATCATGACCTATAAAGTCATAGAGCCCCTCGTAGAGCACCTCTCTCACCCTAGGCTGTAAATCCAGCTGTCTTCCCAAAGGAAAGAGACTTCACAGACAACTGCTAATGGTGCGTGTGTTTGTGTGTGTGCGTGCGTGCATGCCTTCATGCACACAAGTACACGTGTGTGGGTTTGTGTGTTTGGGCACATACTGTACATGTCCCTGAGTAGTTACATTACCAAATAGCAACTCCAAAAATAACGTCTCTGTTAGGTGGTGTCTCTGTTAGGTGGTGTCTCTGTTAGGTGGTGTCTCGAATGGCATCCTATTCACTCTATAATGCAGTACTTTTGAACAGAGCTCATTTTAGGCAAGAACGATTTTGCACACAACCATTGACTTAATTTAATCTGATTATCTACTCTATTTCTCCAATACAAATACAGCCGAAGTCGGAAGTTTACATACACTTAGGTTGGAGTCATTAAAACTTGTTTCTCAACCACTCCACAAATTTCTTGTTAACAAACTATAGTTTTGGCAAGTCGGTTAGGACATCTACTTTGTGCATGACACAAGGAATTTTTCCAACAATTGTTTACAGACAGATTATTTCACTTATAATTCACTGTATCACAATTCCAGTGGGTCAGAAATTACATACACTAAGTTGACTGTGCCTTTAAACAGCTTGGAAAATTTCAGAAAATGATGACATGGCTTTAGAAGCTTCTGATAGGGGAATTTACATTATTTGAGTCAATTGGAGGTGTACCTGTGGATGTATTTCAAGGCCTATACCTTCAGTGCCTCTTTGCTTGATATCATGGGAAAATCATAAGAAATCAGCCAAGACCACAGAAAATAATTGTGGACCTCGACAAGTCTGATTCATCCTTGGGAGCAATTTCCAAACGCCTGAAGGTACCACGTTCATCTGTACAAACAATAATACGTACACAAGTATAAACACCATGGGACCACGCAGCCGTCTTACCGCTCAGGAAGGAGACGCGTTCTGTCTCCTAGAGATGAACGTACTTTGGCACGAAAAGTGCAAATCAATCCCAGAACATCAGCAAAGGACATTGTGAAGATGCTGGAGGAAACAGGTACAAAAGTATTTATATCCACAGTAAAGTCCTACATCGACATTACGTGGAAGGCCGCTCAGCAAGGAAGAAGCCACTGCCCCAAAACCACCATAAAAAAGCCAGACTACGGTTTGTAACTGCACATGGGGACAAAGATCATACTTCTTGGAGAAATGTCCTCTGGTCTGATGAAACAAAAATAGAACTGTTTAGCCATAATGACCACCATTATGTTTGGAGGAAAAGGGGGAAGCTTGCAAGCCGAAGAACACCATCCCAACCGTGACGCACATGGGTGGCAGCATCATGTTGTGGGGGTGCTTTGCTGCAGGAGGGATTGGTGCACTTCCCAAAATAGATGGCATCATGAGGCAGGAAAAATGATGTGGATATATTGAAGCAACATCTCAAGACATCAGTTAAAGCTTGGTCGCAAATGGGTCTTCCAAATGGACAATGACCCCAAGCATACTTTCAAAGTTGCGGCAAAATGGCTTAAGGACAACAAAGTCAAGGTATTGGAGTGGCCATCACAAAGCCCTGACCTCAATACCATAGAAAATGTGTGGGCAGAACTGAAAAAGTGTGTGCGAGCAAGGAGCCTACATACCCGACTCAGTTACACCAGCTCTGTCAGGAGGAATGGGCCAAAATTCGCCCAATTTATTTTGGGAAGCTTGTGGAAGGCTACACAAAAAGTTTTACACACGTTAAACAATTTAAAGGCAATGCTGCCAAATACTAATTTGGGTGTATGTAAACTTCTGACCCACTGGGAATGTGATGAAAGAAATAAAAGCTGAAATAAATCATTCTCTCTACTATTATTCTGACATTTCACATTCTTAAAATAAAGTTGTGATCCTAACTGACCTAAGACAGGCCATTTTTACTAGGATTAAATGTCAGAAATTGTGAAAAACTGAGTTTAAATGTATTTGGCTAAGATGTATGTAAACTTCAGACTTCAACTGTAGGTTAAAGGGGCAATCAGCAGTTGCTACATCCACTGTTGGACTTACCGACATAATAAATTAATGATATGTACCCATTGATTCTTGAAAAATAGAACTTATAAATGTCTCATGAGCTTAGTTGAACTGTCATACTCCATCAGAACCCAAAAGAGAAGCTTGCTTTATGTCAATGTTTGTAAACAAAGTAAATAAAAAACAAACACCATATAGCCTCAAAACATTGCTCAAAATATCATTTTGATATCATGGATGGTCTGTACTCATATAGTTCTGTCTATGATTTGAGAGTGGTTTCATTTCTCCAGCCCCACCCCTCAGCTTTTTACCGAAACATGGTCAGGTAGTTTCTATTGTTATTATCTCAATACTGGTGATTGCCGCTTTAAGTTATTAGAGTTGCCTACCACTGGATTGCAAGCAAGGAGATCAGGAGCAATACGGTCTCCTGTGCAATATTCAATATTGAGCAGATTCACTAGCCTGGAATCCAGGCCAGATTTGTGCCAATATTCCACTCCTTGCCACTCTGTGGCATATTCCTTATGGAAAAACCCCATGAATTTCACATGTGAGCACAAGTGAATTGTTCCAAAAACATGTTTTCATGCGATCACATTTGATCTTACAGTACCTGAAGTTAATGTGATAGCATGTGACAGCATATAAAGCAATATGTGATAACATGAAACTACACATGTGAACACGTGATCACATGTGAAGTGTTCTAAAAACGCTTTTTTAACATCATTTCTCATTTGAAATCTCACGTGAAATCATGTGATTTTCCACATGAAATCATGTAGTTTTTCTGTAAGGGGTGACAAAATAAATTGAAATACATATTTCATATAGATGTAAAAGAAATACTGCCCGCCTCTGTTCACAACCACTTTAACCACACATTTTCCTCACAACAAACAACCCCTTTATTTATTTCCACATTTTGATTTGATGAGACAACATCACGTCATCGATGACAAAAACATACACATGACTTATTCCAACAGATCAAGTCTCAGGAGTGGGTTGTTGTACTTGGCGTTGCAGTGAGGTTGAGAAAAACATGCCCAATCTGCTTAAACTGTTTCCAGATTGTGTGTGTGTATGTTTGTGTGCATGTTCATTCAGTTTTTGCAACACTACTCAAGGGGTGATCGTATGACATTACACAATGGGTTTTAATGTATAAAGACCACACATGTTTCAGAGGCCTGGTTTATGTTAAATGGGTGCAAAAGTCTCTATAGCTGGGCGGCAGGTAGCCTAGAGGTTAAGAGTATTGGCCCAGTAACCAAAAAGTCGCTGGTTCGATGTGCCCTTGAGCAAAGCACAACAAATGAATAATTATCAGCTCCAATTGTCAGCGCATAAAAAGCTGGGCTACTTTACTTGTAACATTACTGTCCTTTATTTTCCTTGAAAAATATTCTCAAACTTTGTTGCGCTCCTCAGAATTTCCTAGAATTGCTGCTAGGGAAGAGTGGGGGAAATGGTTGAATCAACGTCGTTTCCAAATCATTTCAACCTAAAAATGTCATGCGATGACATTGAATTAATGTGAAAAACGTATTGGATTTGCAAAAAGTCATCAACTTAAGGGAATTTCCTATTTTTTAACCTAAATTCAATGACAGGGTGACATTTTTGGTTGTTTCGAAGTTGAATTCACATTAGTTGACCACTCAACCAAATGTAAATCAATACCAGACATTGAACTGATGTCTGTGTCAAGTGGGTATTAATAAGGAGAGACCGGGGGAAGTTGTAATATATTTTATCTTTGTATCTATTAGAGACCTGTATGGGTTAGTGATCAGTAGTAGAGTGGCTCTCTAGTCAACCTGTTTGGGTTAGTGATCAGTAGTAGAGTGGCTCTCTAGTCAACCTGTTTGGGTTAGTGATCAGTAGTAGAGTGGCTCTCTAGTCAACCTGTTTGGGTTAGTGATCAGTAGTAGAGTGGCTCTCTAGTCAACCTGTTTGGGTTAGTGATCAGTAGTAGAGTGGCTCTCTAGTCAACCTGTTTGGGTTAGTGATCAGTAGTAGAGTGGCTCTCTAGTCAACCTGTTTGGGTTAGTGATCAGTAGTAGAGTGGCTCTCTAGTCAACCTGTTTGGGTTAGTGATCAGTAGTAGAGCTGCTCTCTATTCAACCTGTCGGGTTAGTGATCAGTAGTAGAGCAGCTCTCTATTCAACCTGTTGGGTTAGTGATCAGTAGTAGAGCAGCTCTCTATTCAACCTGTTGGGTTAGTGATCAGTAGTAGAGCTGCTCTCTAGTCAACCTGTTGGGTTAGTGATCAGTAGTAGAGTGGCTCTCTATTCAACCTGTTGGGTTAGTGATCAGTAGTAGAGCAGCTCTCTATTGAACCTGTGGGGTTGGTGATCAGTAGTAGTGCAGCTCTCTATTCAACCTGTTGGGTTAGTGATCAGTAGTAGAGCAGCTCTCTATTCAACCTGTTGGGTTAGTGATCAGTAGTAGAGCAGCTCTCTATTCAACCTGTCGGGTTAGTGATCAGTAGTAGAGCAGCTCTCTATTGAACCTGTTGGGTTAGTGATCAGTAGTAAAGCAGCTCTCTATTGAACCTGTTGGGTTAGTGATCAGTAGTAAAGCAGCTCTCTATTGAACCTGTTGGGTTAGTGATCAGTAGTAGAGCAGCTCTCTATTGAACCTGTTGGGTTAGTGATCAGTAGTAGAGCAGCTCTCTATTGAACCTGTTGGGTTAGTGATCAGTAGTAGAGCAGCTCTCTATTCAACCTGTTGGGTTAGTGATCAGTAGTAGAGCAGCTCTCTATTGAACCTGTTGGGTTAGTGATCAGTAGTAGAGCAGCTCTCTATTGAACCTGTTGGGTTAGTGATCAGTAGTAGAGCAGCTCTCTAGTCAACCTGTTTGGGTTAGTGATCAGTAGTAGAGCAGCTCTCTATTCAACCTGTTGGGTTAGTGATCAGTAGTAGAGCTGCTCTCTATTCAACCTGTTGGGTTAGTGATCAGTAGTAGAGCAGCTCTCTATTGAACCTGTTGGGTTAGTGATCAGTAGTAGAGCAGCTCTCAATTCAACCTGTTGGGTTAGTGATCAGTAGTAGAGCAGCTCTCTATTCAACCTGTTGGGTTAGTGATCAGTAGTAGAGCAGCTCTCTATTCAACCTGTTGGGTTAGTGATCAGTAGTAGAGCAGCTCTCTATTGAACCTGTTGGGTTAGTGATCAGTAGTAGAGCAGCTCTCTATTGAACCTGTTGGGTTAGTGATCAGTAGTAGAGCAGCTCTCTAGTCAACCTGTTTGGGTTAGTGATCAGTAGTAGAGCAGCTCTCTATTCAACCTGTTGGGTTAGTGATCAGTAGTAGAGCTGCTCTCTATTCAACCTGTTGGGTTAGTGATCAGTAGTAGAGCAGCTCTCTATTGAACCTGTTGGGTTAGTGATCAGTAGTAGAGCAGCTCTCAATTCAACCTGTTGGGTTAGTGATCAGTAGTAGAGCAGCTCTCTATTCAACCTGTTGGGTTAGTGATCAGTAGTAGAGCGGCTCTCTAGTCAACCTGTTGGGTTAGTGATCAGTAGTAGAGCAGCTCTCAATTCAACCTGTTGGGTTAGTGATCAGTAGTAGAGCAGCTCTCCATTGGCCCCTCAGCGTGCCTATTTTCACCATTCTGTATGTCTAAAGAATCTTCTGAAATATGAACACAAAAATACTGGACATTTTGAACTCGTTTTGTCAAAGTTACAATCATGGTCTTGAATGAGACTACAATTGTTCTGGTCTTTTTCTGGGACCAAATAATCATGCAATTTCTTGTGAACACAGATACGACATTTTTACCAACCCCTTGCAATGAGAGGTTGAGTGTTCAAATCTCATCACAGACAACTTCAGCATTTTAGCTATTTAGCAACTTCTTACTACTTGTGAGCTACTTAGCATATTAGCTAACACTTACTCGGGGTTAGCTTTTTTTTTAACCTTTATTTAACTAGGCAACTTAACTCAGTTAAAGAACAAATTATTATTTACAATGACGGCCTACACTGGCCAAACCCAGACGACGCTGGGCCAATTGTGCACCGCCCTATGGGACTCCCAATCAAGGCCGGTTGTGATACTGCCTGGATTCAAACCAGGGTGTCTGTGGTGACACCTCTAGCACTGAGATGCAGTGCCTTAGACCGCTGCTCCACTTGAGTCGTTGTCCTGTTGCATCACCCAACTTCTGTTGAGCTTCAATTGGCAGACAGATAGCCTTACATTATCCTGTAAAATGTCTTGATAAACGTGGGAATACATTTTTCAGTCGATGATAGGAAGCTGTCCAGGCCCTGAGCAGCCCCAAACCATGATGCTCCCTCCACCATACTTTACAGTTGGGATGAGGTTTTGATGTTAGTGTGCTGTGCCTTTTTTTCTCCACACATAGTGCTGTGTGTTTGCCACGTTCTGACCTTTTATTTCCTTTGTTTTGTATTTATTTAGTATGGTCAGGGCGTGAGTTGGGTGGGCAGTCTATGTTTGTTTTTCTATGATTTGGGTATTTCTATGTTTCGGCCTAGTATGGTTCTCAATCAGAGGCAGGTGTCATTAGTTGTCTCTGATTGAGAATCATACTTAGGTAGCCTGGGTTTCACTGTGTGTTTGTGGGTGATTGTTCCTGTCTCTGTGTTTGCACCAGATAGGACTGTTTAGGTTTTCACTTTTCTTGTTTTGTTTAGTCTGTTCATGTATAGTCGTCTTTATTAAAAACATGAATAACCACCACGCTGCATTTTGGTCCGCCTCTCCTTTAGATGAAGAAAACCGTTACAGAATCACCCACCACAACAGGACCAAGCGGCGTGGTAACGGGCAAAAGCAGCAGCAGGAGAAGGAACAGAGGCAGCAGCAGCAGGAGAGGGAACAGAGGCAGCAGCAGCAGGAACAGCAACAGCGAGGTCAGGATTTTGGGACATGGGAGCAGAATCTGGACTACACAACTTGGGAGGAGATAGACAGGTGGGCGGTCGACCCAGGGAGAGTGCCGGAGCCCGCCTGGGATTCGATGGAGCAGTGTGCGGAAGGTTACAGGAGAATGAGGTTGGCGAAGCAAGCACGCGGCGCGGACGGAAGCCCGAGAGTCAGCCCCAAAAATTTCTTGGGGGGGGCACAGGGGGAGTGTGGCAGAGTCAGGAGTCAGACCTGAGCCAACTCCCCCTGTTTATCGTAAGGAGCCAAGGAGGAAACCAGAGCCGGTGTTGGAGGTGAGCGAAGCAGAGACGGTGAAGGAGTTAATGGGGAGTGTGGAGGAGAGAGATATGAGGGAGTTGCTGTGTTGGTGCATGAGACACGGAATTTGCCCGACGGAGCGTGTCGAGGATTTGATGACACCTGGGTCAGCTCTCCATACTCGTCCTGAGGTGCGTGCTAGTCGGCTGGTGAAGATGGTGCCAGCCTCACGCACCAGGCCTCCTGTGCATCTCCCTAGCCTTGCACGTCCTGTGCCATCTCAGCACTACAGTGCTCCTAGCAATGCTAACCGTGGCGGGCGTGGTGCTGGTCAGGCACAGTGTTATGCGGTGGTTCGCACGGTGTCCCCAGTACGCGTGCTTAGCCCGGTGCGCTACATCCCAGCTTCCCACATCTGCTGGGCTAGGGTGAAGATCCAGCCAGGGCGGTTGGTGCCAGCCCTGCTCTCAAGATCTCCAGTACGCCTTCACGGTCCGGTCCATCCAGTGCCACCTCCACACACCAGCCCTCCGGTGGCAGCTCCCCGCACCAGGCTTCCTGTGCGTGTCCTCGGCCCAGTACCACCAGTGCCAGCACCACGCATCAGGCCTACAGTGTGTCCCGCCTCTCCAGCGCTGCCAGAGCCATCCTCTCCAGCGTTGCCGGAGCTTCCCGTCTGCCCAGCGCCATCTGGGCTACCCGTCTCTCCAGCGTTGCCGGAGCCTCCCGTCTGCCCAGCGCCATCTGAGCCACCCGTCTGCCCAGCGCCGCCTGAGCCACCCGTCTGCCCAGCGCCGCCTGAGCCACCCGTCTGCCCAGCGCCGCCTGAGCCACCCGTCTGCCCAGCGCCGCCTGAGCCACCCGTCTGCCCAGCGCCGCCTGAGCCACCCGTCTGCCCAGCGCCGCCTGAGCCACCCGTCTGCCCAGCGCCGCCTGAGCCACCCGTCTGCCCAGCGCCGCCTGAGCCACCCGTCTGCCCAGCGCCGCCTGAGCCACCCGTCTGCCCAGCGCCGCCTGAGCCACCCGTCTGCCCAGCGCCGCCAGTCAGCCAGGGGCCGCCAGTGCCGCCAGTCAGCCAGGGGCCGCCAGTGCCGCCAGTCAGCCAGGGGCCGCCAGTGCCCCTCAGCCCAGAGGCGCCAGAGCCCCTCAGCCCAGAGGTGCCAGAGCCCCTCTGTCCCGAGCAGCCGCCCCTCTGTCCCGAGCAGCCGCCCCTCTGTCCCGAGCAGCCGCCCCTCTGTCCCGAGCAGCCGCCCCTCTGTCCAGTGGGGTCATTGAGAGGGGTTGCCATGGTTAGAGAGCCACGGAGGCGGTCAATGAGGCGGACTAAGACAATGGTGAAGTGGGGTCCGCGTCCCGCGCCAGAGCCGCCACCGCGGACAGACACCCACCCAGACCCTCCCCTATAGGTCAAGGTTTTGCGGCCGGAGTCCGCACCTTTGGGGGGGTACTGTCATGTTCTGACCTTTTATTTCCTTTGTTTTGTATTTATTTAGTATGGTCAGGGCGTGAGTTGGGTGGGCAGTCTGTTTGTTTTTCTATGTTTTGGGTATTTCTATGTTTCGGCCTAGTATGGTTCTCAATCAGAGGCAGGTGTCATTAGTTGTCTCTGATTGAGAATCATACTTAGGTAGCCTGGGTTTCACTGTGTGTTTGTGGGTGATTGTTCCTGTCTCTGTGTTTGCACCAGATAGGACTGTTTAGGTCTTCACTTTTCTTGTTTTGTTTAGTCTGTTCATGTATAGTCATCTTTATTAAAAACATGAATAACCACCACGCTGCATTTTGGTCCGCCTCTCCTTCAGATGAAGTAAACCGTTACAGTGTTCCTTCCAAACAACTCAACTTTACTTTAATCTGTCCACAGAATATTTTGCCAGAAGCGCTGTGGAACATCTAGGTACTCTTTTGAGAACTTCAGACATGCAGCAATGGTTTTTTTGGACAGTAATGTCTTCTTCCACGGTGTCCTCCCATGAACACCATTCTTGTTTAGTGTTTTACGTATAGTAGACTCATCAAAAGAAATGTTAGAATGTTCCAGAGATTTCTGTAAGTCTTTAGCTGACATTCTAGGATTCTTCTTAACCTTATTAAGCATTCTGCACGGTGCTCTTGCAGTCATCTTTGCAGGACGGCCACTCTTAGGGAGAGTAGCAACAGTGCTGAACTTTCTCCATTTATAGGCAGTTTATCTTACCGTGGACTGATGAACATCAAGGCTTTAAGAGATACTTTTGTAACCCTGTCCAGATTTATGCAAGACAACAATTCTTAATCTTAGGTCTCCTGAGATCTATTTGTTCGAGGCATGGTTCACATCAGGCAATGCTTCTTGTGAATAGCAAACTCAAATTGTATAGGGCAGGGCAGATCTAACCAACATCTCCAAACTTGTCTCATTGATTAGACTCCAGGTTAGCTGACTCCTGACTCCAATTAGCTCCTGGAAAAGTCATTAGCCTAGGGGTTCACATACTGTCACACCCTTATCTGTTTCACCGGTCCTTGTGAATATCTCCACCCCCTCCAGGTGTGGCTTATTTTCCCCGGTGTATTTATCCCTGTGTTTCCTGTCTCTCTGTGCCAGTTTGTATTGTATGTTCAAGTCAACCGACGTGGTTTTTCCCCTGTGCTCCTGCTTTTCTATTCTCTTCTACTAGTCCTCCCGGTTTTGACCTTTGCTTGTTTTCCGGACTCCATTCCCGCCTGCCTGACCATTCTGCCTGCCCTGACCTCGAGCCTGCCATTCTGGAACTCTGAACTGGTTTTGACCTTTTGCCTGTCTACAACCATTCTCTTGCCTACCCCTTTTGGATTGTTAATACACATCTTGGACTCTAATCATCTGTCTCCTGTGTCTGCATCTGGGTCTCGCCTTGTGCCCTTATACATACTTTTTACAACCTACACTGTGAATACTTAAATGATGTATTCAATATTGAAAAATACAATAATACAATTTGTGTGTTATTAGTTTAAGCATACTGTGTTTGTCTATTGTTGTGACTAAGATGAATATCAGATCAAATTTGATGATTAATTTAGGCAGAAATCCAGGTAATTCCAAAGGGTTCACATACTTTTTCTTGCCACTGTAGATGTCCTAGCCTACCTCTTTCAGGTAATAACATTCAAAGCAGTATTAGCCTTATATTTAGGTAATCAATGAAGGGTTATGCATAATAAGCTTCTAACTTATAGCCTATATCTCTTGTGCAATTATGCACAACCTGTGCTCCACTGGCCTCTCTGTAAAAAAGTATCCTCAGCTCTTGGAGTCCCATGCAGGAAAAGCTAGACTAGAATAACTTGTGGGACATTATTTTGTTTAGCATTTCTTATTCCAATAGACTGTTCAATGAGGGAGGCAAGCTCTTGTTTGTTTAATGTTAAATACAGCAGCCACTAGAACTCACGGGTAGCACGATGGCGGTAGGCCATTCATTCAGACCCATAACCATTCATGCCTTGCGAAGAAGAGAAAGCCTTCTGCATCTCTTTCTAGTCCTATATTATTCAAGTATGCAGTTAGAATGATGAAGATAAGGACAACCAAACGTATTTCATTTAACACTAGAGAGAGAAAGAGGAGGTAGGCTAATAACATTAGGGGACATATGATTTTTTAAAATCAAATTCGCTAGCCTATAATTGTAACTTTGTAGTCCTCATGTGCTGCACCAGGATGGCATGTTCTCTCCTGCTTTATCATGGTTTGAACGGGATGCATAATTCCAGTCCATATAATACAGTATAATACAGTACAGTATTGGATAACCACACAATCATTTGTGATTTTTTTTAGGCTTGGGCTCATTAAATGTCTTTAATGTAGGGCTTATAAAATGTATTTAATCAGGCTAAGGTTTCATCAGACTTGAATCTTCGATAAAATCTCTAGTAAAATCCAGACATAGGCCTATTTATAAGCTTTATAATGCTTTTGAATGACACTTCTGGTTTTGGCGGGAAATACCGGGACACCCGGCAGAAAAGTTATTTATTCTCGGGATGTAACATTTGTAAAATACCAGCAAAATATTCCCCCTAATGCAGACCCAAACCCAGATGCATCCTGCTCATACACGCTGGAGACTGGCCTTGCCTTTAAAACAGCCTAAACCGAGTCAGACAATTAAAAAATAATTATAAATATACACTAAAAAAATTCCTTGTTTTTGAAAGGAAAGCAAAATAAATTGTCCATTAAAATAACATAAAATGTATCCGAAATACAGTGTATATATTGTTAATGTTATAAATGACTATTGTAGTTGGAAACTGATATTTTTTTTACGGAATATCGACATAGGATTACACAGAGGCCCATTATCAGCAACCATCACTCCTGTGTTCCAATGGCATGTTGTGTTAGCCAATCCAAGTTCATCATTTCAAAAGACTAATTGATCATTAGAAAACCCTTTCGCAATTATGTTAGCACAGCTGAAAACTCTGGTGCTGATTAAAGAAGCAATTAAACTGGCCTTCTTTAGACTAGTTGAGTATCTGGAGCATCAGCATATGTGGGTTCGATTACAGACTCAAAATGGCCAGAAACAAAGAACTTTCTTCTGAAACTCGTCAGTCTATTCTTCTTCTGAGAAATGAAGGCTATTCCATGGGAGAAATTGCCAAGAAACTGAATATCGCGTACAATGCTGTGTACTACTCCCTTCACAGAACAGCGCAAACTGTCTCTAACCAGAATAGAAAGAAGAATGGGAGGCCCCGGTGCACAACTGGGCAAGAGGACAAGTACATTAGAGTGTCTAGCTTGACAAACAGATGCCTAACAAGTCCTCAACTGGTAGCTTCATTAAATAGTACCCACAAAACCCCAGTCTCAATGTCAACAGTGTAGAGGCCGACTCTGGGATGCTGGCCTTCTAGGCAGAGTTCCTCTGTCCAGTGTCTGTGTTCTTTTGCCCACTAATCAATTAGGCCTACCTGCCATAGTCTAGTAATAATTCTTATGTTATGCTAAACTTGTGCATGTTGAATTCTCTAAACTTTCTTGCTGTTAGAATAGGCTCTGGTGGAATCAGATATTGCCCTAATAGGTCTGAAAAGTTAATGAGCACGTCTTTATATTGTCGATATACGAAATATCCATGGCAGTTATGAGTAGGCTACCAGAATACCCAATGTTGCACACACACACACACACCATCAAACATTTTACAAAACAGCGCTCAACATACGATGGGATATATGCAAATACAAACAGATCGTAGCCTATATACGCTATTTAGTTAACGTTGGCAATAACATAATGGTAATATAATTCCATAATAGAGTAAACAATTACAGACAGAACGATGCGTCTCTAACCTCATTCCGCTGGAGCTGAAAAAAGTTGTTGAGATAGTTGGAGTTTAGGGACGAGCTCAGGTCCGCCGCAGGAGTCTTGCAGTAGTTCAGCTCCGGGTGGGAAGAGTTGGGTTCGGGTCTAAAGGCGTCAAAAGCGCTGGTCTGGTGAGTGTCTTGCAAAGAGAGGTATACCCAATTCAGTAGCTGTGCAGGCTGGTACACGGAGGCACTGGTGTCTATGGCAGACATCAAGCTCATCTTTCAAATGGGTACACTCGCTCTTCCACCGCAGCTATGTTTTTGGATTGCTTTCAAATTTGAGAATCCTGCTCACTGTCGCTCACTCTCTCTTTCTAAACTTCAACGGATTCGCCGTTTTATTTTTCCCACCGGGCCGTGGCAATCGTTTCTTGTTCCTCTTCCCGTAAGAACCCTATATCATCCTCGTGCTGGGAGCCTAGTCCCAGATTTTACGCGGTTACGCAAAAGTCATTGCTCTAACATGTCAGTATAAAACGTTTTCAGCCGCTACTCACGGCCCGTTATCTCCCTTTATTTGCAGTGGGGCAGTCACCCCAGAGCCTCATTGGATATGCAACGTACATTGGGGTGCGTCATGACGCACGCCGGCGAATCAGGGTTTTAATTCACTAGGCTATACACAAAACGTTTATTTTATTTTATAAATCTCTCGCTCTCTACGTTGATGACCTGATACCTATTGAATCTCTGAGGGTTTACTGTTGACTTTTGACATTGTGAAAATATATATATTTTTAAATGTATCAAAGCAATAAAGTTAGGTTTTTAATTCATGTTAATACTTTTTTAGGCCTACCTTTTCCTTCAGATGATTTGTTGCCTGGTTCATTATTTCATATTTAACCAGGAACTTCATTGGTTTATAGGCCTACTGATGAATATAAATTGATGCAAATGAGTTGCTGAGATGTTGTATGTGGTCTAGGCCTTTTACACAGTTTTCGATTTGCATGCACACCTGTCTTTGCTTCAAACCTGTCTGTTAGCTATTCAGCCCGGCAAAACGGGCGCAGTGCTACCACAGACTGGGGGGGGGGGACTTCTAACAACTGGATTTAATAGTTTCTCGTGCATGGCTCAGTGATGTAAGGGATGCATTTTTCATAAGAATTGTCTACCGACTATGGACATACCTCCCAACTGACTATGGATATACCTCCCAACTGCCTATGGACATACCTCCCAACTGACTATGGGATATACCTCCCAACTGACTATGGATATACCTCCCAACTGACTATGGGATATACCTCCCAACTGACTATGGATATACCTCCCAACTGACTATGGGATATACCTCCCAACTGACTATGGATATACCTCCCAACTGACTATGGATATACCTCCCAACTGACTATGGGATATACCTCCCAACTGACTATGGATATACCTCCCAACTGACTATGGATATACCTCCCAACTGACTATGGGATATACCTCCCAACTGACTATGGATATACCTCCCAACTGACTATGGGATATACCTCCCAACTGACTATGGATATACCTCCCAACTGACTATGGACATACCTCCCAACTGACTATGGATATACCTCCCAACTGACTATGGGATATACCTCCCAACTGACTATGGATATACCTCCCAACTGACTATGGATATACCTCCCAACTGACTATGGACATACCTCCCAACTGACTATGGATATACCTCCCAACTGACTATGGATATACCTCCCAACTGACTATGGATATACCTCCCAACTGACTATGGATATACCTCCCAACTGACTGTGGACATACCTCCCAACTGACTATGGATATACCTCCCAACTGACTATGGACATACCTCCCAACTGACTATGGATATACCTCCCAACTGACTATGGATATACCTCCCAACTGACTGTGGACATACCTCCCAACTGACTATGGATATACCTCCCAACTGACTATGGATATACCTCCCAACTGACTATGGACATACCTCCCAACTGACTATGGATATACCTCCCAACTGACTATGGATATACCTCCCAACTGACTATGGATATACCTCCCAACTGACTATGGATATACCTCCCAACTGACTATGGATATACCTCCCAATTGACTATGGACATACCTCCCAACTGACTATGGATATACCTCCCAACTGACTATGGATATACCTCCCAACTGACTATGGACATACCTCCCAACTGACTATGGATATACCTCCCAACTGACTATGGATATACCTCCCAACTGACTATGGATATACCTCCCAATTGACTATGGACATACCTCCCAACTGACTATGGATATACCTCCCAACTTTAAACACATTCTGCGAAACAGGTACAGTAATTTCATTGTGAATGATTCAGAACACATTCACTATGGAATGCGATTATACCTTGACTTATTAATTCATGAAATCATTTATAACAGGTCTAAGTTTGGCCAACACTCACAAACAACCATATACATGATATGTACATGCCTGGATTACATGTGAGGTCAAAAAAAGAAGAAGAGATTATTTAGAAACTGTGAAAGATAAACATTGGGTTTAATAGCTTATGCTTGGTGTTGTGTCACTCCGATCACACTCACCCCAATTAGGCCTGATCCTAGGGAAGAAGGGGTTAACAAATGGTTGTGTTTATTCAGCTATAGACAGAGGTGAGATTCCCAGGCTTCTGCCAACATTTGCACTCCATCCCCCCATGGTTGTGTACCTGCCTTGGAACCTTAAGCTTGAAGCCTACTAGTTGAGTGTTCGGAGCTAGAGTTCTACCCCAAGCCATTTTATACACGATCATGTTCTGAACAGGTATCCCACAGCATAGGAATACAGCTCTGTGTGGCTAGATTTGTTTTGTTACTGGCTTTCAATTATCCTGTTTGACTGTTCATCTGTTCAAGGTCTAACAGGCTAGAGGAAATATCTGTGATAAAAAAAATCAACTGTTGAGTAGTACAATTGGAAGAAATTATAGGCCTACTGATAGACCTACTGTCAGACAACAGTGGCACTAACGAGTTATATTAATAATAATAAATGATGATGAAGCTGCTGTAAGTGTTAACACAATACAGCATAAGCACATTTTATTAAATAATTTGTGATGAATAAATAGCCAAAATAGTTAAAGGAAAACCAATAAATTCACACGGCCTTAAAAAGCTTGTCTTACGTTATTCCCATTCATGGCAAAACCTCCCCCTGACAACAGTTGCACATCCTCTCACGCCCTCTTGTGGCGTCACTGGGGATAAACTGCAGTTAGGCCGAACTAAATTTCCTCTATTGGCCCTTATTCTTGAGCGGTAGAGGAGCTGTAAAGAAAAATACTGGAGGATCATAGTATAAGACAGGAAGACAAAACCATAGAATTAGGAATTAGAACGCTAGAATGGACATGAATCTTCTTATGATGGTATAAAGGTAAATCATTTTGATCACAGAATTGGTCAATTATGGTTTGCCAATGTTGTGATAATATATTGTGTATAATAATGAATTTGAAGAATTTATCTGCACTGTATGTTTGTCTAGCTAACCAGACAGTTTTTAAAATTAACTGCTAATGTGCCAACCTTCCATTCAAATAAAGGAGTCAATCCACAGCCACACTGTCTGAAATTAGGTGATGATAGAACTTAGACAAGTTGTAAATGCAATACGTAGCCTACTGATATTGTATGATATAATAGCATTCACAGCTTTCCAAGAAAACTCAAATTGAGACACTTATGGTCTGTTTAAATATCCTTTAGAGGTTATTTATACATACAATTGTTATAAAACCTGGATAAACTGTATTTATAATGAAATAACACTATTTTAGGTTGACAATAATTCTATAACACATGTTGTGATATATCACATGCCTTACTTTTATTTTACTGCATCAGTGAAATCAGGATTATTCCTCTACTATTAATTCCAATTAGACTGTTTGGATTTCTCCCTGACCAATATGGCTGCCATTGTCCCCTGATTCGGATACATTGAGGGTTTATGACGCTTTTTAATTACTTTTTTTTATATAACCTTTATTTAACTAGGCAAGTCATTGCCACTTTATGGACAAAAGTTGTGAGGCCGATCTCACATATCTTCAGTGTTTTATTCTAATGGCTGAATCACAGAATAATCTTAATCTTTCTTAATTAATCTGTAGGTCTATTAAAGATGGAACATAAACCAATCATGGATTCAGAGAGTAAATGTACAGTTGAAGTTGGAAGTTTACATACACTTAGGTTTGAGTCATTAAAACTATTTTTTCAACCACTCCACAAATTTCTTGTTAACAAACTATCGTTTTGGAAAGTCGGTTCGGACATCTACTTTGTGCATGACACAAGGAATCTTTCCAACAATTCTCTACAGATAGATTATTTCACTTATAATTCACTGTATCACAATTCACAACTCAATGCCTCTTTGCACGACATCATGGGAAAATCATAAGCAATCAGCCAAGACCTTAGAAAACAAATTGTAGACCTCCAATCATCTGGTTCATCCTTGGGAGAAATTTCCAAACACCTGAAGGTACTATGTTCATCTGTACAAACAATAGTAAACAAGTATAAACACCATGGGACCACACAGCCGTCATACCACTCAAGAAGGAGATGCGTTCTGTCTCCTAGAGATGAAGGTACTTTGGTGCGAAAAGTGCAAATCAATCCCAGAACAACAGCAAAGGACCTTGTGAAGATGCTGGAGGAAACAGGTACAAAAGTATCTGTATCCACAGTAAAACGAGTCCTATATCGGCATAACATGAAAGGCCTTTCAGCAAGGAAGAAGCCACTGCTCCAAAACCACCATAAAAAAGCCAGACTACGGTTTGCAACTGCACATGGGGGACAAAGATCGTACTTCTTGGAGAAATGTCCTCTGGTCTGATGAAACAAAAATAGAACTGTTTGGCCATAATGACCATCGTTATGTTTGGAGGAAAAAGGGGGAGGCTTGCAAGCCGAAGAACACCATCCCAACCGTGACGCACGTGGGTGGCAGCTTCATGTTGTGGGGGTGCTTTGCTGCAGGAGGGACTGGTGCACTTCACAAAATAGATGGCATCATGAGGAAGGAAAATGATGTGGATATATTGAAGCAACATCTCAAGACATCAGTCAGGAAGTTAAAGCTTGGTCGCAAATTGGTCTTCCAAATGGACAATGACCCCAAGCATACTTCCAAAGTTGTGGCAAAATGGCTTAAGGACATCAAAGTCAAGGTATTGGAGTGGCCATCACAAAACCCTGACCTCAATCCCATAGAAAATGTGTGGGCAGAACTGAAAAGCATGTGCAAGCAAGGAGGCCTACAAACCTGACTCAGTTACACCAGCTTTGTCAGGAGGAATGGGACAAAATTCACCCAACTTATTGTGGGAAGCTTGTGGAAGGCTACCCAAAACGTTTGACCCAAGTTAATCAATTTAAAGGCAATGCTACCAAATACTAATTCAGTGTATGTTAACTTCTGACCCCCAGGGAATGTGATGAAAGAAATAAAAGCTGAAATAAATCATTCTCTCTACTATTATTCTGACATTTCACATTCTTAAAATAAAGTGGTGATCCTAACTGACCTAAAACAGGGAATTTTTACTAGGATTAAACGTCAGGAATTGTGAAAAACTGAGTTTAAATGTATTTGGCTAAGGTGTATGTAAACTTCCGACTTCAACTGTATATGCAATCACACCCAAAGGTTATGAGTTCAAATCTTATCACAGACAACTTTAGCACTTTAGCTAATTAGCAACTTTTTAACTACTTTCTACTTTTAGGCACTTTACAACTACTTAGCATGTTAGCTAACCCTTCTCCGAACTCTAACCACAACCTTAACCCTTTTAGCTAACCCTTACCATAAACTTAACCCTTTAACCTAACTCCTGAATTCAAACCTAACCTTAATCCTAACCCCTAACTCCTACCCTAGCTAATGTTTGCAAGCTAACTAACGGTAGTCACCTAGCCACCTAGCGACCTAGCTAGAATTCGTAACATATCATATGTTTTGCAAATTCTTAAGATATTGGAAATTTTACAATTTCGGAACATATAATACGAATTGTAATTCGTAACACATCAAATACGAAACTCCCATCAGCCCTCTCCCTCCTCCATATCCATCAACTTTTAAAAAAACTTCTGGCTTCATTTTATGAATCCTGTCATGAGGTTGTAATGATTTTCCTCAGATGTGCTTGTCAATTGGAAGATTCCTGAAATCAGAATGGAATAACCTGGAAAACCAAGGAATTTATGAAACGTTTCTGGATTTTGTAACCCTATATAGAATACAGATCAAAACCACAGATATCGGGAAACAAAGATATAGAATCTTAATTTGAACCAGTTTGCTGTAGCAGGAAAATAATCGTGCAACAGGAATTGTGAATTATTATGTGGATTATAATTAATGCACGTTTTTGTAGGGGTTGATAAATTTTTTCGTAAGGGGAAATCAAGTCTGAAATTTCAAAGTGGGAAATTACAAACTTCAGCAGCCTTTTAAAACCTCAAATGCAATACAAGTTTGTCACGCCTTGGTCTTAGTATTTTGTGTTTTCTTTAATTATTTGTTCAGGCCAGGGTGTGACATGGGTTTATTGTGTTGTTCGTATTGGGGTTTTTGTAGGCATTGGGATTGTGGCTGATTAGGGGTGTGTCTAGCATAGGCTTGGCTGCCTGAGGCGGTTCTCAATCAGTCAGGTGATTCTCATTGTCTCTGATTGGGAACCATATTTAGGTAGCCTGGGTTTTGCTGTGTATT
This sequence comes from Oncorhynchus tshawytscha, assembly GCF_018296145.1. NCBI lineage: Eukaryota > Metazoa > Chordata > Actinopteri > Salmoniformes > Salmonidae > Oncorhynchus > Oncorhynchus tshawytscha. The sequence goes on from NC_056444.1 coordinate 29,548,513, forward strand.
TTGTGGGTGATTGTTCCTGTCTCTGTGTAGTGTTCACCAGATAGGCTGTAATTAGGTTTTCACGTTTCGTTTGTTGTTTTTGTATTTATTTAGTTATTTCATGTGTCGCTATTTTTTTCATTAAAGAACATGAGTAACCACCACGCTGCATTTTGGTCCGACTCTCCTTCAACAGACGAACGCCGTAACAAAGTTTTACATTTCCGGTATTGCAGGAATGTTCTCCTGCAACAGGGTGATGAAACTGTGACCAACACCCACGACCAGAGTTGTTTCTTCTTTCTCTGTTCTATTATGTTGTAGTCTACTGTGTGGTTTAAATGTGGGAGTTAATGTCTTGTAAAAATGTATTAGAACCACATTAAAGCTACAGTTTGGGATTTGGGAAGCTATTCAATGGTTATTTCAATTATTTATATCTATTTACCCATTGGTTTTTGAAGAATACAACTTTTAAAATGTCTTCTAAGGTTAGCACAACTGTCTGTCTTTATCATAACCCAAAATATATGGTGCTATTACTCCATTACAATTCTGTAAATAAACAATGTATAACCACAAACCATGGTTTTGATCTGAGGGTCTGTCTGTCGACTCCATCTCCCTAGTGTGAGCTGAGCATCTGAGTCTAGTACTAAGACCCTATGGCTAAATGTGGTGCATGACAACTCTGCAGTCATTTATCTGTTTGTAATGATTACTATGTTCCAGCAGAGGGCCACAGCTCAGCAATGATTAAGCGCATTGGGTAAAAACGAGTTCATATACAGAATGTAATAGTCTGTCTGCCACTGAGGGAGACATGTTTACACCAACAGCAGCAGGAAGAGAGTTAGAAACAGGGATGTCTAAGTAGTCATTCTCTTTGGTGCCTTGGTCCTCTTGGTCACATTTACACTCAGACACCCACACATGGCTCCTCATCTCTTACTGTCACTCTCCCTCCTCTTTCTCACCTCTTTTGCAGACTATGGCACCCACCTTTGAGAAACACAAAATGAAGAAACAGACATAGGGGCCCTGTTCACTTATAAGAGAATAGCCCTGCCTGAGACATGTACGCTGAATTGTCTCCCTTGGAACAAAACAAATGTATCTTGGTTCTAATAGTTCAAATTAAATTTAAGGAGAATATCACAGTTTTTATCCCCTTCACTTTGTGTTTCAGGAAATGCTCCATCAGCACTATTCACCAGTAGTATGTTCTCCTACCCTTGTATATATGCCCAAATATACAGTAGGTGAAAAATCATTTGAAAGTTGTTAGCTGAAGAGGTTTTTAAAGATGTACTGCTTGTCCTTGTTTGATCCAGCATTGCACTCATAGTGTTTGTAATATTGTGTAGAGCTCTTGTTGAGTGAGAAACACTCCTGGCTGTATGAACATGTTTGCCTCTCCACTGAAGATGACATCAGGTTTCAATTCCTGACTCCAGCCTTTCTCCACCCTGTCTACTTACCCATCTCTTTCTACAACTTTCTACTAAAGTATCGACATTATGAAACAAACCAGTGTTGGAAACCTGTGTCCGTGCAATATACAAATATTTATTGAATGTGAATACTGATGTAGCCTATAGTTTGAACGTGAAGTCACTTCAAATACTGTATATCAACCACAGAGACAAGAGATTGGCTACAGATCCTACAAGGTGCATGCAACACATTCCACTGGAATTGGTTTATTACAGAAGCAATGGTAGAATTACAAACTCAGCATGCTATAGCCACTCTGTACAACAGTTCTGAAGTCAGAAATATCATACTCTTGGAACAGTTTGAAACTTGTGTACAGTATGCGGCCCTAAACAATAACACCTATGCAGTTAAGTAAATGTCTCAGTCACTGATCCAGCTCATTATTTTTCTGTGACTTCAGCAGGATCTCAGTTTTCTCCAGCGGTGAGACAAAGATGGGCTTTCTGGAGAGAGAAGGACAATTTTTTGTTTATGTACATACCAGTCAAAAGTTTGGACACACCTACTCATGCAAGGGTTTTTCTTTATTTTTACTATTTTCTACATTGTAGAATAATAGTGGAGACATCAAAGCTATGAAATAACACATATGGACTCATGAGTAACCAAAAAAGTGTCAAACAAATCAAAATAGATTTTCTATTTGAGATTCTTCAAAGTAGCCACCCTTTGCCTTGATGACAGCTTTGCACACTCTTAACATTCTCTCAACCAGCTTCACCTGGAATGCTTTTCCAAACAGTCTTGAAGGAGTTCCCACATATGCTGAGCACTTGTTGGCTGTTTTTCCCTCAATCTGCTGTCCAACTCATCCCAAACCATCTCAATTGGGTTGAGGTCAGGTGATTGTGGAGGCCAGGTAATCTGATGCAGCACTCCATCACTCTCCTTCTTGGTCAAATAACACTTACACAGCCTAGAGGTGTGTTAGGTCATTGTCCTGTTGAAAAACAAATGATAGTCCCACTAAGAGCAAACTAGATGGAATGGTGGATCGCTGCAGAATGCTGTGGTAACCATGCTGATTGTGTGCCTTGAAATCTAAATAAATCACAGGCGGTGTCACCAGCGAAGCACCCCCACACCATCACACCTCCTCTATGCTTCATGGTGGGAACCACACATGCGGACATCATCCGTTCACCTACTCTGCGTCTCACAAAGACATGACAGTTGGAACCAAAAATCTAAAATTTGGACTCATCAGACCAACGGACAGACTTCCACCAGTCTAATGACCATTGTTAGTGTTTCATCTTATTGGTGTCCTTTAGTAGTGGTTTCTTTGCAGCAATTCGACCATGAAGGCCTGATTCACACAGTCTCCTCTGAACAGTTGATGTTGAGATGTGTCTGTTACTTGAGCTCTGTGAATCCTTTATTTGGGCTGAAATGTCTGAGTCTGGTAACTCTAATGAACTTATCCTCTGCCTTAGAGGTAACTCTGGGTCTTCCTTTCCTGTGGAGGTCCTCAAGAGACAGTTTCATCATAGCGCTTGATGGTTTTTGCGACTGCACTACACAGAATCTTTCAAAGTTGTTGAAATTTTACGTATTGACTGACCTTCATGTCTTAAAGTATTGATGGATTGTAATTTCTCTTTGCTTATTTGAGCTGTTCTTGTCATAATATGGACTTGGTCTTTTACCAAATAGGGCTGTCTTCTGTATACCACCTGTGGTCATCAGCGAAATGGGACACACCTGGGCTCTGGTGTGTCCCGGGGATAAATACACCTTTCCCCCATTCATTGAAGAGACTCTCCACCCTCTGGGGAGCCAGGCCCAGCCAATCAGAATGAGTTTTTCCCCACAAAAGGGCTTTATTACATACCGAAATACACCTCAGTTTCATCAGCTGTCCGAGTGGCTGGTCTCAGACGATACAGCAGGTGAAGAAAACAGATGTGGAGGCCCTGGGCTGCCGCGGTTATACGTGTTCTGCAGTTGTGAGGCTGGTTGGACGTATTGCCAAATTCTCTAAAATGATGTTGGAGGTGGCTTATGGTAGAGAAATGAATATTCAATTCTCTGTCATCAGCTCTGGTGGACATTCCTGCAGTCAGCATGTCAATTGCACGCTCCCTCAAAACTTGAGACATCTGTGGTATGTGTGTGACAAAACTGCACATTTTAGAGTGGCCTTTTATTGTCCCCAGCACAAGGTGCACCTGTGTAATGATCGTGCTGTTTAATCAGCTTGTTGATATGCCACACCTGTCAGGTGGATGGATTATCTTGGCAAAAGAGAAATGCTCACTAACAGGGTAGTAAACAAATTTGTGCACCAAATGTTGAGCATATGAAACATTTCTGGGATCTTTGAATTTAATCTTATGAAACATGGGACCAACACTTTACTTGTTGCGTTTATATTTTTGTTCAGTATAGACAGCTACTTTCCACGCCGTTGCCAGACAGTAGTCTCGTCACGTGGGAGTGAAGTGTCCCGGTGTTGGTACCGTTCAAGCTCTCCCCATTGAGTAGTAGACTGTCAGGTGGATGGATTATCTTGGCAATTTGATTATCTAGGGTCAATTTGTTATATCTGGAGTACTTCTCCTGTCCTATCCGGTGTCCTGTGTGAATTTAAGTATGCTCTCTCTAATTCTCTCTTTCTCTCTTTCTTTCTCTCTCTCTCTCAGAGGACCTGAGCCCTAGGACCATGCCCCAGGACTACCTGACATGATAACTCCTTGCTGTCCCCAGTCCACCTGGGGACACCATGCTGTTGCTCCAGTTTCAACTGTTCTGATTGTGATTATTATTATTTGACCATGCTGGTCATTTATGAACATTTGAACATCTTGGCCATGTTCTGTTATAATCTCCACCCGGCACAGCCAGAAGAGGACTGGCCACCCTACATAGCATGGTTCCTCTCTAGGTTTCTTCCTAGGTTTTGGCCTTTCTAGGGAGTTTTTCCTAGCCACCGTGCTTCTACACCTGCATTGCTTGCTGTTTGGGGTTTTAGGCTGGGTTTCTGTACAGCACTTTGAGATATCAGCTGATGTACGAAGGGCTATATAAATACATTTGATTTGATTTGATTTAGACTGTATGTTAACTCAGCAAAAAAATAAACTTCCCTTTTTCAGGACCCTGTCTTTCAAAGATAATTTATAAAAACCCAAATAACTACACAGATCTTCATTGTAAAGTGTTTAAACACGGTTTCCCATGCTTTTTCAATGAACTATAAACAATTAATGAACATGCACGTGTGGAACGGTCGTTAAGACACTAGTAGCTTACAGACGGTAGGCAATTAAGGTCACAGTTATGAAATATTTGGACACTAAAGAGGCCTTTCTACTGACTCTGAAAAACACCAAAAGAAAGATGGCCAGGGTCCCTGCTCATCTGCGTGAACGTGCCTTAGGCTTGCTGCAAGGAGGCATGAGGACTGCAGATGTGGCCAGGGCAATACATTGCAATGTTGGTACTGTGAGACGCCTAAGACAGCACTACAGGGAGACGGGAGGGACAGCTGATCGTCCTCGCAGACCACGTGTAACAACACCTGCACAGGATCAGTACATCCGAACATCACACCTGCGGGACACGTACAGGATGGCAACAACAATTGCCCGAGTTACACCAGGAAAGCACAATCCCTCCATCAGTGCTCAGAGCGAGATCGATTTGGAGATGGAGGGTCCGTCATGGTCTGGAGCGGTGTGTTACAGCATCATCGGACTGAGCTTGTTGTCATTGCAGGCAACCTCAACGCTGTGCATTACAGGGAAGACATCCTCCTCCGTCATGTGGTACCCTTCCTGCAGGCTCATCCTGACATGACCCTCCAGCATGACAATGCCACCAGCCATACTGCTCGAATGTCAGTGTTCTGACATGGCAAGCGAAGAGCCTGGATCTCAATCCCATTGAGCACATCTGGGACCTGTTGGATCGGAGGGTGAGGGTTAGGGCCATTCCCCCCAGAAATGTCCGGGAACTTGCAGATGCCTTGGTGGAAGTGTGGGGTAACATCTCACAGCAAGAACTGACAAATCTTAATGCATTAATACATTATTCAATTTCTGTAAGTCACATGTCTGTGGAACTTGTTCAGTTTATGTCTCAGTTGTTGAATCTTGTTCTGTTCATACAAATATTTACACATGTTAAGTTTTATGTAAATAAACACAGTTGACAGTGAGAGGACGTTTCTTTTTTTGCTGAGTTTATGTATGTATCAAGGTGACATCTAAATGGTTATCAATATTACTTATTTATTGTGTAGGCTGCAATCCTACTTGAAATAAAATCATGTGAGAGAAAAAAAATCCACCGGCAACAAGACTATGATACCCAGTAGGAAGCACTTCAAGTCAGCTGGCACAACACTGGAGCACTGACTGCCTGCTTAAAGCCAATTCATGCTTGATCTGAAAATGTGGTCGGAGGCTCCGTATGAAGGGTGTGACACAATTCTGGAGCTTCCAGAGGCATGCTATGGTCAAATTGAGCTCTGTAGCGCATCTCCGTGTGCCTCCCAAATTGTGTAACAATGTGGAGGGCCCCATATAGCTCCGTATTGACATGATTGTTTGGTGTGAGGTCCTGTATAAACACTAACTCACTTCCTCTACAACTTCCTTCACAACAGCTCTGCTCTGCTCAGCGAAGCTCAAGAAGTATAAATGCCCTGACTTCTGCAGAGGACGTACAACGCTGTATAGCAACTACAGAAGTCAGATTTACCAGGCAGAGCCTTTTAATATCGACTCGTAGTGCAACCCAATCAGCCACGCAAACAGTCTTGAGTGACAACAAAGCTGCCCAATTAGCTGATTATCTTTTCATACGCCCACTCCTTTCAACATATCCACTCACGCATACTCCTGTCACCATATTGGGGTGAAGCTACCCATACTCCTGTTGCCATAATGGGGTGAAGCTACCCATATTCCTGTTGCCATAATGGGGTGAAGCTATCCATACTCCTGTTGCCATAATGGGGTGAAGCTACCCATATTCCTGTTGCCATAATGGGGTGAAGCTATCCATACTCCTGTTGCCATATTGAGCTGCAGCTACCCATACTCCTGTTGCCATAATGGGGTGAAGCTACCCATACTCCTGTTGCCATAATGGGGTGAAGCTACCCATACTCCTGTTGCCATATTGAGCTGCAGCTACCCATACTCCTGTTGCCATATTGAGCTGTAGCTACCCATACTCCTGTCACCATATTGGGGTGAAGCTACCCATACTCCTGTTGCCATATTGGGGTGAAGCTACCCATACTCCTGTTGCCATATTAGGGTGAAGCTACCCATACTCCTGTTGCCATATTGGGCTGCAGCTACCCATACTCCTGTTGCCATATTAGGGTGAAGCTACCCTTACTCCTGTTGCTATATTAGGGTGAAGCTACCCATACTCCTGTTGCCATATTAGGGTGAAGCTACCCTTACTCATGTTGCCATATTGGGCTATATTTGGGCCATATTTGCATGGGTAGCTGCAATAAAACTCACAGGGCTGAGCTGTTTTATACTGGATTGCATGGTTTAGTCCTGCTCTATGCAACTGTAGGCCTAAACTTGTCAGCTATTGTGTTTATTGATTAATTGCAGTTAATCATTTTGGATGGAAAAATTCTAGGTAACAAATGGGCTATAAATACACAATGTTACCACTGTTTACCCTGGCTAGAGGGACAGGGTGCATAGAAGGCTAGGCAATGCAGTTGCTGTTGTTAGTAGCCTACAGTTGATCAGACTGAAAAATATTATATTTTTCATACAATAAAACATGTCAGATTGCTAATGTTTAGGTGTAGGGTGCTACATTTATGGAATAGTTTTTGCTTGTGCCTGTCAGGAGTGATGTGTTATCACACTTAACAAATTCCGGAGGAAAGCAGAGAGCGCGCCTTGAGCTTTGTGCTTGTGCCCATCTTGCACGACCTACGATTTCCATTAATCTGATTGGTCAAGACATGCAAAGAGCCTGCAACAGCACTTTGATGTAAGGGACAGAGAAATTGAGTTGACAAATCAGTCTAAAGAACAACCCTATGCCTGTCTTTTTAATGCATCAATATATTTTATAAAACTAAATCAAACTGATAGAAATTGCTGTTGCAAATCCCTTGCAAAAAAAGATTGCAGTTTTGAAACTGCAATAAAAGTGCAGTAACTTCATTCAACTGTGGTATTTTGGACGCAGTATTTGCAGAATAACTGCAGTTATACTGCACTCTGACTGCAAGGGATGCCGCCTTGTACCATCTTTTCCTGGCAGCCCTGGTAGACAGTGGTGTAAAGTAACTAAGTACAAATACTTTGAAGTACGAACGTTGTACATACTATTTATATTTTTTGACTACTTTTACTTTTACTCCCCTATTTCCATAGAAAGTATGTACTTTTTACTCCCATACATTTCCCTGACACCTAAAAGTACTTGTTACATTTTGAATGCTTGGACAAGCAAATGGTCCAATTCAAGCACTTATCATGAGAACATGTGGTCATCCAGTTTCAACTGTTCACCCGACGTGCTACCTCTCCCAGACCTGCTGTTTTCTACTCTTTAGAAACAGCAGGTGCGGTAGAGATTCTCTGAATGATCGGCTATGAAAAGCCAACTGACATTTACTCCTGAGGTGCTGACCTGTTGCACCCTCTACAACCACTGTGGTTATTATTTTTTGACCCTGCTGGTCATCTATGAACATTTGAACATCTTGGCCATGTTCTGTTATAATCTCCACCTGGCACAGCCAGAAGAGGACTGGCCACCCCTCATAGCCTGGTTCCTCTCTAGGTGTCTTCCTAGGTTTTGGTCTTTCTAGGCCTTTTCCTAGCCACCGTGCTTCTACACCTGCATTGCTTGCTGTTTGGGGTTTTAGGCTGGGTTTCTGTACCGCACTTTGTGACATCAGTTGATTTAAGAAGGGCTTTATAAATACATTTAATTGATTGATTGATTGATCCCTGCTGCCTCTGATCTGGCAGACTTACTAAACACAAATGCTTTGTTTGTAATTGATATATGAGAATTATTGTTCCCCTCGCTATCCGTAAATAAATCAAAAACAAGAAAATCGTGCCATCTGTTTTGCTTAATATAAGGAATTTGAAATTATTTATTGAAATTACATTTACTTTGGATACTTAAGTATATTTAAAAACAAACACTTTTAGACTTTTACTCAAGTAGTATTTTACTAGGTGAATATCACTTTTACTTGAGTCATTTTCTGTTAAGATATCTTTACTTTTACGCAAGTATGACCATTTGGTACTTTTTCCACTACTGCTGGTATATACTGTAACAGCGGGTTACAAATGACACTGACAGTCTTTGTGAAGTCGGCTGGGTTACCTTTTTTTTGTTTGTTCAATATCCTCAATGGTCTCTGGCAGCCTTGCATTGTGGGTTTCTGGGAGAAGGAAGGCCACCAGACCAGAAAGAATGGACACACAACAGATGATGACTTCAGGGAGGGGCTTCCACACGTCCTCCAATAGAATGATGAGGGGTGCTATGGACACGCCCAACCGAGCCATGAAGTTATTGTAACCCAACCCATTTTGTCTGTTAGGGGGAAAATGTTGATAGTGAGACTCAGAAAACTCCTGCTGAGACTGAAGCTGTCCTAATATGGACACCGTACATTGCATTCCACAGGTCTCCCTTGAAAAATAGGTATTTTGACCTCAATGGGACAACATGGTAAAATAAAGGTAACATTTATTTTATTTTTGTTAGTAATTTTTGTTATGCGGCCTAAGCAACTCTCACAGCTCCCCTGACGCACTGTCTTTGCTGATAAATACTTTGTTGAGGGAAAATGTACATGATACGATTGTGATGTGTTGTTGTCTCACCTAGCTATCTTAAGATGAATGCACTAATTGTCAGTCGCTCTAGCTAAGAGCGTCTGCTAAATTACTCAAATGTCAATGTAAAATGTTAAATAAAGCATGCTTCAGTTTGAGGAAATTAACTCTAATAGTGTTTCACTGTGAAAATGCACCGGTAAATCTGACCTTACGACCGTAGGGTAGAGTTCAGCCGTATACAAGATGACAGTGGTGAAGGAGGCCTCTGATAGGCCTTTCCCAAGCACAGCGACGATGGTGCGAACATGCCACTGACCTGAACAGAGGAACAAAACAACAGATCCTGAGGATAAGACTGTCATCTCTCAAACACTGACGAAAAAAAGGCAAAATAATAAACATTCCTTTACTGTCCAATTTACTCCACATAATCATCTAGGAATTCATTTTGGGTTGCACTTTATTATAAACGTTCATAAGCATTTATAAACCTTTTATACAATATTAATACATATATATTTCTTTATTCATATAATTTATTTGCATATAGGCATTATAAGCATTATAATTCATAATTAATTTACAACCTTTATGATAATTTATAAAGCAATAATAATGGCCTATTTATGTAGTTACCTTTGGGCACAAAGATGTTGATGGCGATGCAGGTTCCCGTTAGCAGAAGAGTGCCTGCCTGGCAGTGTTTCCGACCAATGGTATCGAGACAGAAGTAGACGACCATCTTGGCGGGCACCTCGATGGCAGAGTAGATGAAGTGGGTGAGGTAGACATTCAGGCCAAACCCTGTAATGTTTAAACTGATCCCATAGTATGTTGAGGCGACGCCATACCTGTGAGGAGAGAACACAATGAGATCTACGTTGTGTTTGTCATAAGTTGCACCTCTGTCACTCGGTCGCATCATGCCATTGTTATGAACGTTCTCAAGCCGCCCTCTATAGCAGTGCCCTAAAGTCATGATAAGCCCAGTCATTCTGGGAGGCTAATGACTGTTTAGTCTAAATTACACTATCGTGACTGGAAATATGATGACATTGCAAAAGTAGTCAATGAGGTATACATTATGTTTGACTTGATAAAATATAAAAGATAACTCACAGACACATAAGGACACTTTCTACAGAAACAGATTAATCAAGAGCTCTATCCAATCAGATCTGCTTTCGCCGACATCCGCATTGCAGGGGTGTCAGAGGTGGAACTGCGTTAGACCTGTCAAATCCACAAGTGGCTTCCGGCATTATACCTAAAGTGGACATTGCCATTGGCTGCCTTAACAGAAATCCCATGCAGCCTTGTTTACAAGTTCAAACACTGGAATGTGAGATGTAATTTACACTTCGATTAGGATGATAAAAATCTTCATTACTTAGTGTTATGATTTTTCCATTTGAGCATAATTATTTCCATATAGCCTACACTTTCTCGTTCTAATCTTCTAACGCGAGTGGGGCGGTTGTGGCTTCGTGACAATCATTGCAAGGGCAGCTACTCACGATTTTACATCTCCAAGGCAGTTCCACCTCTGACTCTGCCAAAACATCAGCTATGCAGGTGTGTGCTATCACTGGTTAATGCTTGATCTAATTGAATCTAGGCCTAAAACTAGTCCTGTATTAAGAAGCACTTTCAATGGAGATTCTTCATTGGTTTGTGTACTGTATGGGCCGCAAACCAGTCTATACAGTACCGGTCCATACAGTCCAAACCAGTCCATAAAGCCCAAACCAGTCTATACAGCCTCAAACCAGTCTATACAGTACCGGTCTATGTAGCCCAACCAGTCCATACAGTCCAAACCAGTCCAAACCAGTCCATACAGCCCCAAACCAGTCTATACAGTACCGGTCCATACAGCCCAAACCAGTCCATACAGTACCGGTCCATACAGTACCGGTCTATATAGCCCAACCAGTCCATACAGTCCAAACCAGTCCAAACCAGTCCATACAGCCCCAAACCAGTCTATACAGTACCGGTCCATACAGCCCCAAACCTGTCTATACAGTACTGCAAACCAGTTCATACAGCCCCAAACCAGTCTATACAGTACTGCAAACCAGTTCATACAGCCCCAAACCAGTCTATACAGTACATACAAATAGACACAAAGCTGCGTAATGATTTGTGACAGATATGAGACCAGGGATACTCACCACACTATGCCTGTTATTAGAGCCAGAAATACTCACCACACTATGCCTGTTACTAGAGCCAGAAATACTCACCACACTAAGCCTGTTATTAGAGTCATAAATACTCACCACACTATGCCTGTTATTAGAGCCATACATACTCACCACACTATGCCTGTTAGTAAAGCCAGTCTTCTCATCTTTGGGGTCCTCACCAGGTCCAGGTAGGAGTATGTCTTGTTATGGTTGTCCGTGCCAACCACATCAGACAGATGCTAAGCAGTATGGGAGAGAGGCTAAGTTAGTTTATTTTTAATTATTTGACCAGGTAAGTTGACTGAGAAAACATTCTCATTTAGAGCATGGGGAATAGTTACAGGGGAGATGAATGAGCCAATTGTAAACTGGGGATGATTAGGTGACGGTATGAGGGGCAGATTGGGAATTTATCCAGGACACCGGGGTTAACACCCCTACTCTTATGATAAATGCAGTGGGATTTTTAGTGACCACAGAGAGTCAGGACACCCGTTTAACATCCCATCCAAAATACAGCACCATACACAGGGCAATGGTAGTTATTTTTTAGACCAGAGGAAAGGGTGCCTCCTACTGGCCCTCCAACAGCATCTAGTCTTCCATCCAGGGACCAACCCTGCTTAGCTTCAGAAGCAAGGCATCAGTGGGATGCAGGGCGGTATGCTGCTGGCTTGGGATAGTTAGTTCCAGTGTGTTACATTTATGGCTAGTGTATCCTCCACATACAGTACCTTTTGACTGGTACTGTATATTTGTGCTTCAAACCTATGCTCCTTCTAACACCTCATAACTGTAATAAAGCTGTATAAATGATCGCATGCCATGTGCATTTTTGAATAAGAGTAAATATTAGCAGTAAATACTAGCAACTGAAAATTGTTGCATTTACCTCAAGTTTGATTTTGGACGTGAAGTCCTTTCTGTTGTTAAAACGAGCACATTTCTCCAGGTAAAGATGGGCTCTTTCCACTTTGCCATTGGCTATGAGCCACCTGGCAGACTCAGGGAGCCACCTGCAGTGATGATGAACCATTACAATGGGTCAAAGCACATTAATAACCATTTCCCTGCATAATGTAGTGAATTTGGAGTGTAGCCTCAAATCCTGACTCGAACTTGGGTTCCTGTGACTCGCAGTCCAACACTTCAACTGTTATGCCAAGAAGTGGGCCGACCCTCTTGAAGAGGTCACTAAGGACATTGTCCTAAGGTCACTACAACACTGTAGTGAACTATATTTAAGCAATAAGGCCCGAGGGTGTGAGGTATAGAGAGTGCCTGAATACAGCCCTTGGCCGTGGTAAATTGGCCATACAACACAAACCACAGAGGTGCGTTATTGCTATTATAAACTGGCTTCAAATGTAACTAGAACAGTAAAATATACATGTTTTGTCATACCCGTGGTATGCGGCCTCATATACCATGGCTTTCAGCCAATCAGCATTCAGGGCTCGAACCACCCAGTTTATATTATACAGTAGTATACTGTATGTGATGCAAAATTTGGAATGTGCATTATTCAAGTGAGTTCTTCTACACCATGGTGGTGGGTGGGGCTGGTTACACATGTATATGCATCTTCGTCTGCATCTTGTACCATGCTGTATCAAAAACATGTCAAATCCAGATATCCATTGATATGTTTAGGATATGGTCCAGATATCACTCAGTGTATTCTTACCACCAAGTGATGATAGCCAAGCCCAGGGGTGCAGAGACAGCTATCATTAGCATCCGCCAATCATTCACTTGATACGCAATGCCCGCTAGCATCATGTTGCCAAAGGACCAGGCCATGCTGCCCGTTATACCTATTAAAGCCCGGTGCTTAATGTCCACCCACTCCACACCTTGAAAGAATGTAAATAGAGTTAAAAAATGTTTTAACAATATTGTTGGGTTTCACTTTTACATAAAGTTTCTTATACCTCTGTAACAACACTAACTACACTATTAAATACACTGTATTAACATGTTGTTAGGTAATACTTTCCTAACTGCATTTAATTAAATTGCTTAGCAATGGAGTCAAACATTTTGTTCATATGAAATCTATAGAGCTTAGCTTACTGAGAACGGTCGAGATGATGCTGATGCCTGTAAGTCCAAAGCCAGTAAAGAATCTCATCACTCCGAACATGGTATAGGAGTTAGAGAATGCACTGGCAAATCCAAATACCATGGATATGGTATAGGACACCAATAACATAGGCTTCCTCCCAAACCTGGAAAAGAGCATTCAAGAAACATAGCCTCAAATAAATAATTAAATGTAAAAAAAGAATGTAGATATCAGGTATTGGGGTAAAATGACCTACTTGTCAGTGAGGGTACCAAAGGCTATAGCTCCAATCATCACCCCAACAAAGAAAATGGTGGCTGTGGCTTTATTCATGCCTTTTCTGTCACAGACAAGGTCCCACTTTATAGAAAGAGGAGCAATGATAGTGACAGTCAAGAAAGCATGCGTTCACAATTCCTATTATATGTACCAGTTGAAGTAGAATAATAATAATAATGATAATAGTATGTTACTTAAAGTGGGGACAATATCTAACCAGTGAAATTCTGATTGAATAAATGGGCACAGAATTGCATGTAATGTGGCTATAACAACAAACCAGGGAATTTGAAAATAATTGACTAACTCTGAGGGGTCTCATTTAAAACATTTTTCTCTCTTAATTGTCTTACAGAGTTTTCAATTTGGTTCTGTATTGTGTTCATGGTTCAAGACACTGTATAATTTGCTCAAAGCCTTGGTTAATACAAAATGACATTAATCTGCTGGTCGTAGGTCGGGGGGCCAGAACATCATTATAATCATTAATGTACCGCAACGACAACAATTAAGACCAAGCGGGCAAGACGTCTACATTTCATTTGACAATATCATAATCGTTTCATACCTTGATTATATTGAGACAGGATCGATCACACACTGTTTGTCTCTCTATTTAATCATGGGGATACTTGGGAATGGAAATGCCAACGTAAAATCATTTTCAGCTGAATTACGTTTTTATTTTTTTCTTAAGAAAACTTTTGGGGTCAAATAAAATCGCTTGCAGGACGAATTTGGTCAATGGGCCGCCTGTTGCCTTCCTCTGCTATATTCCTTTTATCTTGTCAACCTTTGTCATTTGCTTTGGACTTTGAACCATTAGCATCAGCTATCCACCACTCAACTGATATCATTGGAAGTATTTTACCTCTGTTGCCATAGTGGATTTGAAGGTGCTGTTGTCATATGCCCATCCATTCTGACAGGGGACTGTAGCTAGATCACTGTTATTGGAGTTGGACAGGATGTGGAACTGGGGCTCTGGGAACATCTTACAGGAGCTTGGAGTCCCATCTTCCTGTACTGGAATGCTGACAGTCAGTCTCTGCTCCTGGGTCAGATTCCCAAAGAGGCTGCCATCATCCAGAGCGCTGAGGTCACAGTGGTGAGAGGGCACGGCTGCTATGAAGTTGTTCAGCAGGAAGTGACACGGTAGTATCACTCGAGGGATACAGAGCAGAGTGACGATCAGCACCTGAAACCATCCACAGCCATCGATCTCCTCTAGAATGTTGTCAAACTTCATCCTCAAGCTTGGGCAAGAGGGTGATCCTTTGCAATACAGCTAAAAGTGGAAGACAATCAATTTAATTTAAGCCATGCAGAAAATTGACACATACCTTACTGTGTTGTTTGTATGCAGTCTGCAATGAGGAAAATGTGAGTGCGCTAATGTGGAGGTAGGATCTTAAATTGGTCACCCTGATCCAGGAGAACTTTCCTTGTTGTGTATGTGAGGTTTCAAAATTAAAAAGGCATCTGAAGTAATTTCCACTAAAAAATGTAGGGGCGGGGGGGGTGTAGAGCAAAACGGAGAACACCATCATAAAGGGGGGTCATATTAGTTTGTAGCCCAAACGGTTCGCACACTACAGACAGAAGTTGGCACATCAGCTTTACCGACTTCAGACGAGTTCCGTGGGCTTATGGGGGTTTTACCGTTTGGACGTGAGAACACCGATTTTCGGGATTTCTCAGTCTGACAAACATTGCTGTAGCTCGGCCTCCTTCCATGCAGATGCGGAAGGCTGACAAATGTGGATGCGATGGATTGAGATGCAGTCCATGCAAAAAATATATATTTTTAGCTTAAACTGACAGATTTTGATGGGGGTTTATTTTATTATGTTACTTAGATTGACACACACGCACTCTTAAGGATTTAATTAGATTCCACATAATAATTCACATTTCCTGTTGCTGCAGGATTATTTTCCTGCTGTAGCAAACTGGCTCAAATTAAGATCCTACATCTGTATTCATCTACGGAGCTTGAGAGGATTAAATCATTTAGGACTTACTTAGTAGAGGTCTTGCGTCCAGAGAGGGTGGGCGAGAGACTCTTCTGGCCAGTACTTCCCTCTAGCAGTGGAACCACAGACAACTCTCCCCACAGGATGAAGTCTTGAGTTCTAAGAGCTAGCCTGCCTTCTGATGTCCTCTCTACTGGAAACTCGTCCTTCTCAGGTAGAAACACCTCCACTGGCTTTCCAACAGAAGTATAAGTAGATAGGTCTCTAAGTCACCTTCGATAAGCTTTGAGGAAATATGTTCCCAGACCCAAGATAACCAAAATGGGAAACAAAGTTTATGCCACTTCCAGACTCAATCACACTCCCCCTCTCTCCCCACCTCCTGAACCCCTGCGCTGGGAGCAGAGTTCAGAAACTAGACTGTTGTGTTAGCTGACAGCTGGACCAGTGTGAGGCAAGCACATTGGCCAAGAGCTGAGCTGTTCTGATTGGAGAGGTGTGACAAACATTTTATAATTTGTTTATATTATATTTTTTTGTCACAACATATTGGTACGTTGATACACTGCTGACATTGTGCATAAGTCAATATAGTTCATTGTCCACACACACAATGTTTTTCTTTTGAGTGTTTTCACATTCTTGTAATAAATATGCTGTGATACAGAAAAAAGTAGGTACTGACACTAAAGTCTCCTTTACACCTTGTGCTAACATGTGAGTTTTGTGATCTGATCAACATGATCCAATCATGATCTGATAAAGGTTTGTCACGTATTCACATTGTATTCAAATGTATTTCTTATGCGTCCACCATGTTGGCATTGTTACCAGACTATCTGGTGCCTCTTTGCATGCAAATGAATTAGGACTGACTCAACTTAGATGGCTTAAACACACTTTTTTGCTACCATTCATAATTTCTAAACTAGAATTAATTTTCATTGCGGAATGCAGACTTCAAAATTCTAAACTCAAATCACTGCCACAAAGCTTGAAAAATGTTGAGAGCTTAAAAACCCATTATATGGCTTATGATCATATAGTACTTACTATAGCTTACTATACTAGCCCACTATAACCCACTATAATAACTCCAAGACTAGAAACCACCCCAAAATAGGTCACAATACTAATACAAAGCCTATGAAAACCCTATTACTACCATTACTACTTCTACCGTTACTGCTGCCGTTACTACGACTAATACCACTACTAATACTATTTCACAACCATACATACTCCAAGACTAGCAAGCACACCACATTTACTTCAGTTAATGTCCTTTTCTAGTTGACAGATATTCTTTCAAAATAATACAAATGTATTTATTTTAAGACAATTACTGATGCCATATGTCAATGATTTTAGAGGCCGGTACTAGGATGATTTAAAGGGTGTGAGCATGCAGATATATATAGATGTACTGTATATCCTCAATTCAAATAATTAAATATACACAGAGTTTACAAAACATTAAGAACACCTTCCTAATATTTAGTTGCAATATTGACTTGCATTGAGTTCGTCGGGGCATGGACTCTACAAGGTGTTGAAAGCGTTCCATAGGGATGCTGGTCCATGTTGACTCCAGTGCTTCCCACAGTTGTGTCAAGTTGGCTAGATGTCCTTTGGTTTTGTGGACCATTCTTGATACACACAAGGAACTGTGAGCGTGAAAAACCCAGCAGTGTTGTCGTTCTTGACACAAACTGGTGCGATTGGCACTTACTACCGTACCCAGTTCAAAGGCACTTAAATCTTTTGTCTTGCCCCTTCACCGTCTGAATGGCACACATACACAATCCATGTCTCTTGTCCCAAGGCTTAAAAATCCTTCTTTAACCTGTCTCCCCTGCTTCATCTACACTGATTGAAGTTTATTTAACAAGTGACATCGATAAGGGATCATCGTTTCACTCTCAGTGTATATTCAATTTACACAAATATATTAACACACAAATATGAATCTGTAGTACGCATCAGATAAAAGTATGTTTGATCTCAAGCACTGTGTGTATGTTAACTCTGCTCTTCTCAGGAAGCTATGGGCCAATTTATCAAGGCTGTTTTCGTTTCCATTGTATATGTTTGACAATTAAAAAAATTGTATGCACGTCAAGACCTACAGACACTGAAGTAATCGTCTAACTGAACTGTGGTTTCCATATTGACCATTGAGAATGTATGTGGTTCTGTGCTAAACAATGAGAATGTAGAGTACATGTTAATGTACGTTGAAGCATTTCGCTACACTCGCATTAACATCTGCTAACCATGTGTATGTGACAAATAAAATTTGATTTGAAATAATACAGTATAAGATGTAAAACTCTTGGTATGGTGTTCATTTGAATCCTTCAGTTGATGCATCATTAAAGAGGTTGAACCTGGAAGAACTGTCCGAGATTCCTTGAGTTGTATCCTCACTCCTTTACAAGTCTGACCTCATTATTTGGTCAACAGTAGTTTACTGTTTGCTTTATTCAGTGAATTTCGCTTGACATGCTCATGGACTATGGGATTGGATCAATGCTGCTTATGTTCCACAGCCAAGGACACACACAAATTACATGTTTGTCTTCAAAAGAGAACTTGTCTTTAGAAGAGTAAAAGGGTCCTGTATTCTTGAGTTCTAAATGAAACAGCTGCACACTCTCCTGTACTTCAAATAAAATGTTTGGATGGATGTGTGCATTACTTTAGAACTAGCTATTTTATTAATCATCTGAAGCACTGCCAAGGATTGGATTTATTGCTTGGACAGCAGTTCCAAAATAGATAAAAAAAGAAGTTGATGGCCACTTGAACACCATGGTTACAGCCCTAAGCTCTTCATTAGTACCTCTTAGGGCAGGGGGCCCAAACTACATTCAGCAGCTGGCCGAATTGTTTTCACAACATAATTATAAATCATTTGTAGACTGCAAATGTACTGCAAGTAGCACAAACATAATTAGTATTTCACAAAAACATAATAATTTCAAACTTTTATTACATTTGGATAAGATCACACATGTTTCTCAGATTTTTTAAATTAAAATCACCTTGAGCAGATTTCCTGGTGTTTTACATTCTCCTTTGTCCAACAACAATAACAACAACAAATAATAATAATCATGTTTCCTTAGAACAGAGCTGAAGACACACATGGCAACAAAGCAGCACAACGGTTTTCAAGGCAGCTGTGTATTTCTGCAGATGTAGGCTAGTTGTGTAGGCAGTAATACTACATACACGTAGCCTCCGGGAGTAGGGGTGCTGAGGGTGCTGCAGCACCCCCTAAGAAAAAAACAAAAAAAAACCTGCACCCCCCCACCCCAAAGAATCTACCCACTGCCATGTACTGTACATACAGTAAACATTCCTAAGCAAGATTTGATAGAATCCGGACCCAAGTCTTATTATAGAACCACTCAAGACAACCAGTTTGTATGACAGAACAACAAGTTGACATATATGTGACTTGTTTCAGGAAAGTAGGCAAATGTCGTACGTCACTACTTCACAGGAGAGGCATTTGAACGTATTTTAAAAATATTTGTATCAAAATGTGTTTTTTTTTGTCAGAAATGCCTTCTAGAACGTGAACTTTCATGTGCCTTAATAACAAACGTGTGTGCCATCTGCAAATACAAATAGAATTGTTAAATTACGAGTTGGTTTAGTCACGGAAAAAGTCAGGAACCTTCCTGCTAGCAATGACTGGCTGAGATAATGGATGGGCTGGACATGCTGAGAGATGAGTTTGGATTGGTCAGTGATATAGCATGCCTCTGTCAATAATATGAGCTGGTTAGTATGTGTAGGTAATCCTTTCTAACGCGGAATTTTTTGAAAGATATAACTTAGTAGAACTGCAAAAGTGTTGTTCTCCACTTTCTGGAGGACCGAGTTTTGAAATCAGTGGAATGCCC
Organism: Oncorhynchus tshawytscha; assembly: GCF_018296145.1. NCBI lineage: Eukaryota > Metazoa > Chordata > Actinopteri > Salmoniformes > Salmonidae > Oncorhynchus > Oncorhynchus tshawytscha. Next base: position 29,568,226 of record NC_056444.1, read on the forward strand.
AGTGGAATTAGAGTATGATAGCTAAGGAGATGGAGAAAATTCTGCCGTTTGATTGCAAATATGCAGAGGGAGTCAAAAAGGGAAGACACAGAAGGCTGTTGTATAAAACACCTGTCTACGGATTACTAAATTCAAAACGTATAATATCTGAAAATGTCTTCAAACTAAGGGCAACTATGGCATCTGTGACAGAGAGGGAGAAGCATCCTTCCATGTATATGGGTAAGATAGTCTAGCTAGCTACATTTTCAGATATTGTACGTTTCGAAGTTAGTCAGAAAGTCATTTTCATTTCAAGTTAAAGCGTAGTCAGCTAGCTAGCTAACGTTAAGCGTATGATCTGTGTAGTGATATTATTTGTATCTCAGAGCCATTTGCGTTGCTAGTTATAGGCTAATGTAAGCTAGCTAGCTAACATTGAACCTGGCTGGTTAGCTACCTGCAGATTTGTGCTGGGTAGCAATGTTATGAGTTGGGATTATGGTTCATTGTTTAGCTAGCTAGCTACATGTCTAAACAAAAGACTCCACTATGTAAGTAACCATTTCACTGCACCTTCTGTATCCTGTGCATGTGACAGATAAACTTAGATTTTATTTGATATAGTATGTGTTTACCAGAGACGGTAATGTGAAGAACATGACCTGCACCAAAGTCAAATTAGGACATAACGTTAGGCCAACGAGACAGTGTCCAAGTTCAAAAGTTCTCTGCTAGAATGCTCTGCTTTTATTTTGTCACACTCACAAACATAAGCTATATTCTGTAATTGGCTCACCATTAACTTGTAAACAATGATCTTGTTGTGAGTTTATTTTTCTGTAATAATGAAGACAAATTAACTAAAGTGAAGACATTGCCAGCTATATGATATGGTCATTATTTGAACTGGCTAGCCAGCTAACTTAACATTAGCTAGCTAACAAGCTAGAAAAGAACCGAAACATTGTTTAGAAAGTTACCTGGCTTTTAGTTACCTGGTTTGTTAGATTGACATTATATTAAATTAATTTCCAGATGGGTTTATTGGTGTTAAAATACACTAGTTATGCTATTTTGGACCACCAGGCTGCTGATGTCATGCAGCCTGTAGTTTTTGTGATTATACTTTTTCATAATGACAATGATAAGTTTGATGTCGGACGACAATAGAATGTTCATGATGTCACTGCGACAACTGTCGATAGCCGTAGTATAAACGGGGCAGCAGGTAGCCTAGTGGTTAGAGCGTTGGGCCAGTAACTGAAAGGTTTCTAGATTGAATCCCCGAGCTGACAAAGTAAAAAATCTGTTGTTTTGCCCCTGAACAAGGCAGTTAACCCACTGTTCCTAGGCTGTCATTGTAAATAAGAATTTGTTCTTAACTGACTTGCCTAGTTTAAAAAAACAGTCTTGAAATCTTTGGCTGTTTAGTATATGGCCTCACATGTGAATCCTTAAAGAGATGGGTAGGGCTAAGGCTTAAGAGGGTGTGAAGGATGGTGTAAGACAAAGAAGAGCTCAGTCGGTTCACTAAATTATTCAAGGGCCATTTTCTCAAAAATGTGGTTACAAGTTTATCAACTTTGAAAGCAGAATTACTATCCCATATATACAATATTCTAGCTCTGAATGTCTACTTTTAGCCAATGTAAAAAAAACTATTTCAAATTTTGCTACATAAGACCGAATCGAGCCGGTCGGTCACATATGTAATATTTAACTGGTAATGCCCGAGAAGCCGGTGTTTGTTGGATAAATTGGTACAAGTGTTCATCGAGGGCCAGCAAATTGTGCCAATATATCCAACAAACCCCCGGCTTCAAGGACATTACCACTTAAATATTACATATGTGACCAACCAACTCCTTCCACAAGATATAGTCCATACACAAGTCTAGGGTTGCTAGAGACGCGATCCTGTCGCTCGTTCTTTTTGTTCTGTATCTATGGACGTGACCCAGTCGTTCGTTCTTTTTGTTCTGTAACTATAGACGTGACCCAGTCGTTCAGTCTTTTTGTTCTGTAACTATAGACGTGACCCAGTCTTTTGTTCTGTAACTATAGACGCGACCCAGTTTTTCTTTTGTTCTGTAACTATAGTCCCAGTTTTCTTTTTGTTCTGTAACTATAGACGTGACCCAGTTCTGTAACTATAGTCGTTCTGTTCTTTTTGTTCTGTAACTATAGACGTGACCCAGTCGTTCGTTCTTTTTGTTCTGTAACTATAGACGTGACCCAGTCGTTCGTTCTTTTTTTGTTCTGTAACTATAGACGTGACCCAGTCGTTCGTTCTTTTTGTTCTGTAACTATAGACGTGACCCAGTCGTTCAGTCTTTTTGTTCTGTAACTATAGAACGCTCGTTCTTTTTGTTCTGTATAGACGTGACCCAGTCGTTCAACTATAGTGACTTTTTTTTTGTTCTGTAACTATAGACGTGACCCAGTCGTTCAGTCTTTTGTTCTTTTGTTCTGTAACTATAGACGTGACCCAGTCGTTCAGTCTTTTTTGTTCTGTAACTATAGACGTGACCCAGTCGTTCAGTCTTTTTTTTTGTTCTGTAACTATAGACGTGACCCAGTCGTTCAACTATAGTCTTTTTGTTCTGTAACTATAGACGTGACCCAGTCGTTCGTTCTTTTTTCTGTTCTGTAACTATAGACGTGACCCAGTCGTTCAGTCTTTTTGTTCTGTAACTATAGACGTGACCCAGTCGTTCAGTCTTTTTGTTCTTTTTGTTCTGTAACTATAGACGTGACCCAGTCGTTCAACTATAGTGACCCAGTCTTTTTTTTGTTCTGTAACTATAGACGTGACCCAGTCGTTCAGTCTTTTTGTTCTGTAACTATAGACGTGACCCAGTCGTTCAGTCTTTTTTTTGTTCTGTAACTATAGACGTGACCCAGTCGTTCAGTCTTTTTGTTCTGTAACTATAGACGTGACCCAGTCGTTCAGTCTTTTTGTTCTGTAACTATAGACGTGACCCAGTCGTTCAGTCTTTTTTCTGTTCTGTAACTATAGAACGTGACCCAGTCGTTCAGTCTTTTTGTTCTGTAACTAGTCTTTTTGTTCTGTAACTATAGACGTGACCCAGTCGTTCAGTCTTTTTGTTCTGTAACTATAGACGTGACCCAGTCTTTTTGTTCTGTAACTATAGTTCTTTTTTTTTGTTCTGTAACTATAGACGTGACCCAGTCTTTTTGTTCTGTAACTATAGTGACCCAGTCTTTTTTTGTTCTGTAACTATAGACGTGACCCAGTCGTTCGTTCTTTTTGTTCTGTAACTATAGACGTGACCCAGTCGTTCAGTCTTTTTGTTCTGTAACTATAGACGTGACCCAGTCGTTCAGTCTTTTTGTTCTGTAACTATAGACGTACCCAGTCGTTCAGTCTTTTGTTCTGTAACTATAGACGTGACCCAGTCGTTCAGTCTTTTTGTTCTGTAACTATAGACGTGACCCAGTCGTTCAGTCTTTTTGTTCTGTAACTATAGACCCAGTCGACTTTTTGTTCCAGTCGTTCCCAGTCGTTCAGTTTTTGTTCTGTAACTATAGACGTGACCCAGTCGTTCAGTCTTTTTGTTCTGTAACTATAGACGTGACCCAGTCGTTCAGTCTTTTTCTGTTCTGTAACTATAGTCTTTTTGTTCTGTAACTATAGACCCAGTCCAGTTCTGTAACTATAGACGTGACCCAGTTCTTTTTTGTTCTGTAACTATAGACGTGACCCAGTCGTTCAGTCTTTTTGTTCTGTAACTATAGACGTGACCCAGTCGTTCAGTCTTTTTGTTCTGTAACTATAGACGTGACCCAGTCGTTCAGTCTTTTTTCTGTAACTTCTGTAACTATAGACGTGACCCAGTCGTTCAGTCTTTTTGTTCTGTAACTATAGACGTGACCCAGTCGTTCAGTCTTTTTGTTCTGTAACTATAGACGTGACCCAGTCTTTTTGTTCTGTAACTATAGACGTGACTTTTTGTTCTGTAACTATAGACGTGACCCAGTCGTTCAGTTCTTTTTGTTCTGTAACTATAGACGTGACCCAGTCGTTCAGTCTTTTTGTTCTGTAACTATAGACGTGACCCAGTCGTTCAGTCTTTTTGTTCTGTAACTATAGACGTGACCCAGTCGTTCAGTCTTTTTTCTGTTCTGTAACTATAGACGTGACCCAGTCGTTCAGTCTTTTTGTTCTGTAACTATAGACGTGACCCAGTCGTTCGTCTTTTTGTTCTGTAACTATAGACGTGACCCAGTCGTTCAGTCTTTTTGTTCTGTAACTATAGACGTGACCCAGTCGTTCTTTTTGTTCTGTAACTATAGTCTTTTTTTGTTCTGTAACTATAGACGTGACCCAGTCGTTCTGTAACTATAGTTCTTTTTGTTCTGTAACTATAGACGTGACCCAGTCGTTCAGTCTTTTTGTTCTGTAACTATAGACGTGAACCCAGTCGTTCAGTCTTTTTGTTCTGTAACTATAGACGTGACCCAGTCGTTCAGTCTTTTTGTTCTGTAACTATAGACGCGACCCAGTCGTTCAGTCTTTTTGTTCTGTAACTATAGACGTGACCCAGTCGTTCAGTCTTTTTGTTCTGTAACTATAGACGTGACCCAGTCGTTCAGTTTTTTGTTCTGTAACTATAGACGTGACCCAGTCGTTCAGTCTTTTTGTTCTGTAACTATAGACGTGACCCAGTCGTTCTGTAACTATAGTTCTTTTTGTTCTGTAACTATAGACGTGACCCAGTCGTTCAGTCTTTTTGTTCTGTAACTATAGACGTGACCCAGTCGTTCTTTTTGTTCTGTAACTATAGACGTGTTCTTTTTGTTCTGTAACTATAGACGTGACCCAGTCGTTCAGTCTTTTTGTTCTGTAACTATAGACGTGACCCAGTCGTTCAGTCTTTTTGTTCTGTAACTATAGACGTGACCCAGTCGTTCTGTAGTCTTTTTTTTGTTCTGTAACTATAGACGTGACCCAGTCGTTCGTCTTTTTGTTCTTTTTGTTCTGTAACTATAGACGTGACCCAGTCGTTCAGTCTTTTTGTTCTGTAACTATAGACGTGACCCAGTCGTTCAGTCTTTTTGTTCTGTAACTATAGACGTGACCCAGTCGTTCAGTCTTTTTGTTCTGTAACTATAGACGTGACCCAGACCCAGTCGTTCAGTCTTTTTGTTCTGTAACTATAGACGTGACCCAGTCGTTCAGTCTTTTGTTCTGTAACTATAGACGTGACCCAGTCGTTCAGTCTTTTTGTTCTGTAACTATAGACGTGACCCAGTCGTTCAGTCTTTTTGTTCTGTAACTATAGACGTGACCCAGTCGTTCTTTTTGTTCTGTAACTATAGACGTTCTTTTTTTTTGTTCTGTATCTATAGACGTGACCCAGTCGTTCAGTCTTTTTGTTCTGTAACTATAGACGTGACCCAGTCGTTCAGTCTTTTTGTTCTGTAACTATAGACGTGACCCAGTCGTTCGTTCTTTTTGTTCTGTAACTATAGACGTGACCCAGTCGTTCAGTCTTTTTGTTCTGTAACTATAGACGTGACCCAGTCGTTCAGTCTTTTTGTTCTGTAACTATAGACGTGACCCAGTCGTTCAGTCTTTTTGTTCTGTAACTATAGACGTGACCCAGTCGTTCAGTCTTTTTGTTCTGTAACTATAGACGTGACCCAGTCGTTCGTCTTTTGTTCTTTTTTTTTGTTCTGTAACTATAGACGTGACCCAGTCGTTCAGTCTTTTTGTTCTGTAACTATAGACGTGACCCAGTCGTTCAGTCTTTTTTTTGTTCTGTAACTATAGACGTGACCCAGTCGTTCAGTCTTTTTGTTCTGTAACTATAGACGTGACCCAGTCGTTCAGTCTTTTTGTTCTGTAACTATAGACGTGACCCAGTCGTTCAGTCTTTTTGTTCTGTAACTATAGACGTGACCCAGTCGTTCAGTCTTTTTGTTCTGTAACTATAGACGTGACCCAGTCGTTCAGTCTTTTTGTTCTGTAACTATAGACGTGACCCAGTCGTTCAGTCTTTTTTTTTGTTCTGTAACTATAGACGTGACCCAGTCGTTCAGTCTTTTTGTTCTGTAACTATAGACGTGACCCAGTCGTTCAGTCTTTTTGTTCTGTAACTATAGACGTGACCCAGTCGTTCAGTCTTTTTGTTCTGTAACTATAGACGTGACCCAGTCGTTCAGTCTTTTTGTTCTGTAACTATAGACGTGACCCAGTCGTTCAGTCTTTTTGTTCTGTAACTATAGACGTGACCCAGTCGTTCAGTCTTTTTGTTCTGTAACTATAGACGTGACCCAGTCGTTCAGTCTTTTTGTTCTGTAACTATAGACGTGACCCAGTCGTTCGTTCTTTTTGTTCTGTAACTATAGACGCGACCCAGTCAATAACTTTGAACTGAAGCTGGAAAGACTGCAAACTAGCTGCACTTAATTTCGTATGACCTTTTTTCAATTGACATTTCTTTGTATATATCCATAATAACTATGCTCCTACACATTCATTACTATGGGACAGTTGGACATCGAGTTTGAATATTGAAACAATGTTGCAAATGTCAGAGAGATACACAGCAAGGTTTATACAAATCTCCCATTGAAAACTAAACGTTAGTCTAAAAGAAATGTGAGATAATGTCTAGATGCTTTTTATAGTGGAGATCAAGTTTATAAATACCTGGCTGGAATGATGAGACAGTGGATTGCGCAGTCAGATGGAACAGAGTAAAAATAGGAATTTAACGTCATAGATTTAGCTGGTGGTAACTTGTGGAATAGACTTTTAACCAATCAGCATTCAGGATTAGACCCACCCGTTGTATAAATCTGTAATACATTTGTTCTGTACTGTAGACTTTGTACAAGTGTCTCTGGGTTTGCTATTTTAATCTTTAATCGTTTGGAAATGGGTAACTGAGGAGACTAATGTGCCAACTCACTTTGCCCCGAAAGAGAAGTGAGGCATGAAAGCAAGGAAGGGCATTGGGGCACACTGTCCACGCTTTTAATTTAATCTTGTGCAATCAAATCAAAATCATGGAATATCGATGTACAATCAGGTCCAAAATGAACGTCACCCTTGACAAAGATGAGTAAAAAAGACTGCATAAAATAAATAATACAAATACTGACCTACTGAGCAATTGTTCAGAAAAATTGATTTTGTTTAACAAGTAATGCTATTTCTCTCTCAAAGAAATAGGGGTAAAATTATTGGCACCCCTAAAGATTATTATAAATATAAACAAACAAAATAAAATCTGCATTAACATTCTACTTGTTTAAATTATTCTTATCTTAAGGAATGCGTTTTGGTCTTCCATGGCTTCCTGTTTACTGGGGTAGAAAAATGAAGTAACACGCATAGGAAAAAGCAAAGAACTCACAAATGGTTATTGACCTTCATAAATCAGGTAATGGGTACTGGAACAGTGGTAATCTTGCCTGATTTTGAATGCATGTGTATCTTTTCCCCACGCACAGTGAGGAAGATGGTTCTGGAGGCAAAGAAATGTCCAAGGGCCACAGCTGGAGAATTACAGAACTTGGTCACATCTTCAGGTCACCAAGTTTCCAAATCTACAATTTGACACCATCTCCTTTGCCAATAGGCTCTTTGTAGCGGTTGCCAGAAAGACACTTTCATTGAGAGCAACCAACAAATGTAAATGCCTGGAGTTTGCTAAACGGCATTGGCACTTGGATTGGAACAGGCGCTATGGTCAAATAGAGCACTTTGGCCGAGAAAGAAGGATACATATGCAGAAAAGAACCTCATACCTACTGTAAAATATTGTGGGGAAGCTTTGCTGTTACAGGGCTATTTTGCTTCCACCAGCTTGGAAAACCAATATGAATTGTATATGTCAACATAATGCAAAAATTCAACATGGATGGTCTCATGTTGGTGAGCTAAACAAAGATAAATATTCAAACCAAGTCAATGGTCAATCCCAACATGAATGAAGCAGGTCTTTATTGTCGATCATCAGTGATCAAATGGCAACTTGTCAGCAAGCTAGTTCATATAATAAGCAGTTAATTGGATAATGATTTAATTCATGAAACACATTCATGCAAAGTTCATCCTGGATTGGGCAGATCGATAGTCCACAGAGAAGGGGAACAGAAAACATATTGAATGTACCCATAACAGAATACTATCTTTCTCCCTCTTCCTAACATCACATTATGTATTCATTGATAAAGTACATGTACAACAGTCAATGCTTTAGATTGGATACTTTATCTTGACATTCTTAAAAATGTAGGTACATGTAGTTTGTAATAGCCTTGATTGGTTAGCATTTTTTCGCATTTCAATTTACATTTAGTTATGATCGCTGCAGGTTTTTTCTTCCTGATTACATTCCATATTAAGTTCCATCTCTCACACCAAACAATCTTTTGAATCATGTCAAATTACACACAGATATTTAACACATTTTTGTTAGTTTGAATGCAGCAGCATTATTAGAGCTTGAGGAGGTCTCATCCAACAATTTGATACTTCTGAAAAATAAAGTTAACAAAACAAATGAAATTACAATTTTTTTCTCAACAGTTCTTTGATTTATCAAATAAAAATAAAGATGACCTTTTGTCTCAAGAAGTAACTATATTATGTACAATAAACTATTATGGAACACCAGAAGCAAGTATATTTCAAGGCATGCCAAATTTCTTAGAAATGCTGATTGGTAAAAAAGTAAAATAGATGGACCAATTAAAAGCAAACTTTTATTAGTGTGAGCCAATGAAATTGCTTCATATTAAACTGTGAATGATTGGCATCACATAGCAGCTCTACCTGAGTGCATGTCTCACAAAATTGTTCAAGACATTTTGGGGTGACATCAGAAAGTTGTTGGGGTATTGTATGAAGCAAAATAACCGGATTTGAAAACGTATTGTACTAGAGTAGATGTTTTGTTTTATTGTAAGTTGTATTATCCTTGTCATTTGATGAGAGAAATTATGATTCCTGTAAGATAAAAGGGTAACACATTATACGTGAAGCACAGAATAACATACTGAGAAAAGACAAAGAAACATAGTGACATTTAAAGTGCAAAATAAATCAAATTCTACAGTGATGTTTTTAATATGTAAGTAGGTACACGGTATGTTCAGAATCATAGGATTTTGTAACTAGTCAAATGTTTTAGCAAAATGTCGTAAATGGGAATGATTGATGATTTACACCTGAAGTAAACATTCTATGAAACTGTATAACTAGCATTACTTCCTCATGTGTATAAACTGTGAAGGACTTTTCAAGATGTTCAGAACTGGGACCGGAGAAAAATGGGGTAGGGCCATGCTATTTCATTTTTAGTCAGGGGGGGGGGTTGAGTATTTTTTTGTATCTACTCCAGGTTCGATTAAATGTCATATTGCTCAAGAGTTTGAGAAGTAGTTGCTTATTACATCTCAATGTGTGCCCGATGCTGCTCTCATCCCTGATTATCTGCAGGGTGCGCAATATTAAGTGCTCCTAGTGTGGTCTCAATCAAATGATCCATATTCTATAGGCTATAGGCATAGGTTATATGAAGAGCATGCTCGGAGAAGCAAAGGGCAAAGTTATATTTCCAAGAAAATGTACTTCCCGTGTTTTTGCGCTGCTGGGATGGTGTATATAAAACTAGGCTACACAGCATTATACACTTCAATGGATAGGCTATCCCAATCATGAGCCCCGGCCTGCCCTGCTCTTGCTGATGTAAACCCTTTTGTGCTGCCTAACCAATGACTGTGCTGTATACGTTGGCACTTCAGGAGATGAGTGAATGGCTTCTTTTGAAAATAATGTTGACATTTTTATTTTATTTTTTACAATTCCTGTGCGTTCGGACTGGGCCTGTTCATGTCCTGTTCAGTTTGAGAGGGAAAATGTGGCGATGAAAAGGAGGACCGGTGGTAAGCTTGCTACTGCTTTAATTGATTTGAATAAAAACTATATGTTTCGCTGCCCATAATGAATATATTTCTCAGACTTATTGACCTCACAATAAGCCAGATTCTAGTAATTTACACAACCAACATTACTATGAAGCACCAGCCACAGATATTTGAGAAGGCTTCATTCATTTAAACGGTCTTCATTTTAATTTGACTTTAGGCTACTAACAACAAGAGCGTTTTGTGTTGAAGACTATGTCTTCATATTCAAGAAATACGAGCTAGGCCTTCCTGTTTGACAGGAGGTAGGTCTTCATATTTGAGATAGGGCTTGTGATTGATGTGATTGGCTTGATGAAACATGGCTCAAACCTGATGAATTTACTGCGTTACATGAGGCCTCTCCTTCTGGTTACACTAGTGACCATATCCCCACACATCCTGCAAAGGCAGAGATGTTGCTAACATTTATGACAGCAATTTTCAATTTACGACGTTTTCGTCTTTTGGCTTCTAGTCATGAAATCTATGCAGCCTACTCAGTCACTTATATAGATGCTGTTTTCGGGCCTCCTGGGCCCTATACAGAATTGGGTTCCCTGAATTCCTATCCTATCTCGTAGTCATGCCAGATAGTATTTTTATTTTATTTAGACTCAGTGGGTTTTGTCCAACATGTCTCGGGACCTACGCATTGCCACAATCATACCCTGGTTCTAGTTTTGTCCCGTGGAATAGATATTGTGGATCTAAATGTTTTTCTTCATAATATTGGACCACCATTTTATTACGTTTTCAATCGCAACAAATAATTAGCTCAGACCCCAACCAAGGATATCAAAAGCCACGCTATAAATTCTATGACAACCTAAATATTCCTTGATGCCCTTCCAGACTTCCCTTTCACACTGGAGTACAAAAACATTAACCACCTAACCAAGGAGCTAAACTTAACCTTGCGTAATACCATAGATGCAGTCGCACCGCTAAAAATAAAACATATTTGTCACAAGAAACTATCTTCCTGCCATACAGAAATTACCAGAGCCCTGAAGGAATGGAAATGGCGCCCCACCAAATTGGAAGTCTTCCGATTAGCTTGGAAAGACAGTACCATGCAATATTGAAAAGCCTTCATTGCTGCTAGATCAGCCTACTTTCCCACCCTGATTGAGAAGAAAAAATATCCTAAATGTATTTTTGATACTAAAAAGCAGCATTCCCCAAGTGAGGATGGCCTTCACTTCAGCAGTGATGAATTCATGAACTACTTCAATGAAAAGATCATGATCATTAGAAAGCAAATTAAAGACTATGCGTATTTATTTCTCCAAAACTCAGTTGTCCTGAGTCTGCACAGAACTCCCAGGACCTCGGATCAATGGAGAAGTTTTTTAATCCTGTATCTCTAGACACAATAATAGTCATGGCCTCTAAATCTTCCAGCTCTAAACTACTGTAAGAGCTACTTCCTGTGCTTGGCCGTCCTATGTTGAACATAATAAACGGCTACCTATACTCTGGATGTGTACCAAACTCACTAAAAGTGGCAGTAATAAAGCCACTACTTAAAAAGCCTTGAGAGAGATAAAAAAAAAAAAAAATCTGCCAATATCGAATTGATGCTTGTTCTAGGTCCCAAGAAACAAATAAATCTTCCGTTGAATCTGACAATTAATCTTGATGGTTGTACAGTTGTCTCAAATAAAACCTAACCTACAAAGCATTACATGGACTTGCTCCTACCTATCTCTCTGATTTGGTCCTGCCGTACATACCTACACGTACGCTACGGTCACAAGACGCAGGCGTCCTCATTGTTCCTAGTGTTTTTAAGTAAGCAGCTAGCGAGGGCTTTCCCCTGTAGAACTCCATTTTTATGGAATGGTCTGCCGATCCATGTGAGAGAAGCAGAATCGGTCTTGACCTTTAAGTCTTTACTGAAGACTCATCTCTTCAGTAGGGCCTATGATTAAGTGTATTCTGGCAGAGGGGTGCGACGGTGAACGGCAAGGCTCTGGAGTGACGAACCACCCATGCTGTCTCTGACTAGCTGGCTCCCCTCTCTCCACCGGGTTTCTCTGCCTCTGTCCTTATTATGGGGGCTGAGCTACTGGCTTGTTAGTGCTCTCCCATCCCGTCCCTAGGAGGGGTGCATCAGGTCGTGCCAGGCTTGAGTGGGTTGAGTGATTGACGTGATCTTTCTGTCCGGTTTTGCACCCCCTCGGGATTGTGCGGTAGGGGTGATCCACCTTGTCTCAGGGTAGTATGTTGGTGGTCTGTTGATATCCCTGTGGTGGTGTGGGGGCTGTGCTTTGGCAAAATAGGTGGGGTTATATCCTGCCTAGTTGACCCTGTTCGGGGGTGTCGTTGGACGGGGCCACAGTGTCCCCCGACCCCCCCCGTGTCAGTCTCCGGTATCTATGCCGCAATAGTCTATGTGCCGGGGGGCTAGGGTCAGTCTGTCCTATTTGGTGTAATTATCATGTCTTATCTGATGTCCTGTGTTATCTTAAGTATGCGCCCTCTAATTCTCCAATCTCTCACTTGCTCTCTCTCTCCCCTCCAGGAGGACCTGAGCCCTTGGACCATGACTCAGGACTACTTGGCCTGACAACTCTTGGCTGTTCTCCCTCCCAAGTCCACCTGGTCATGCTACTGCTCAATTATTGCTGATCTGCCTGCGGCTATGGAATCCTGACCCGTTCACTGGACATGCTCCCTCGCACTTTCTCTCCTTCCCCTTCTCTCTATACCACACCTGCTGTCTCAACCTCTGAATGCTCAGTTATGAAAAGCAAACTGACATTTACCCCTGAGGTGCTGACCTGTTGCAACCTCTATAAACACTCTGATTATTATTTGACTCTGTTGGTCATCTATGAACGTTTGAGAATCTTGAAGAACGATCTGGCCTTAATGGCCATGTACTCTTATAATCTCCACCTCGCACGGCCAGTAGAGGACTGACCACCCCTCAGAGCCTGATTCCTCTCTAGGTTTCTTCATAGGTTCCAGTCTTTATAAGGAGTTTTTCCTAGCTACCGTGCTTTTACATCTGCATTGCTTGCTGTTTGGGGTTTTAGCCTGGGTTTCTGTATAAGGGTCTAGTCTGCTATTTAAGAAATACACTGTGAAGGATTTGTGACAAGCTACAGGCAGGCAGGAGTGGTCAGCATTTCAACAGCACATCAACAACAGCACTTTAACAACATGCCTATACATTTTTCATTAAGGCTGTTTAAAATAATTACTTAGAATGAAATATCAATGAAACGAAAAATTCCTAATTGGGCTACACTGTCATTCTACAGTGCCTTTGAATTGACTTTTAGAAACATGAGTTTGGCCCGTCTTTGGTTTGAGGATCATGCGGTGAGCTATGCATGTCTATTTTGTAACAGGAATGTAACAGAATAAAATAGAATGAATTAGAAAATGATAGTTTCACAATTAAAAAAAGTTGCAAGTGCATATAGGCCTACCTGATGATCTGCGGCTGCTGTGTTAAAAAACAAAAGCATATTTCTCTAATTCATTGATGATCAGATACTCAGTCATAACTGGTTCGGTTGTTCTACATGTTTACAGTTGATAGACAACTTTAGCACTGTTCCAAACTGAAGACGATCCTCTTTTTTTAACAATAGCGTATAGAAATCAAAACGTCTCCTGTGCTGCAGCATGCGCTCATTCGTTGTCATGCACTGTTGAGGTATTAGACGAAATTCTGCTTTTGAGTTGATAAAAGGCTATTTTTTTCTCAGAACTGCAAATAAGATGATAGATTCATGCAGTGCTTTTATTATAAAGCAGAGCTTTTCACCACTACTCTTGTCCACAGTGGTCTGCCAATCCACAATCTACTGGCCCACCGCCCTTGCTACTTAGCCATGTAATGCTTACGAAACGGTTTCATGTAATGCTTACAGTTTCTAAAAGTGCATATCTAAGGCTATCTGTCCTACGAGTGAGGGTCAACATTAGGCATGTTGTCTGCTATCCACTTTGTTTGAATCATTATTTCGGGTGTAGGGGAAGGTCACTAGTGTTTTTTCATGTGTGCAATATTTTTTACTGAAGGGAGGGCCATCCATTTTCTTTTCAGAGAGGTCTGATTTCCTCCAGGTATCCCTGATTATAAATAAAGTACAGTCCCTAATACAACAATAACAGAAATCATGTTCATTTGGACACATTCCACAGTATCTATCTTTAAATGTGTTTCTGATTTAATATGAGCCTCAAATGGCAACCTACTCCCTATGGGCTCTGGTCAAAAGTAGTGCACTAAATTGGGAATAAAGAGCCATTTGGGACTCTGTAGGTACATCTAATTAACTCCTCCAAAATAAAAGCCACTCATGATCATATCTGGGTGAACCGTTTCAAGAACGTAGACAAGAACACATGCTGACCATTACAAAGCCACAAGTACATCGACTTTATGCATTCATTTCGATTCCCTCAAAATCCTTTTCTATCTCAATGAAAAAGACAGAGGAATAATGACACTTATTTCGGTAACACTTTACAATAAAGGTACCTTAATTTAAAGCGTCACCCTTAGTTCAAACAGAGATATTGGCCTACTGCATGAAACATTTAGCAGCACTTGAAGCAGCTCCTGGTGAAGTGTGATATTGTCTTATGAACACCTTCATAGGTCTTTATGAGACTGTATACTACTCTATGGCGGTTATCATACAGTAGGTCGCGCACAGGTTTACATTCCAAAATGCAGATTTACCAGTCCCTGATTATTATCTACATGACGGTAACTTTATTCAAAGCACCTTGTAAAGTGTTATAATGCTTTAAAAACCTTAATAGAATCTCATAGATGCAGTCATTGAGCATTGTGAAACTTGACAATCAAGTAATAAGGCATGAGAGATATTCATAATATATAACAGTCTCTGGTACCTTATTGCTTTATTGTAGTTTCATAATGCTCCATGACTTCTATAAGGTGCTATGAACGCTTATAACGCAATATAACAGTTCAGAACTCTTCATAAGAAGGAACGTCAAGTGTTACCTAAACTACTATCCGTGGTCTGACCTAAATAACGTTCATCCTATAATTTAGCTATATATTATTTTCATATCCAACGTAATCATTTTAATTTAAAGCACTTCTTTAAGCAAACTAGTAAGTGAGAACAGAGGAGGCTGCTACTCTGCTGTTGCATTTTTTTTTCTTCCCTGGAAGCGTTAGTGATGGGAGGAGTAGACAAGAACTGGTCTTAGAACAGGTCTTATTAAGGCATACGAGGGCTGCTGTACTGAGTCAGAATCACAGGGGGGCTAGGGGAGGCTAGTGGAACCCCATAACAAATCAGGCATCCCACAATCGATATGGACATTGGGCACCATCATCGTGCAGAGCCCCAAGAGTCAATGTGTAATTCGAACCCTGCTAAGGAACAAGTTCCCAGACAGGTGCAGGGAGGCCTCAGCTGCAGAAGGAGGTAGCGAACACCCACTTCCATAGTCTGTGGCATTGGTGGGTCACACCCACTTCCATAGTCTGTGGCATTGGGGGTCACACCCACTTCCCTAGTCTGTGGCATTGGGGGTCACAACAACTTCCCTAGTCTGTGGCATTGGGGTCACATCCACTTCCCTATTCTGTGGCATTGGTGGGTCACACCCACTTCCCTAGTCTGTGGCATTAGGGGTCACACCCACTTCCCTAGTTTGTGGCATTGGGGGTCACACCCACTTCCCTAGTCTGTGGCATTGGGGGTCACACCCACTTCCCTAATCTGTGGCATTGGGGGTCTCGCCCACTTCCCTAGTATGTGGCATTGGGGGTCACACCCACTTCCCTAGTCTGTGGCATTGGGGGTCTCACCCACTTCCCTAGTCTGTGGCATTGGGGGGTCACACCCATGGTCACACCCACTTCCCTAGTCTGTGGCATTGGGAGTCTCACCCACTTCCCTAGTCTGTGGCATTGGGAGTCTCACCCACTTCCCTAGTCTGTGGCATTGGGTGTCTCACCCACTTCCCTAGTCTGTGGCATTGGGGGTCACACCCATGGTCACACCCACTTCCCTAGTCTGTGGCATTGGGGGTCTCACCCACTTCCCTAGTATGTGGCATTGGGGGTCACACCCACTTCCCTAGTCTATGGCATTGGGAGTCTCACCCACTTCCCTAGTCTGTGGCATTGGGGGTCTCACCCACTTGGGGGTCACCCCACTAGTCTGTGGCATTGGGGTCTCACCCACTTCCATTGGGAGTCTGTCTGTGGCATTGGGTGTCTCACCCACTTCCCTAGTCTGTGGCATTGGGGGTCACAACCATGGTCACACCCACTTCCCTAGTCTGTGGCATTGGGGGCTCGCCCACTTCCCTAGTATGTGGCATTGAGGGGTCACACCCACTTCCCTAGTCTGTGGCATTGGGAGTCTCACCCACTTCCCTAGTCTGTGGCATTCGGGGGTCACACCCATGGTCACACCCACTTCCCTAGTCTGTGGCATTGGGAGTCTCACCCACTTCCCTAGTCTGTGGCATTGGGTGTCTCACCCACTTCCCTAGTCTGTGGCATTGGGTGTCTCACCCACTTCCCTAGTCTGTGGCATTGGGGGTCTCACCCACTTCCCTAGTCTGTGGCTTTGGGTGTCTCACCCACTTCCCTAGTCTGTGGCATTGGGGGTCACACCCACTTCCCTAGTCTGTGGCATTGGGGGACTCACTGCTGTCTGGTGCTCTCTATTACTGGTTTTGTTCTTGGCCTTAACTGTGATTAGAAGCAGACCCCTCTTTGTTATCTTAAGCTGAGAGTTGAAACAGTGTTTTTGCACAAACACGTTTGAGGTCGTGGAGTTACTCTGACATACAGTAGATAAAGGGGTGTGTGAAGTGCAGTGTGGATGGTCTGGTGGATAGATAGCCCTGATACACTAAGCTAGGCTATATTATCTGGTGGTTGTCTTGCTCTCAGAAGCATCTGACTTCCCCTTGGTGGGTGTGGATGTAGATGACAACGGGTAAAGTTTGCCTCGCCTCCTGGGCGTCCCAGGGGCTGAGGAATCATCGGTTTGAGGCGGTCTGGGTTTTAGCGGAAGTGCAGTCTGCGCCCGCACGGATATGAGCTGCCTCCGGACTTCTGTAACTGCAGCCCCCCGGCGTGGGCGCTGAGGGGAGGGGCTGTCGGTCCGGGAAGTGGAGTAGCAACATGGGGAGGTGCTGAGGCTACGGGGGGAGGGGCATGCAGAGAGAGGGGTTCGGGAGATGACCCCACGCAGGGGGGTCTGGGGGGTGGAGAATAAGAAGGAGGAGTTGGTCCCGGGTCCGGGTCGGGACTGCAGAGTCTGGGACCTCTGGTGCAGTGGAACATTTATTCTTGGGGTCCTAGTTTTGTGAGATTGATGCCTGAAACACAGAGATACAATACAGAGATAGTCATATATGTAGAATGATGCTTTGAATTCTGAATTATGTTCTAGAATTATGCTTAAAGATCATAATCTGGAGGTTTTCACATAATATTATTATCCATTCAGAATATTATTCAAAGGGCTGGGTGAACAACAGAGTGGATAAAAGGCAGCCTTGGTGTGAGCCCCTAGAGATCGGGAATTGATAAGAACATGTGTTTCCTGTCAAATACGCTTTTAATTGAACCTACCTAGCATATATAGTTGAAAGTTGGGGTTTGGGGAGATTAGCACTGGGGCCAGTTTGGGAGACAGCATGAAATGGTGTAACAGAGGATCCCTGTAGCTTAACAGCCGTGACAGGACGGGGTATTCTGCTCCTTTGACGCCCCTCACTCCTCTCCCCCCAAATTCCCCTCTCCTTCCTGGGCAGATAGTTGTCCTCATCATGGGTGTCTTCCTCTGACTGGATCTCTGCTGGAACTTTACAGCCATCATCCGCAGAGGACGCAGAGGAAACAGAAGCCAGTCTTAGCATGCGACCTTGCCTCCTTTCCATGACCATCCGGGCTAGGTGAGGTCGCTTGGCCCTCTGACGAGACTTGAATGACTGGGACGCCGCCGACTGGTCCTGGTCCGAGCTGGTGTCCTCCTCAGACCGAGAGAGAACCGGGATTCGGCTCATTTTCTGAGGCCTGGTCTGTTTGCTGGCCTCTGCCAATTTTTCTGGATCACCAGGGCCCTTGGGTTCCTCCTGTGGAGAAGCCTCATTGTTTTGTTCGAGATGGATCTGGCTCTCCTTCTCTGCTAACATCACGTCTTGGGCAGGCTCCATCTCAGGCGAAACGACAATAGGGGTGTCCTCTGTTTCAGACTCTAACTTGGTTTCTATTGAAATGGCCAGGATATCCTGGGCTTCAGGTTCTTCTGGGGCACCAAGAATGGGAGAGGAGAGGTTTGACTGGATCGCTGGCTGGGCTTCGTCCCCAAGTTCTGGCTCTTCTTCCATCTCTTTTTCTGGGGGGATTAACTCCTCAACCTCTTTCTTTGCAACATCCTTTTCCTCCTCCTTAGCCCTGTTGTCTCTCTCTGGGGAACCTGGGATTTCTCTCTCGGGATCTTCCTCCTTGGACCTACTCTCTCTCTTCTCCTCTTCCTCCTCCTCAAACCTGCTCACTTCGTCCCCTTCCTCGTCTTTCTCAAAGACATTGCTTTCTGATCCACTCTCCCTCCTCTGTACGTCGTATGTCTTTTGGAACTCCCCTTCAGACCCACTCTCCCTCCCCTCTTCACTGTCTCTGTTTGGAACCTTGCCCTCAGATCCACTCTCCCTCCCCTCTTCACGGTCTCTGTTTGGAACCTTGCCCTCAGATCCACTCTCCCTCCCCTCTTCACGGTCTCTGTTTGGAACCTTGCCCTCAGATCCACTCTCCCTCGCCTCTTCACTGTCTCCATTTGGAACCTTGCCCTCAGATCCACTCTCCCTCCCCTCTTCACTGTCTCTGTTTGGAACCTTGCCCTCAGATCCACTCTCCCTCCCCTCTTCACTGTCTCTGCTTGGAACCTCGCCCTCAGATCCACTCTCCCTCCCCTCTTCACTGTCTCTGTTTGGAACCTTGCCCTCAGATCCACTTTCCCTCTCCTTCTCAAAGTCTGAACGGTCAACATCGGATCTGCTCTCCCTGCTCCTCTCTTTCTCTCCATCCAAGACATCCTGCTCTTTCTCTTCCTCCGAGTGGTTCTCCTGTTCGTCTGTGGGCTCCTCAACCAGTCCAGGGAGTAGCAGCCTGAGCTGCAGAGTCCCTGAGGAGCTCATCACATTATGGTGGGTAGTCTCGGCAATGTGTACGAATGTCCGCTCTACTTTGGTGAAAGGAGGGGAGGTGCTGGTGGGAGTAACAACATTGGGCGCCACATTGACCAGGATGGCGGAGATGGCCGTCGAAGGCGGTTTGGCCTCGGACTTCAACTGCGAGAACAAAGTACCTGGCTCAGACACGTCCAGCAGGCTTCCCAGAGGTCCCAGAGCTCTCTCGCACTGGGGTGTGATGGCTGCCAGCGTCCCCTGGTGACTCCCGGCATCGTCCGGGGGCAGATCACCCACCACGGCAAGGGACCTCCTCACGTCTCCAGGGGAGAAGAGCACCAGGGTCTTGGAGCCTTCCTCCAGCTCCAGGTCCGGATCACCACCAAACCCCACTCCTGAAGAGGCCCGGCGAGGGTATTCCCGAGGAGGCTCGTCTGCAAGGAGAGTAGAGGGAGCTCCATCATCACCCTCTTGGCTGTGCTCGCTGCTCTTGGGGCTCCCATCACCGCTGGACACTGCCCCAGCCCCAGCCCCGACCTCAGCCCCAGCCCCGACCTCAGCCCCGACCTCAGCCGCATCCACATTCCCATCCTGATCCTGCTCAACACATGTTCTGGAATCAACCTCAAAGGAGGTTTGGAGTGGTGGAAGGGTGGCGGCGCCGGTGAGCATGGCAGAGAGGAAGTCCACCCGTCGAAAGCGATGCTGGGCCAGCGTGGGTAGTTTAGGCCTCTCTCTCTCTACACTCTGGAAGTTGAGGTCCTCCCCACTGCCACCCTGGTATGGGCTGATCTGCTCCAGGGCCTGCAGCACATCACAAAGAGAGGCTGTAGTACACAAGTATCAAAGAAAAGGAAATACTTTCCCTGAACCCCAACTCTTAGAAAAAAAGGTGTTATTGTGTTATTCAGCTGTCCCCATGGGATAATCCCTTGGAGAACCCTTTTTGCTTCCAGGTAGAGCCCTTTTCACAGTGGGTTCTACATGGAACCAAAAAGGGTTCTACCTGGAACCAAAATGAGCTCTCCTATGGGGACAGCTGAAGAACCCTTTTGGAACCCTTTTTTCTAAGAGTGTAGGACATAATAATGAAATATCAGATGTATTATCTAACAATGAGTTAATGAAATGAAAAGGACAAACATACGAAGAACACCCTCACAAAGACTTCAGTACACATCAATACACACAGACACCTGCAAACTGTTGCAGAGCAGAACCAGTGTATGACCTTAAAAACATGAATAGATTAGAAAACTTTGGATACGTTTAAAAATGACTACCATATCATCAAACCATTTTCCATTACTGGATAAACACAAAAGGCAGCAAAGGCTAAATTAAGTACTTCCCAAATCCTTTAATCATATTTTGGTTGTATACAAGCGTCTGAGAAATGTCTAGTATAGTTGACATACATGGATGAAAAAAGGCACAGAAAGTCCATAGCACAGCATTATACATATAATACTGTATATATGTACATGTTATGTTCTCTGTTTTCTTTTAAATTGCTCAACCCAGGTGTGACTTCATGTGTAGCCATGGTTACAAACAGTGCATTGCCAAATATATGTACAGCTGTGAAGCAAATATACACGATCACACGACGAGATGACATCAAAGTGCTGAAACGATGTCCATCCAGCAATGTACTAATTCCCATTTTTTGTGTGTTTCTTTAAAAAATGGCTTGATATACATGCTTTTAAATACATAATGTTATACATAACTCTACAGGGTTATTGTGATACAAAAACAAATGCTTCTAATATATTCACAAAAAGAGAATAGTGACTGTGCTGTCCTCTACCGAGAGACACTCACGGATCACGATGTTGTTCAAATAATGGTTGACATCTTTTACATTCGCTCCAAAGTGTTAAAAAACTATGATTGCCACTGTATTATCTTACATATTCCCATTCCAACCCACCTCCCACATATATTATTTGCAATGAACAGGAGAATAGTTCAGTTTTTCCAGTACTGCTAGTCATTAGACAGCCTTTGAAGAATGGGTCGAGAAGGACTTTTATACAAGAGTCTCTTCTTTCACTGAACAGATGTAGGATCTTCATTTGAGCACTCTTTTGATGCTGAGAATTTTCCAGCACGGCGGGAAATGCAAACTTGTAGTGCATTTGAGTTGTGTTTGTCGATTCCACTTTGAAATTTCAGACTTGATTTGTATGGTATGGTATACAAAAATGTCAAATCATTATAATCTAGATAATAATTCACATTTCCTGTTGCTGAAGGATTATTTTCCTTCTGTAGCAAACTGGATCAAATTAAGATCCTACATCTGTATCACTCACAGAAACATTTGTATTTTTTATTTCTCCTTTATTTAACCAGGTAGGCCAGTTGAGAACAAGTTCTCATTTGCAACTGCGACCTGGCCAAGATTGGGACACTGGGCAATAAATAAGTGACTCAGAAACCAGACAATGTTTTTCCTCTTGCCGTCGGTCTTTCCACAAGCACAAATAAGTCACCAAGATCTACATGCAATCAGGACAGTACACACAGGACTGGAGCAACATTACACAGGCTACTAAGCAGCATCATTACAGTATATGATTGCATGCCATTTTACATGAGAATGCTTCTGTAGGAAAACTCCCAAAACCCACTTCAACATTACCAGACAAACTAAATTTTTTTAACAAATGTTTTTAACAGATGCCTACCAACCCTACTTAGGTATTCACTGATCCGTGGGTGTACTTTTCTTGTTAGGAAATAAACCAAAGTGCAGCAGATAAACTGTAGACCAGTGTAGACAAGGACCTATCACATCAGACTTTACTAGTTCAAGCGAAGTGACGTCCGATATTATTTATTGTACGAACTGAACTGATAGGGCCCATATTCACAAAGCATCTCAAGAGAAGGAGTGCTAATCTAGCATACATTTTTTCTTTTAGATCATAATGAATTAGATTACATGGACAGGGGATACCTGATCTTAGATCAGCACTCCTACCCTAAGATGCTCGACATAGAGCCTCAGAACTAAGCTTCATCAGAGGGTGATGAATACATTCAGTGAATGTCATTATTGGATCACTGAAAACAGTGAAATGGATGGAAGACCAACTGGGCAACTGTATTATATCCCCCCCATTATACAATCTAGACATGGCCTCAATTCAATTAAACCTGCATTGTGGTGTTAAAGCAGTATAGCTCTTCTTTTCCCATGGTCAAATGAAATGAATTGATAGAGTGGTGTTGGGTCAAATCCATAGAATTAGGAATCAGAATGGATCATAACAGGAGTGGTGTGATGGAAAACATCCAATCATGTTGATTTTATCAACATTGGTGTCATATTGGCTTAGATGTGATGGTAGGAAGATTTGAATTTCACATTGACATAAATCAATGCCTACGAATAATTAAATAGTGTCTCTATGGTTAAATCCTGGATTTAACCATAGAGACATATGTCCTACTACTACTGGCCCAAAGCGAGCAGCTCCGGCACCATATAGGCCTACTCCCCCTTGCGGCAGGGATCCCGGTTCAAACCCCACATGAGCCCTGCAGCTCCTATCCTGTCATTAAGTAATTATTATGAAAAGGTGTTTGGAAATTCTCTTCTCCTTTGTAAAAAAATAAAAAGCACTAGTACTAGGTAGAGAGGTAAGTTTGTAAACAAAGGCACTGCGTAAACATTACTAGGCCAGGTTCAATTGAATATCAGCCTAAGTCCCATCCTTTTAAAACAATTACAGTAGTTAGCAACACATTTTGACAATATGGATATTTCACAAATCTATAGTTAAGACTGGTGCATCAAAATGAAAGTGTGTTTCTTAACAAGAGCTGTGTCCTCTGTCCAGACTCAAAGGCAAGATAAATTAAATAATTCACAACAGTAAACTAGATACAATTATGGAAAATAAATCATTATTGCTGGTAACACTAGTAATACTGTAACAACTGAAACCGAATACAATATGATAGACATGTTATAAACGTGTTATATACATCTTATAAACATTTATATGCAGCATTCCACTGCAATGAGGGAAACTATTGCCTATCAATCTACTGCTTATTAATCTATTGCATATCAATCTATTGCCTATCAATCTACTGCTTATTAATCTATTGCATATCAATCTACTGCCTATCAATCTACTGCTTATTAATCTATTGCATATCAATCTATTGCCTGTCAATCTATTGCCTGACAATCTATTGCATATCAATCTACTGCCTATCAATCTACTGCCTATCAATCTACTGCCTATCAATCTACTGCTTATCAATCTACTGCCTATCAATCTACTGCCTATCAATCTACTGCCTATCAATCTATTGCCTATCAATCTACTGCCTATCAATCTATTGCCTATACTGATCCATGACAGTAATCATGTCTCTCTGTTCATCTCAACATCCTGGCACATTGACTATGATAAAGCAGCATCTCCAATGACCATTCAACATTTTGCTATGCTTTATTTGAAATAACAAAAACAAACGGATTTTGGCTTTAAACTAGATCAAACAGGAACAACATGTGAATGAAGATGGCAATAGTGGTGGTGGTGATCTACACACACGCATGCCTGCACAAGTCCTAAAGCACTTCTAAGCATGTGCAGATGAATGCCCGGGCAGAGCAGAAATGACACAAAGCCCAGACTCTTTGCCTAAAAGTCTACCTCTCAGAAAGATACAGTACTCAGTGCTTGAATAAAAACAGCATCTTTCAAAAAACGAGTATCAGTGTACAATAAAGTGGTGTGTACAGTGTCTGTGGTGTACAAGGTTTTGGACCATGTGGTTCTCTCTCTCCCCCTCCTGGTTCTCCTTCTCTGTCTCTCCACTGAGCTGTATGCCTCGTGGGGTGGCCTGGTTCGGCTCGGATATCCAGGGACCTTGCCTGCACTTCCTCAAGAAGGACAAAATGCAATCCTACTATTCCTGGCCCACGGTCCCACAAACCCACAGGCACAGCCGGAGTACAGGGTACAGGCCGGGCCGGGGGGCCTCAGTTTACTGCACAATAAAAAAACAAACATTTTGTAATATTCCTTTTTTTAAAACCTTCTAATCCCCCTAGATGTAGCCAGGACAGTGTTGTTTTCTGTGAGGAGGAGGAGGGATATTGTTGTTGTGGTTCGTGAAAAGGCTCTGCATGTGGTTACACAGAATGTCAGATACAACCCCTACTGGGCTTTTTTATCCGATCACGTCTTGTTCATTAGTTTAGCCAGCATCTGTTGTATCTGGAGTCGGGACAGGTTGAGGACGGAGTGTCGTGGTCGCGACCCCCCGGGGCTGCCGGGTACCAGGGGCATGTGGCGCCGCGAGGGGAGACGGGCGGGGCTGCTCTCGGCAGAGCGGCTTCTCTGGATCAACGCCCCAGCTTCCAAGTTACCATGGGGATACTGCTCCGTCTCCAGGGTAGAGGACGAGAACACGTACGACGCCAATCTTCTCAATTGGTTGGGCCTCGGGAAAGAGTGGTGCGGGTGGTGGGGGTGGGGCCTATCCTCCTCCAACTGAAAAAGACCAATAAGAGTGGAGGAGAAAGGCATCAGGTGGGGATGTGGCCAAGAATACTCCGTCTCTTCTCTATCTCTGCTGTCATTGGAATATCTGTGTGTCTGTCTAAGTCTCTACGTGTCTGGGTCTCTGGGTCACTGTGCGCCTGGGTCTCTGTGCACCTGGGTCTCTGTGCGCCTGGGTCTCTGTTTGTATGTGCGTCTGGGTCTCTGTTTGTATGTGCGTCTGGGTCTCTGTTTGTATGTGTGTCTGGGTCTCTGTTTGTATGTGTGTCTGGGTCTCTGTTTGTATGTGTCTGGGTCTCTGTGTGTATGTGTGGCTGGGTCTCTGTGTGTATGTGCGTCTGGGTCTCTGTTTGTATGTGCGTCTGGGTCTCTGTTTGTATGTGCGTCTGGGTCTCTGTTTGTATGTGTGTGTGTCTGGGTCTCTGTGTGTATGCGCGTCTGGGTCTCTGTGTGTATGCGCGTCTGGGTCTCTGTGTGTCTGGGTCTCTGTTTGTATGAGTGTCTGGGTCTCTGTTTGTATGAGTGTCTGGGTCTCTGTGTGTCTGGGTCTCTGTGTGTATGCGCGTCTGGGTCTCTGTGTGTCTGGGTCTCTGTTTGTATGTGCGTCTGGGTCTCTGTGTGTATGCGCGTCTGGGTCTCTGTGTGTATGCGCGTCTGGGTCTCTGTTTGTATGTGTGTCTGGGTCTCTGTTTGTATGTGTGTCTGGGTCTCTGTATGTGTGTGTGTCTGGGTCTCTGTTTGTATGTGTGTCTGGGTCTCTGTTTGTATGTGTATCTGGGTCTCTGTTTGTATGTGTATCTGGGTCTCTGTTTGTCTGGGTCTCTGTTTGTATGTGTCTCTGTTTGTATGTGTATCTGGGTCTCTGTTTGTCTGGGTCTCTGTTTGTATGTGTGTCTTGGTCTCTGTGTGTATGTGTGTCTGGGTCTCTGTGTGTATGTGTGTCTGGGTCTCTGTGTGTATGTGTGTGTGTCTGGGTCTCTGTTTGTATGTGTGTCTGGGTCTCTGTTTGTATGTGTGTCTGGGTCTCTGTTTGTATGTGTGTCTGGGTCTCTGTTTGTATGTGTGTCTGGGTCTCTGTTTGTATGTGTGTCTGGGTCTCTGTTTGTATGTGTGTCTTGGTCTCTGTTTGTATGTGTGTCTGGGTCTCTGTGTGTATGTGTGTCTTGGTCTCTGTTTGTATGTGTATCTGGGTCTCTGTGTGTATGTGTATCTGGGTCTCTGTTTGTATGTGTGTCTGGGTCTCTGTTTGTATGTGTGTCTTGGTCTCTGTGTGTATGTGTGTCTGGGTCTCTGTGTGTATGTGTGTCTGGGTCTCTGTGTGTATGTGTGTCTGGGTCTCTGTTTGTATGTGTGTCTGGGTCTCTGTTTGTATGTGTGTCTGGGTCTCTGTTTGTATGTGTGTCTGGGTCTCTGTTTGTATGTGTGTCTGGGTCTCTGTGTGTATGTGTGTCTTGGTCTCTGTTTGTATGTGTGTCTGGGTCTCTGTTTGTATGTGTCTCTGTTTGTATGTGTGTCTGGGTCTCTGTTTGTATGTGTGTCTGGGTCTCTGTTTGTATGTGTGTCTGGGTCTCTGTGTGTATGTGTATCTGGGTCTCTGTGTGTATGTGTGTCTGGGTCTCTGTGTGTATGTGTGTCTGGGTCTCTGTTTGTATGTGTGTCTGGGTCTCTGTGTGTATGTGTATCTGGGTCTCTGTTTGTATGTGTGTCTGGGTCTCTGTTTGTATGTGTGTCTTGGTCTCTGTTTGTATGTGTGTCTGGGTCTCTGTTTGTATGTGTGTCTGGGTCTCTGTTTGTATGTGTGTCTTGGTCTCTGTTTGTATGTGTGTCTTGGTCTCTGTTTGTATGTGTGTCTTGGTCTCTGTTTGTATGTGTGTCTTGGTCTCTGTTTGTATGTGTGTCTGGGTCTCTGTTTGTATGTGTGTCTGGGTCTCTGTGTGTATGTGTGTCTGGGTCTCTGTTTGTATGTGTGTCTGGGTCTCTGTGTGTATGTGTATCTGGGTCTCTGTTTGTATGTGTGTCTGGGTCTCTGTTTGTATGTGTGTCTGGGTCTCTGTGTGTATGTGTGTCTGGGTCTCTGTTTGTATGTGTGTCTGGGTCTCTGTTTGTATGTGTGTCTTGGTCTCTGTTTGTATGTGTGTCTGGGTCTCTGTTTGTATGTGTGTCTGGGTCTCTGTTTGTATGTGTGTCTGGGTCTCTGTTTGTATGTGTGTCTGGGTCTCTGTTTGTATGTGTGTCTGGGTCTCTGTTTGTATGTGTGTCTGGGTCTCTGTTTGTATGTGTGTCTGGGTCTCTGTTTGTATGTGTGTCTGGGTCTCTGTTTGTATGTGTGTCTGGGTCTCTGTTTGTATGTGTGTCTGGGTCTCTGTTTGTATGTGTGTCTGGGTCTCTGTTTGTATGTGTGTCTGGGTCTCTGTTTGTATGTGTGTCTGGGTTTCTGTTTGTATGTGTGTCTGGGTCTCTGTTTGTATGTGTGTCTGGGTCTCTGTTTGTATGTGTGTCTGGGTCTCTGTTTGTATGTGTGTCTGGGTCTCTGTTTGTATGTGTGTCTGGGTCTCTGTTTGTATGTGTGTCTGGGTCTCTGTTTGTATGTGTGTCTGGGTCTCTGTTTGTATGTGTGTCTGGGTCTCTGTATGTGTGTGTGTCTGGGTCTCTGTTTGTATGTGTGTCTGGGTCTCTGTTTGTATGTGTGTCTGGGTCTCTGTTTGTATGTGTATCTGGGTCTCTGTTTGTATGTGTATCTGGGTCTCTGTTTGTCTGGGTCTCTGTTTGTATGTGTGTCTGGGTCTCTGTTTGTATGTGTGTCTTGGTCTCTGCGCGTCTGTATCTCTGCACGTCTGTATGTCTGGGTCTCTGCGCGTCTGTATCTCGGCACGTCTGTATGTCTGGGTCTCTGCGCGTCTGTATGTCTGGGTCTCCACGCGTCTGGGGTCTCTGTCTGTATGTGTGTCTGGGTCTCTGTCTGTATGTGTGTCTGTCTGTATGTGTGTCTGGGTCTCCGCGCGTCTGCGGTCTCTGTCTGTATGTGTGTCTGGCATCTCTGTCTGTATGGGTGTCCGGGTCTCTGTCTGTATGTGTGTCTGGGTCTCTGTCTGTATGTGTGTCTGGGTCTCTGTCTGTATGTGTGTCTGGGTCTCTGTGCGTCTGGGTCTCCGCACGTCTGGGTCTCCATACGTCTGGGTGTCTGGGTCTCTGTGTGTCTGGGTCTCCGCGTGTCTGGGTCTCTGGGTTTCTCCGTGTGAGTGGGTCTCCGTGTGAGTGGGTCTCCGTGTGTCTGGGTCTCCGTGTGTCTGGGTCTCCGTATGTCTGGGTCTCCGTATGTCTGGGTCTCCGTATGTCTGGGTCTCCGTATGTCTGGGTGCATGTTGCAGTGAGCCCACCACACACACGCACAGACAGCAGAAATATAAAGGGAGGGATCTCTTTTTTCAATCTCTTTTTTGGGAGGGATAAACGAGACCTATGCACAATCGTTTGGGTGGGGTTTTATTTTGGATGGATGAAAAGGGATGTTGTTCGAGTGTTTCAGTTTTTGCCGACTGTCACTGGACATGGATATGCAGGTACAGGCCAATGTTATTTTGGCAAGATATTTAAATCGGGTTTCGAAGAGGCAGAGATTGACATGGCGCGGAGAGGGAGGAGAGACATATCACTACTTGTGTTGTGGAACAGTTTTTGTGTACTGGAACAGTTTACCATCATGACCCATAACACTCCTACAGTACATGCTCCTTTGATTGACACATGTCAATCCAATACATATTTGCTATCAGAACATGCACTGATACCACAGCATCATCCTGCATCATCAGCACAACATGGTTGAAATGGCTGCTATCTTGAACAGGTCTCTAGCTAAATATATATTTCTATCAATGAGAAAATAATCATGTTTAAACCAAATAAAACGAAAGGGAACACTTTATATGGATATTCTATCTGTAGATGCTCTACAGACTATCAGTTACATTTCAACTATCTACTAACTCTAACACCAGTGGTTTAAAGTACTTAAGTAAAAAATATTTTGGGGGGGTATCTGTACTTTACGATTTATATTTTTGACAACTTTTACATTTTACTTCACTACATTCCTAAAGAAAACAATGTACTTTTAACACCATACATTTTCCCTGACAACCAAAATGTACTGCTTAGCAGGACATGAAAATGGTCAAATTTCATTTATCAAGAAAACATCCCTGGTCATCCCTACTGCCTCTGGCCTGGCAGACTCACTAAACACGAATGCTTTGTTTGTAAATGATGTCTGAGTGGCTATGGCTACATTTTGAAAACAAGAAAATGGTGCAGTCTGCTTTGCTTAATATAAGGAATTTTAAATTATTTATACTTTTACTTTTGATACTGAAGTATATTTTAGTAATTACATTTACTTTTGATACTTAAATATATTTAAAACCAAATACTTTTAGACTTTAACTCAAGTAGTATTCTACTGGCCGACTCACCTCTACTTGAGTTACTTTCTATTGAGATATCTGTACTTTTACTCAAGTATGACAATTGGGTACTTTTTCCACCACTGCCTAACCCTAGCTCTAAACTGACCTTAACCCTTATCCTATCGCTAAAGTTAACCCTCACCCTAACCCTAGCTCTAACCTGACCTTAACCCTTATCCTATCGCTAAACTTAACCCTAACCCTAGCTCTAAACCTGACCTTAACCCTTATCCTATCGCTAAACTTAACCCTCACCCTAACTCTAAACCTGACCTTAACCCTTATCCCATCGCTAAACTTAACCCTTACCCTAACCCTAGCTCTAAACCTGACCTCAACCCTTATCCTATCGCTAAACTTAACCCTTGCCCTAACCCTAGCTCTAAACCTGACCTTAACCCTTATCCTATCGCTAAACTTAACCCTTACCCTAAACCTGACCTTAACCCTTATCCTATCACTAAACTTAACCCTCACCCTAGCTCTAAACCGGACCTTAACCCTTATCCTATCGCTAAACTTAACCCTCACCCTAACTCTAAACCTGACCTTAACCCTTATCCCATCGCTAAACTTAACCCTTACCCTAACCCTAGCTCTAAACCTGACCTTAACCCTTATCCTATCGCTAAACTTAACCCTTGCCCTAACCCTAGCTCTAAACCTGACCTTAACCCTTATCCTATCGCTAAACTTAACCCTTACCCTAAACCTGACCTTAACCCTTATCCTATCGCTAAACTTAACCCTTACCCTAAACCTGACCTTAACCCTTATCCTATCGCTAAACTTAACCCTTACCCTAAACCTGACCTTAACCCTTATCCTATCGCTAAACTTAACCCTTACCCTTTTTCTAAACCTAACCCTAACCTTAACAAGCAATTGCTCATCAACAGATAGTTGATAGTATGACCATCTGCAGATCATTTACAGATAGAAAATCAAACTTTCACTGCACCCATTTTAGTGACGTAAATCTATGTAACTGCCCAAATTAATGTTATTAAAACTATGGCTGTAATTCAGTCATTGCAGATAACAGTTCATCCACACTGCTGAGCTTCATGAAGTTTGTTTGCACAGCTGTGTATCCCGGATGGAGGCAGAACATTTTTTATACGCTATAGGAATCTGCAGTGTTGTTGCATACGCTGGATGACTTACCAAATACAACACTACCGGTATAAATACAGTACAAATATTATTCATTGACTTTGTGACAGCTTTGTCAATACAGGCTTTAGTCAGTCGATAGATGAAGCGGAAATACAGTAAGCTCTGCACTGCACTGAAAATGATCAAGTGAACAGTGTGTTTCCATACACGCATATGGACCTTCAAAAAGTAACTACCAAAGCCTGAGAAGATTAAGAATAAGTATACCATTCTTTCAAATTGTGTCCAGTTACATTGTGGACACAGGAAATAACAGGGTAACCTAGACATAGACCCGCAAAAAGACAAACACAGATGCAGACAAAGACAGTCAATTCAGTTCAAATGGACCCCAAACCAGACAAACACTCACACACCAACACACAGACCATTTCTCTACCCCACAGCCCATTGCTCTTACCTGTCCGTGAGCTCCAAAGTACTCCGACTGTGGCCGTGGTCTGTGTCCACGGCTATGAGGCAGAGTGTGATAACCTGGGTACCCAGGACTGGCCCCATTAGACCCCTCCCCTTCTGGCTGCGCCCCAATGCCTCCTGCTCGCATCTTTGGCCTCACCACCACCTCTCCACCTCCAGCTCCCCGTAACCTCCTCCACTCCTCCATTTCGTCTAGGGGCCTCAGCTCCTCAGGCTCCTCGTCGGTGGTGGGCCCCGAGGTGGTGAGCTCAGCCCCTGGGCCCAGGAGACCCAGGAAGTCCTGGAGCTCAGTCTCCTTGTCGATGATCACCCACTCCTTGCTGTCAAAGTCTTCCTCCTCGGCGAGTGGTACAGACCGGATGAACGCGTTACTGTGGGCCTCGGGGTCGGCCACAGAGGCTACGGAGACCTCTTGACCTGGTCTACCACTGCCACCCTGCCTGTCCCCGCCTCCTCCCTCCAGGGAGTGCATCTGGGCCGGCTGGGAGGACTGCACGTGGCGGGACGGGGATCCCAGGATGTCCATACGAGACCTGGTAGGGAGACACAAAATCATTGTCAAAAACCATGGTAAATGTTAATTTTGACTGTGTGCATGTGTGTTGTGTTTTAATGTGTTTTCAGTGTATGTGTGTGTTTGTGTGTCCCCCCCGGGGGTACCAGCGGGCTCTGAAAATGTAATAAAAAATGGTTTATTTTTGGGGGGTTGGGGGCCCCCTGGAGGTCACCCCCCCACTCCCCAGATAGAATATAAACACGTCACAAGCCACAGCAAAAATATTTTGAATTACAGGAGATTAGATATAAAACTGCAATTTTCCTCTCTGCCACATTTATCTTCCTTGCTCAGACCTTGCAGTGGGGCCCTGTGAAACACCACTGGTCTCAGCAAGTAAGTTAGTGGTCTGTTGAAATCCCTTAAGTGGTCGGTGGGGTTAACTCCTTCCTGGTTAGCCCTGTCCAGGGGTGACCCTGTCTCCCGACCCACGTGTCTCAGTCCCAAGTAGTTATGCTGCAATAGCTTGTGTGTGCCGGGGGAGCTAGGGTCAGCCTGTCTTATCTGGTGTACCGTGATCTTAGGCTCCCACTCCATCTCTTTCTTGTTTTGTTTGTTTCGGGACCCGTGGTCCGTATTGACGCCATTCTGGGTCCGGATCCGAACTGCAGTCGACCTGTTGAGTATGGCTGCTCTATAGCCATGGTTACTATCTGACCCTGTTGGTCATCTATGAACGTTTGAACATCTTGAAAAAACGATCTGGTCCTAATGGCCACGTACTCTTATAATCTCCACCCAATACAACCAGCAGAGGACTGGCCACCCCTCGCAGCCTGGTTCCTCTCTAGGTTCGTTCCCAGGTTCCTGTCTTCTTGGGAGTTTTTCCTAGCCACTGTGTTTCTGCCTCTCCAATGCTTGACCTTTGGGGGTTTACGCTGGTGCTGATGCAAAAAGGGCTTTATAAAATCTATTTGATTGATTGATGTGTGGTGTGTACATAAAGTATACATATGCACAACAGTGTTTAACTTGTCTGCACTATACACTGAGTGTACAAAACATTAGAAACACCTTCCTAATATTGAGCTGAACCCCCTTTTGCACTGAGTACAGCGAAATTGGGGCATGGACTCTACAAGGTGTCAAAAGAATTCCACAGGGATGCTGGCCCATGTTGACTCCATTGCTTCCCAAAGTTGTGTCAAGTTGGCTGGATTTCCTTTGGATGGTGGACTATTCTTGATACACACAGGAAACTGTTGTGCATGAAAACACCAGTAGCATTGCAATTCTTGACTCAAACCAGTGATCCAGGAACCTACTACCATTTATTGATTTTATTTTACCAGGTAAGTTGACTGAGAACACATTCTAATTTACAGCAATGACCTGGGGAATAGTTACAGGGGAGAAGAATGAGCCAATGATTAGGTGACCGTGATGATATGAGGGACAGATTGGGAATTCAGCCAGGACACCAGGGTTAATCCCCCTACTCTTATGATAAGTGCATGGGATCTTTAGTGACCACAGAGTCCGGACACCGTTTAACATCCCATCCGAAAGACAGAAACCTACACAGGGAAATGCCCCCAATCACTGCCTTGGGAAAGAGTGCCTCCTATTGGCCCTCCAACACCACTTCCAGCAGCATCTGGTCTCCCATTCAGGGTCCAAACAGAACCAACCCTGCTTAGCTTCAAAAGCAAGCCAGCAGCGTGATGCAGTTCAAAAGCACTTCAATATTTTGTCTTGCCCATTCACCCTCTGAATGGCAGACATACACAATCCATGTCTCTATTGTCTCAAGGCTTAAAAATCTTTCTGTGTGGATAAAGCGGGGTCTCCTCCCCTTTATCCACACTGATTGAAGTGGATTTAACAAGTGACATCAATAAGGGATCATATCTTTCACCTGGACTCACCTGATCAGTCTGTCATGGAAAGAGCTGGTGTTCCTAATGTTTTGTACACTCAGTGTAGAGCGCCCTCACCCTCGTTTGTCGTAGATGTCTGGTCTCCCGTCTGCGGCGGACAGACGGTCTGACTCTGGGCTGTTGATCCTCCGGTACCGCAGAGCGCAGACCTGAGCACCAGTCATTTCTGGGGGAGCTCCACCCACGAGGGCATCAGGACACGTCCCTCTAGCAGGCTCCTCTTCCTCCGCAGCCAACTTCCCCTGGGGGAAAGGGCGTTTCTAGGGTTACAACTGTTAACTATCACTGTCAAGAGTTAGACCTATTGTGTACTGCAGGTATATAGCAGCTTGAACTGTATTGTAAACGTGTTATTGTTTACTTTGCCATCTTTGAGCACTTTAAATTCATTGTAAACACAGTACCTGAAATACAGTTGAAATTGGAAGTTTACATACACCTTAGCCAAATACATTTAAACTCAGTTTTTCACAATTCCTGACATTTAATCCAAGTAAACATTCCCTGTTTTAGGTCAGTTAGGATCACCACTTTATTTTAAGAATGTGAACTGTCAGAATAATAGTAGAGAGAATGATTAATTTCAGCTTTTATTTCTGTCATCCCACTCCCAGTGGTCAGAAGTGTACATACACTCAATTAGTATTTGGTAGCATTGCCTTTAAATTGTTTAACTTGGGTCAAACATTTTGGGTAGCCTTCCACAAGCTTCACACAATAAGTGAATTTTGGCCCATTTCCCCTAACAGAACTGATGTAACTGAGTCAGGTTTGTAGGCCTCTTTGCTCGCACACGCTTTTTCAGATCTGCCCACAAATTTTCTTTGGGATTGAGGTCAGGGCTTTGTGATGGCCACTCCAATACCTTGACTTTGTTGTCCTTAAGCCATTTTGCCACAACTTTGGAAGTATGCTTGGGGTCATTGTCCATTTAGAAGACCCATTTGCGACCAAGATTTTAACTGCCTGACTGATGTCTTGAGATGTTGCTTCAATATATCCACATCATTTTCCTTCCTCATGATGCCAACTATTTTGTGAAGTGCACCAATCCCTCCTGCAGCAAAGCACCCACACAACATGATGCTGCCACCCCCCGTGCCTCACAGTTGGGAGGGTGTTCTTCGGCTTGCAAGCCTCCCCCCTTTTCCCTCCAAACATAACGATGGTCATTATGACCAAACAGTTCAATTTTGTTTCATCAGACCAGGGGACATTTCTCCAAAAAGTACAATCTTTGTCCCCATGTGGAGTTGCATACCGTAGTCTGGCTTTTTTATGGCGGTTTTGCAACAGTGGCTTCTTCATTGCTGAGGTTATGTCGATATAGGACTCGTTTTACTGTGGATATAGATACAGTTGTAACTGTTTCCTCCAGCATCTTCACAAGGTCCTTTGCTGTTGTTCTGGGATTGATTTGCACTTTTCTCACCAAAGTACGTTCATCTCCAGGAGACAGAATGCGTCTCGTTCCTGAGCGGTATGACGGCTGCGTGGTCCCATGGTGTTTATACTTGCGTACTAATGTTTGTACAGATGAACGTGGTACCTTCAGGCATTTGGAAATTGCTCCCAAGGATGAACCAGACTTGTGGAGGTCTACAATTTGTTTTCTGAGGTCTTGGCTGATTTATTTAGATTTTCTCATGATGTCAAGCAAAGAGGCACTGAGTTTGAAGGTTGGCCTTGAAATACATCCACAGGTTCACCTCCAATTGACTCAAATGATGTCAATTAGCCTATCAGAAGCTTCTAAAGCCATGACATAATTTTCTGGAATTTTCCAAGCTGTTTAAAGGTACAGTCAACTTAGTGTATGTAAACTTCTGACCCACTGGAATTGTGATACAGTGAATTATAAGTGAAATAATCTGTCTGTAAACAATTGTTGGAAAAATTACTTGTGTCATGCACAAAGTAGATGTGCTAACCGACTTGCCAAAACTATAGTTTGTTAACAAGAAACTTGTGGAGTGGTTGAAAAACGAGTTTTAATGACTCCAACCTAAGTGTATGTAAACTTCCAACTTCAACTGTATATCTCCTGGTCTATCTACAACCAGGTATGTCTATATCATTGAAATGATAAGTCAATGATAATTCAAGTCAATGATAATGAGTGGACTGGCTACCATTGCGAGTGTACCCATAGGAGCAAATGAGGAAGTAAAAGCAGGAAGTAAAAGCAGGAAGTGGACCCATCAATATGTGTCTTGGCTGGAAGGGATCCTGCTTTTGTCAAATTAACATCAAATGTAAATTTTGTTGTTGCATTTTTGCTAACTCTAACCCTTTTCCTAACCTTAACCTAATTCTCCTAACCTGCTACGTTAATTCTCCTAACCTGCTGAATAAGTTCTCCTAACCTGCTACAAAACATCAAATCTGACGTTAATTTGACAAAAGTTGGATCCCTTCTAGCCATGACCATCAATCTGTGCTGTGATATGCTTATTCAACTCAACTGACATTGCAAAAAATATTCCATATTCCATTGCATGAGCCACATAAGTTAATATAATTTGAATTAACATTTTACATTACCATGGAAATGATTGCATCACAATACCAGGCAACCATTGCAAGTGCACCCATGAGTTTACCAGTCAAATTGTCAGGGTTAGAGTTTGCAAGCCCATTCTATTTATCTATTTATATGGTCTATATCCTCTGAATGTAATAGATGGTCATTGAAAACCAACAAAGTCAACTATCCCTTCTAATGTACTTCTACCGTTTGAATATATTTAAAGACTGTAAGGAAATGTTTCATAGTGCTGACAGTACCACGGTGAGATACAATGAGGACATATTAGATGGTCCCTCCTGTACCTTGCTGATGCTGATCCTGAGTTGGTTGCGGTTTAAGTCGGTGTCGTTCCACGCCTCGGCTTCCATCTGGGGAGGTGTCCCCTCGCAAGGCCTGCTGGGTACTGCAGGTGGAGCGTTCTCCTGGTCACTCAGGTGCTCGTCTTGTAGAACGTCATCTGTGTTCTCCCTCGGCAGCTCCCCAGGAACCAGAGTCACGTTCACCACCCTGGGAAAACACAGAACATGGACTGATATAGACTATTTTCTTTATTTTTTATTCATTCTTTCATTACCTGTATTTAACAAGGTAAGTTATTGAGAACATTCTCAATTATTACATTATTACATTGATGAGAGCACATTCTCTTTTACAAAATGACCAGGCGATTAATTAAATGAGTGTCGTTGTCGAAAATATCCTATATCACTTTAAATGCAAAAAGTGTTACAAATCCTCACAGTTGCATTCTAAATCTGAATGAATTGTTACAACCCAGCATTAGACTGTTTGTTCCTGATTCTTTAAGTCAATTAGACTACAGGTAAATGGGAATTGTGTAATCTCTTGGCTGGCTAGATGTTTTCATATTTTATATTGATTTCTCCAAAATGTTTTGAAGTCTGATTCCCTTTTCATTTTACACAACAGTGTGTTACAAATCCTCACAGTTGCATAAATCAAATCAAATCAAAGTTTATTTGTTACGTGTGCCGAATACAACAGGTGTTGACCTTACAGTGAAATGCTTACTTACAGGCTCTAACCAATGGTGCGGGGAAAAAAGGTATGTGTGTGTGTGTGTGTGTAGGTGAGTTAAGAAATAAAACAACAGTAAAAAGACATTTGAAAAAAGAGTAGCAAGGCTATATACAGACACCTGTTAGTCAGGCTTATTGAGGTAGTATGTACATGTAGGTATCGTTAAAGTGACTATGCATATATGATGAACAGAGAGTAGCAGTAGCGTAAAAAGAGGGGTTGGCGGGTGGTGGGACACAATGCAGACAGCCCGGTTAGCCAATGTGCGGGAGCACTGGTTAGTTGGGCCATTTAGGTAGGATGTACATGAATGTATAGTTACAGTGACTATGCATATAAGATAA
Source organism: Oncorhynchus tshawytscha (assembly GCF_018296145.1). Taxonomy (NCBI): domain Eukaryota; kingdom Metazoa; phylum Chordata; class Actinopteri; order Salmoniformes; family Salmonidae; genus Oncorhynchus; species Oncorhynchus tshawytscha. Next base: position 29,605,265 of record NC_056444.1, read on the forward strand.
ACAGAGAGTAGCAGAAGTGTAAAAAGAGGGGTTGGGGTGGGGGGCACACAATGCAGATAGTCCGGGTAACCATTTGGTTCAGGAGTCTTATGGCTTGGGGGTAAAAACTGTTGAGAAGCCTTTTTGTCCTAGACTTGGAACTCCGGTACCGCTTGCCATGCGGTAGTAGAGAGAACAGTCTATGACTGGGGTGGCTGGGGTCTTTGACAATTTTTAGGGCCTTCCTCTGACACTGCCTGGTGTAGAGGTCCTGGATGGCAGGCAGCTTTACCCCAGTGATGTACTGGGCCGTACGCACTACCCTCTGAAGTGCCTTGCGGTCAGAGGCCGCAATTGTTGCAGCTGTAGAATCTTTTGAGGATCTCAGGACCCATGCCAAATCTTTTTAGTTTCCTGAGGGGGAATAGGCTTTGTTGTGCCCTCTTCACAACTGTCTTGGTGTGTTTGGACCAATCTAGTTTGTTGTTGATGTGGACACCAAGGAATTTGAAGCTCTCAACCTGCTCCACTACAGCCCTGTCGATGAGAATGGGGACATGCTCGGTGCTCCTTTTCCTGTAGTCCACAATCATCTCCTTAGTCTTGGTTACGTTGAGGGATAGGTTGTTATTCTGGCCTCCTCCCTATAGGCTATCTCGTCGTTGTCGTCTATCAGGCCTACCACTGTTGTGTCATCAGCAAGCTACCTACCCTCACCACCTGGGGGCGGCCTGTCAGGAAGTCCAGGATCCAGTTGCAGAGGAAGGTGTTTAGTCCCAGGATCCTTAGCTTAGTGATGAGCTTTGAGTACACTATGGTGTTGAACGCTGAGCTGTAGTCAATGAACAACATTCTCACATAGGTGTTCCTTTCGTCCAGGTGGGAAAGGGCAGTGTGGAGTGCAATAGAGATTGCATCATCTGTGGATCTGTTTGGATGGTATGCAAATTGGAGTGGGTCTAGGGTTTCTGGGATAATGTTGTTGAAGTGAGCCATTACCAGCCTTTCAAAGCACTTCATGGCTACGTAGTCATTTAGGCAGGTTGGCTTTGTGTTCTTGGGCACAGGGACTATGGTGGTCTGCTTGAAACATATTGGTATTACAGACTCAATCAGGGAGGGACATGTTGAAAATATCAGTGAAGACACCTGCCAGTTGGTCAGCACATGCCCGGAGCACACGTCCTGGTAATCCGTCTGGCCCCGCAGCCTTGTGTATGTTGACCTGTTTAAAGGTCTTACTCACGTCGGCTACGGAGAGCGTTCGTCTGGAACAGCTGATGCTCTCATGCATACCTCAGAGTTGCTTGCCTCGAAGTGAGCATAGAAGTGATTTAGCTCATCTGGTAGGCTCGTGTCACTGGGCAGCTCGCGGCTGTGCTTCCCTTTGTAGTCTGTAATAGTTTGCAAGCCCTGCCACCTGTTTGATGGTTTGTCGCAGGGCATAGCGGGATTTCTTGTAAGCTTCCGGGTTAGAGTCCCGCACCTTGAAAGCGGCAGCTCTACCCTTTAGCTCAGTGCGAATGTTGCCTGTAATCTATGGCTTCTGGTTGGGGTATGTATGTACAGTCACTGTGGGGACGACGTCCTCGATGCACTTATTGATAAAGCCAGTGACTGATGTGGTGTACTCCTCAATGTCATCTGAAGAAACCCGGAACATGTTCCAGTCTGTGATAGCAAAGCAGTCCTGTAGTTTAGCATCTGCTTCATCTGACCATTTTTTTATAGACCGAGTCACTGGTGCTTCCTGCTTTAATTTTTGCTTGTAAGCAGGAATCAGGAGGATAGAGATGTGGTCTGATTTACCAAATGGAGGGTGAGGGAGAGCTTTGTATGCGTCTCTGTGTGTGGAGTACAGGTGATCTAGAATTGTTCTCCTTCTGGTTTCACATTTAACATGTTGATAGAGATTTGGTAGAACTGATTTAAGTTTCCCTGCATTAAAGTCTCTGGCCACTAGGAGCGCCGCCTCTGGGTGAGTGGTTTCCTGTTTGCTTATTTCCTTATACAGCTGACTTAGTGCGGTCTTAGTGCCAGCATATGTCTGTGGTGGTAAATAAACAGCTCCGAAAAGTATAGCTGAGAACTCTCTAGGCAAGTAGTGTGGCCTGCAGTTTATCACAATATACTCTACTTCAGGCGACCAAAATTTAGAGACTTCCTTAGATTTTGTGCACCAGCTGTTGTTTCCAAATATGCACAGACCGCCCCCCCCTTGTCTTACCAGAGTGTGCTGTTCTATCCTGCCGGTGCAGCGTGTATCCCGCTAGCTGAATATCCATGTCGTCATTCAGTCACGATTCCGTGAAGCATAGGATAATACAGTTTTAGGATAGTAATATTGACGGTAACGGCAGATTTCCTAGTTGTCTTCTGCGGGTTCGGACGAGGCATCCAGCTCTTCATCCTCTGCGTCGCTTCCTTTTGTGAATAATTGGGATGTCTGATCTGTGGGGTGTTTGGAGAATATCGTGTGAGTCCTGCTTGTTGTTGTTGTTGTTGAAGAAATCTTTGTCTAATCCGAGGTGAGTGATCGCTGTCCTGATATCCAGAAGCTCTTTGTCTAATCCGAGGTGAGTGATCGCTGTCCTGATATCCAGAAGCTCTTTGTCTAATCCGAGGTGAGTGATCGCTGTCCTGATATCCAGAAGCTCTTTGTCTAATCCGAGGTGAGTGATCGCTGTCCTGATATCCAGAAGCTCTTTGTCTAATCCGAGGTGAGTGATCGCTGTCCTGATATCCAGAAGCTCTTTGTCTAATCCGAGGTGAGTGATCGCTGTCCTGATATCCAGAAGCTCTTTGTCTAATCCGAGGTGAGTGATCGCTGTCCTGATATCCAGAAGCTCTTTGTCTAATCCGAGGTGAGTGATCGCTGTCCTGATATCCAGAAGCTCTTAGTCTAATCCGAGGTGAGTGATCGCTGTCCTGATATCCAGAAGCTCTTAGTCTAATCCGAGGTGAGTGATCGCTGTCCTGATATCCAGAAGCTCTTAGTCTAATCCGAGGTGAGTGATCGCTGTCCTGATATCCAGAAGCTCTTTTCTACCATAAGATACGGTTGCAGAAACATTATGTACAACATAATTTACAAATATCGCGAAACAAAACACATAATAACACAATTGGTTAGGAGACCGTAAAACTAAATAGCTAAAGTTATTAGCTCATTTTGATTCCCTTACCCGATCACGGCGGGAGTCTGTCGTGTGTTCTGTTGAGGGGGCGTTGACGTGCTGGTGGACAGAGGCACTCCATCCGTCCCTCCCTTCTCCCAATCAAAAGGCTCGTTCTCTGTGATGATATGTTCCTTCATACTGTTCTCAAAGACCGACATCAGCAACTGCATAGACGATCACAGGGGAAAGGTTTTCGGAAAAGTATAAAGTTGAAATTCAACCAAACCTGCTATACAATAATAAGCTTTACTTTAAGTACTAAAATTTATTTTTCGTCAGACGTTTTTTTCATTACTGAAAATTAAGAGAGAGGGTATGGGGGTTAGTCTCACATTGCCACACTTCCATGTCTTGTTCCCTCTGCTATTGAAATGAACGCCAGAAAAACAAGATTCGATGGGGGATAAATAATTTGAATGCATATTCAGGGAGTGAACAGTAGGTACCTGGTAATCTGGTTTGGTGAAGTAGTCAAGGCCTAAAACATGATCCAGGAAGATGTAAAACTCAGAAGGCATGTGTTTGAGCAGCATTCTGTGGTCGTAGCGCTCTTTAATCTGACCCACTTGCTCCTGGTAACAAACAAGAGATACAGTAGAAAGCATTAGATACCAGTTGAGCCCAGCAGACACCAGTAGACACTAGTAACCATTCTCTACTGCAGGGTTTCTTAATCCTGGTCCTGGAGACCCCAAAGGGTGCACATTTTATTTTTGCCCAAGCACCACACACCTGATTCCACTAGTGAAAGGTTTGATGATGAGCTGATTAGTGGAATCAGGTGTGTAGCGCTAAGGGAAAAAATAACACTGTGCATCTCTTTGGGTTCCCTAGACCAGAATGAAGAAATATTGGAAATAACTGATATTGGGAATTGTAATAATTATAATAGCAACAGTAGATAGTAGCTCACCTTATCTTTAATTTTTCTCCATGGTAACTGACCGACTGCAAACTCTACCAACATGTAAAATAGCGACCATAGATCGTCATGGCGACCCATTTCCTGAGAAGGTAAAAAATTGATTAATCAGATAATAATTTTCATGATTTACTGGAGTACATACACAACAGCTATTTTAGATTTCCTGACAAACTCATGTAACACAAAACCCTCAGGTTGGAATTCATTTGTAATGCATTTCATTTTTTCACCCCAAAAATAAACTTACTTTGTTTTTATGAGCATTTACTGACGCATAACGAACAGTTCCCCGAAATCCCGCCACAGTTCTGGGCTGGAAAATAAAATGCGGTAAGTTCTTTTCAGGACGAAACCTGAAACATATTTTCCCACAGACAACTAGAAAGAAAACGATTGATGGAACTAAAGTACTTAAATGAAAACCTAAAACGAGACGAAGAAGGATATGGAAAATTTCTCAGGCAGGGAGAGATAATAAAAACGTAAATGGGATCAAGCACCTTACTGATGAGACGGATCACAAGCATGCGCTTCGAACAGAAAAGCCCAAAAAGGAACAGCAAAACTGCAAAAAATAAAACCACACAGGTGAATAAGGAACAGCATCACATGGCAGCATAACATCTGTAAAAACCTTAAAGGAAAAATCAACTTAAAACTATCTTTTAGTATTTTTCCATTAGTCCACTGTTGATACAGTCCCAAAATGTTTTGCATGTGTTTTGGGGACTGCATCAACAGTGGCCTAATGGAAAAAAATACCAAAAGATAGTTTTTGAGTAGATTTGTCCTTTAACATCAACGCTATGTGAACATATAACAAGGCAATTTCCAAATAAATTATGCATTCATTAACAAACTATTAACTAATGAATTTACACAGCTTAAGGCATAACTTAAATGTACCAGAATCAGATGACATCATCTTCTTGGACATCTTCCTAATGTTTCTAGTTTCTAATTGTCATTGGCATCTCTGATACAATAACTGGAAACTGGGCATGTGCACCACCATTTTGATAGTAACACCCATTGCTTCTGAAGGAAGTCCCAGGAATAGTGCCTCAGAAACTGCATGTTAGAATTTACAACAGTGTGTTTGTGTGCATGCATGTGTGTGCATGAGTGTGTGTGTGGTCCCGTCGCTGTTCTATATCTGCAGTACAGGCATGCCTATCTAATCTATGACTGGAGGCTGAGTCAGCAAGAAGAAAAACAGAAAGAACCTCCCCTGTTGCCCAGGCTAGCCAACTGTATATTAGCCTTGTATCAGGCTAGCCAACTGTATATTAGCCTTGTATCAGGCTAGCCAACTGTATATTAGCCTTGTATCAGGCTAGCCAACTGTATTTTAGCCTGTATCAGGCTAGCCAACTGTATATTAGCCTGTATCAGGCTAGCCAACTGTATATTAGCCTGTATCAGGCTAGCCAACTGTATATTAGCCTTGTATCAGGCTAGCCAACTGTATTTTAGCCTGTATCAGGCTAGCCAACTGTATATTAGCCTGTATCAGGCTAGCCAACTGTATATTAGCCTGTATCAGGCGAGCCAACCGTATATTAGCCCGTATCAGACTAGCCAACCGTATATTAGCCCGTATCAGGCTAGCAAACCGTATATTAGCCCGTATCAGGCTAGCCAACTGTACATCAGCCCGTATCAGGCTAGCCAGCTGTATTTTAGCCCGTATCAGGGTAGCCAACTGTATATTAGCCCGTATCAGGCTAGACAACCATATATTAGCCTGCATCAGGCTAGACAACTATATATTAGTCTGCATCAGGCTAGACAACTGTATATTAGCCCGTATCAGGCTAGACAACTGTATATTAGCCCGTATCAGGCTAGACAACTGTATATTAGCCCGTATCAGGCTAGACAACTGTATATTAGCCCGTATCAGGCTAGACAACTGTATATTAGCCCGTATCAGGCTAGACAACCATATATTAGCCTGCATTAGGCTAGACAACTATATATTAGCCTGCATCAGGCTAGACAACTGTATATTAGCCTGCATCTTGTTTGCCAACTGTCAGTGGTAGGAAAAGTACCCAATTTGGTTTTAAATATACTTAAGTATCAAAAGTAAAAGTATAAATCATTTCAAATTCCTTTTATTAGGCAAAGCATACGGCCACATTTTCTAGTTTTTATTTATTTACGGATAGCCAGGGGCACGATCCAACTATCAGTCATAATTTACAGGGAAAATGTATGGAGTAAAACGTACATCATTTTCTTTAGGAATGTAATGAAGTAAAAGTAAAAGTTGTCAAAAATGTTAAAAATAAAGGAAAGTACAGATACCCCAAAAAACGACTTAAGTAGTACTTTAAAGTAATTTTACTTAAGTACTTTACAATACTGCCAACTGTATATTAGCCTATATCATATTATATATATTGTTGTTAGAATGATTCAATAGCTTTGAATATTAACATACCGTAATACATGACATTAACAAAATCCTTCCATGGCTACTTACCGGTCGAACCTCTCCGGTAGTGTTGGTGTACTGGCGAGCCAAGCCAAAGTCTAACATGAAGCACTTTCTATAGGTGGAGGGGAGTCGACCCATAGCAAAGTTAGACTGGGGAAAAAAACGGGAAACAGATTGAGTTGAGGACATCACAGGAATATAAAGAGGCGAAGCCCAAAGCAGTGTTTCCCCCTATCATTGCATAGACGTGAGACTAGCTTTGGCCCAGCACCTAAACGAATTAGACTGGTTTTAATTGACAATATTGGCGCCAATAAGGCCTAGATGTTACGTTGAGGCTCACTAACCCAAAGTGCTATCCATTTTTGAGCACACAGACTGAGATCAACATTGTCTCTCCTACAGCTGCTTAATTAATCAAATTCTGATCAAAATTGAAATATTGATGTGCAATATCCATATCGCAAGAGATCCATATCGCAAGAGGTCCATATTGTAAGAGATCCATATCGCATGCAATATTTTGAAATGCTACCCAGCCATGTATGACATCAGTTTTTATAGTTTTACTTAGTTTTTTTCTACTCTTGCGGCTGCTTCCCACACACACCAGGCCCCGCTCCCCTTTCGCAGTTCCTCCCCACTGTTAGATTCACTATACGTTCCCATGCTGGTCTGTTAGGTCAAACAGATTGTTCCAAACAAAAACGATGCTGCTTTCCACTTTGCTTCTTAATATAAATCATTCTACATTTCTACGACTTCAACAGTTTACCAAAGTGTTTTGATCTACTGTATAGTATATTGCGATACAAATTGCAATCACAATATTTGGTAAAAAAATGTAATCGCAATTATTTTGCCGATATTATGCAGTCCTAGTCTCTCTTTCTCCGTCTCTCTCACACACTTCCATCTGTCTTGCCCCCAATCGGTCTCTCACTCGCTCTCACACACTCCTATCTGTCTCGCTCTGTCTCACCCCCACTCGCTCTCTCACTCTCTTTCGTTCTCTCTATCGCACCACCAATCTTTCTACCCCTTACAATGCATTGTAACCACACATCATAATGCCTTATACCTGCAGGCATTAAGTTAATAGTTACTGAGAACGCCACCTACAGGCTTGATGTCTCTGTGCAGGAAGCCCACAGAGTGGATGGCCTCTATGGACTCCAGAATCTGTTTGCCCAGGCGTAGCGTGGTGCTCATGGTGAAGGTGCCGCGAGGCTGACTCCTCCTCAGGTCTGCTAGGTTTCTCCCCTGCTGGGGGGTAGAATGGGTAGGGAAAGAGTGGGGGAGAGGGCGGGGAGGAGAGGGAGAGAGATGGGGAGAGGGTTGGGGGAGATAGGGAAATGGGAAGAGGGGGAGGAGAAAGGGGGAAAGAGGGAGGGGGAGTGGGAGAGATAGGGGAGAGGGGGGATGGAGAGGGAGAGAGGGGGGGTGAGAGGGAGAGAGAGATAATTCATTTTCATTTATTGTTTTCTACTTATTTGTAGCCTGGCTGTGATTATCTCTACCTAAGGCAATTCTATCAGACTGTTTTGATAGATGGTTACCTGAAGTTGCATGACCACATAGTTAAACTTCTCGTTCCTTCCACATCCGATGAATTTACATACATGATTTTTTCCTGTGAAAGAATGGAGAGAGGTTAGTGTAAATGTTTCAATACAGTCAGTATAACATTAGCTATCTATAAATCTACTTGTACCATCACAGTTAAACAACTGATTCAGTTGGATGTTTAGACCAACCCTTGTAATAATCCCAAAACATTTTGCATCATTGTTAGAAGAATTGGGATCAGATTGCTTTCCTAGCACCTGATACATTCAGAATGTGGTATCTTCCTATATGAATGAGACATTTATCAGAGAATTAAACATATTAAAAGTCATGTAGTCCCTAGATTTAGTCATACAATACAATTAGGGCATGCTAACTTCAGGCAAGTAAATTCCAATGACCCTAGTCTTTCAGGTTGATTTGCATTTCAATAACAGTAGTAAGAGAACATTCAGGGTATTTCCCCAAGTCATTTGAAGAAGGGTGCTCACTAACAGAAGCACAGCCAGGCAGACACACACTCACACAGTTTCATGCTCATTAACAATCCTCCCTGCCAGCAGTCACAGTTCTGTATCTGTTCCTGGGGCTACAGACCAGAACAAGCCACAGAAATACCCCAAAATAAATGCTGCCTAAGAAATTAGAATCTCTGCATATTTCAACACAATATGCTCAGGTGGATTGTGGCAAGCTGTTTTTACGGGATTCCAAAAATGTGAAACACTCAATGCCAAAATATAATTTTGCACAAAGCAGTATAAACCCCAGTGCAACAGACATGTCAACCGATTGACTATCCAACTCATCCAACCCCCGAGCAAAACAAACAATCACCACACATTCAACCTTGTCCAGACAGATGCCAATCAACACTAATCAAATAGCTAGACAGACGAACGTTTACCTCACTTCACTGTAGACCATAGATAGACAACTTAATTAACCTCGCCATGCTTATTCATGTACAAGGTGATGTTGCCATTGATTGATCCGTGTCCTTAGTGATTCCTATCCCTCCTTGATAGATGCCTGCCCTTAACTTGCACTTTCTATCTATTTCATAACAGGAGAGTGGAATTCCAACAGTATAGTGCAGTACGAGGGAAAGACTGGCATAGGCGGTCCCAGGGACTGAACCCACAACCTTTGGGGATTTAATACGTGCTTTGTATGGGTAGCGTTACTGGTGCTTAACCACACCTGTAACATGTGTGTGGATGTGTGCATGTGTGTGTTACTGCTCAACCACAAAGACCCTTACCTTGCAGTTTCTTGAGGACGGCCACCTCCATCTTGAGAACCTGTTTAGGCTGCTGGGCTGACTCTACCTTCAGAGCCACATTCTCCCTGGTCAGCAGGTCCAATGCTTCATAGATCTCACCAAAACCTCCCCCACCAATCTTCTTCAGCTGGAAGTGGTGGCAGAGAAGAATAAACACTGTAAAAATGTTACATGTGGATGTCTGCTAATTATGGCTTCAAAAATGCTAGTTCTCAACTAGCCTGGTCCAAAAACTGTTTGTGCTGTCTTGCTAACTCATATAATCATTGTCACACCTAGCACTAGGCAGGTTTCCATTGACCCAGGTTAATTCTACAAAATGTTTTTATTGCAATGTGTAATGGAAAGGCTGTCACACCCTGACCTTAGTATTCTTTGTTTTTCCTTGTTATTTTGGTTAGGTCAGGGTGTGACATGGGTGATGTATGTGTTTTTGTCTTGTCTAGGGTTTTTTGTATGTTTATGGGGCTGTCTCCTTTCTAGGTATAGTGTATGTCTATGGTTGCCTAGATTGGTTCTCAATGCTATCGTTGTCTCTGATTGGGAACCATATTTAGGCAGCCATATTCTGTGGGTACTTTGTGGGTGATTGTTTCCTGTCTTTGTGTTCTCTGCACCAGATAGGACTGTTTCGGTTTTGCCACGTTTGTTATTTTTGTATTTGTGTCATGTTCACGTTATCGTCTTTCATTAAAACATGTTGAACACGAACTACGCTGCATTTTGGTCCTCCTCTCCTTCAAGTGAAGAAAACCTTGACAGAATCACCCACCAAAACAGGACCAAGCAGCGTGGTGACAGGCAGCAGCAGGAGGAGCAGCGATGTCAGGACTATTGGACTTGGGAGGAGATACTGGATGGAGATGGACCATGGACGCAGCCGGGGGAATATCGCCGCCCCAAGGCAGAGCTGGAGGCAGCCACAGCGGAGAGGCGGCTGTTTGAAGAGGCAGCACGGAAGCAGGGCTGGAAGCCCGAGAGTCAGCTCCAAAAATATCTTAGGGGAGGCACACAGGAAGTGTGGCGAAGCCAGGTAGGAGACCTGCGCCAACTTCCTGTGCTTACCGGAGGGCGAGAGAGACCGGGCAGGCACCGTGTTATGCTGTGGAGCGCACAGTGTCTCCAGTGCGGGTGCATAGCCCGGTGCGGTACATAACAGCTCCTCGCATCGGCCGGGCTAGAGTGGACATCGAGCCAGGTGCCATGAAGCCGGCTCTACGCATCTGGTCTCCAGTGCGTCTCCTTGGGCCGGCGTACATGGCACCAGCCTTACGCATGGTGTCCCCGGTTCGCCTACACAGCCCAGTGCGGGCTATTCCACCTCACCGCACTGGCAGGGCGACCGGGAGCATTCAACCAGGTAAGGTTGGGCAGGCTCGGTGCTCAAGAGCTCCAGTGCGCCTGCACGGTCCGCTCTATCCAGTGTCACCTACACGCACCAGCCCTCCGGTGGCAGCCCCCCGCACCAGGCTTCCTGTGCGTGTACAGAGCCCAGTACTCCCTGTTCCTCCTCCCCGCACTCGCCCTGAGGTGCGTGTCCTCGGCCCAGTACCACCAGCGCCGGCACCACGCACCAGGCCTACAGTGCGCCCCGCCTGTCCAGGGCTGCTAGAGTCTCCCGCCTGTCGAGGGCTGCTAGAGTCTCCCGCCTGTCCAGGGCTGCTAGAGTCTCCCGCCTGTCCAGGGCTTCTAGAGTCACCCGCCTGTCCAGGGCTTCTAGAGTCACCCGCCTGTCCAGGGCTGCTAGAGTCTCCCGCCTGTCCAGGGCTGCTAGAGTCTCCCGCCTGTCCAGAGCTGCCAGAGCCGCCAGTCAGCCGGGATCCGCCATAGCCGCCAGTCAGCCGGGATCCACCAGAGCCGCCAGGATCTACCAGAGCCGCCAGTCAGCCAGGATCTTCCAGAGTCGTCAGCCAGTCTGGAGCTGCCCCTCAGTCCGGAGCTGCCCCTCAGTCCGGAGTTGCCCCTCAGTCCGGAGTTGCCCCTCAGTCCGGAGTTGCCCCTCAGTCCGGAGTTGCCCCTCGGTCCGGAGTTGCCCCTCAGTCCAGTGGGGCCATTTTGTAGGATTGCCAATCCTAGGTTGACAGCGAGGGTCGCAGTTCCTAGGAGGAGACTTAAGAGGACAAAGACTATGGTGTGATGGGGTCTACGTCCAGCGCCAGAGCCGCCACCATGGACAGACGCCCACCCAAACCCTCCCCTATAGGTTTAGGTGTGCGGCCAGGAGTCCGCACCTTTGGGGGGGGAGTACTGTCACATCCTGACCTTAGTATTCTTTGTTTTTCCTAGTTATTTTGGTTAGGTCAGGGTGTGACATGGGTGATGTATGTGTTTTTGTCTTGTCTAGGGGTTTTTGTATGTTTATGGGGCTGTCTCCTTTCTAGGTATAGTGTATGTCTATGGTTGCCTAGATTGGTTCTCAATTAGAGGCAGCTGTCTATCGTTGTCTCTGTTTCCTGTCTTTGTGTTCTCTGCACCAGATAGGACTGTTTCGGTTTTGCCACGTTTGTTATTTTTGTATTTGTGTCATGTTCACGTTATCGTCTTTCATTAAAACATGTTGAACACGAACTACGCTGCATTTTGTATTCTTTGTTTTTCATTTTGTATTCTTCAGACGAAGAGGAGGAACTCAGCCGTGACAAAGGCAGGCAGATATAGCAGAAATGTTCTAAAGATCCATAACATTTTTATCCATTTGTCAGGGATGGATTTAACATTTTTGTCTAACTTTCTTATTGCGACAAATGATGTTGGAAACCGTGTTTTTCGACTAAATGACTGCCGAATCATTTTGAAGATACACAGGGCACGTGATGACAATCGTGTAACTATAAAACTCCACTCCACATTTCATTCTAAATGCCTACTGATGGCTAAATATATTTTGTCAACTATAAAGAATAATGCTTCTTTGCAGGATAAGAATGTCCTTACTTTGAAGAATGCCTGAATTGCTTCACCTTGCTTTTCTGGTGGGCTGGCAAGTTTCACCATTCAATTATTTCAGATCTACAGGAGTGCAAGTTTCACCATCCAATTATTTTAGATCTACAGGAGTGCAAGGTTCACCATGACAGAGAATTATTAGAATATGGCAAATATCAGTCAATTATTGCAATCTGGCCATGCCGTCATTCACGGGCTACCTGAGCCAAGAATCAGATAGGTGGGAGGGTATACAGGCTGTTGACAATTTATTCATGAGCAATTTGCCTAAATGGGTTATGAAAACACTTCAACCAATCATTTGTTTTGACACTAGGTTTTTGTGAAAAATGGTTTTATTGTTTGTTGGTGTGACATCATTACGCCCAGCTGTTTTTATTGACAAAATATAGTTACATGTAAACGGACCCTAGCAGGCAATGGTCACATCTAATGTATATGGAACTTTCTAAATGCCGACAAAAAAACTGGACAAGTTAATGGAAACATACTGACCGTACGATTTGGCAACAGAGCACCAACAGCTGTGACCAGGCTAGTTCACATCAGGGTAAGGAATATTCCAAATCAGGGATTCTCAACTAATAATTTAATTTAATTTCAATCAATTACTCAATTATTCAACCAATCACTCCGCTGAGACTCAATTACATGGTCAAAATGGCACTGAAGATAAATAAACTCACCACTTTCCATCGGTCCTTTACCATGCAGTTGGGAGACAGGATGTCCACCTGCTCCCCCGCTCCGTTCATGTTTTCGTCGGGCTGGGCGACCGTCCCTACACACTGCATTGGTCGGCCAGACAGAGGCACAGTAGCTCCCAACTCGATTCAGCCATTTACCTGGGAAGAAAAACACACTAATGTAGGCTACAAACCCCTTGTAAACTGGAGACATCTCACTAACACCTCTGAACCCCAAATGTGTCTATGGGCTAATAAGTAAACAATTCAGCTCCACAGACAGCACCGCGGCCTGCGTTCAAAACAAACGTGTTGGTCGCAGATTTAGCACCAGGGACCGCAACAGTTAGAGCTAAAACGTGTGATTGCGTACAAATTCGCTGCAAACGGAATCCATAAGCACAGGTGTGACAGAAGCTCTTTTCAGCACATTGGACAGCGCCACTCATTACAGCACCATCCAGGCCAAAAATAGCACCTCAGACCCCTTAATTTTACACACCTGCTGGCATTCCCTAAGATTGTGCTGCCTGCCAGACACCACACCTATTAGAACAGCTGGGGTCAAGGCATTCTCAAATCAAATGCACAAGCATGAGAGAACATGCTGAGCCTCACACCAGTGTGGAAGCTTCCCACTGCCCTAGACAATGTGCGGAAGATACCCTCAATGCAACAATACATGCAAGTCTGAAGAACAAGCAGGCAGATTCTGCAAATCTTCTCAAAGATGTCAGAGGAATGGAGTGTAAAGGAATAAAGCAAAATACACGTTAATTAACTCTGTCATGTAATTCATTCCAGGTTCAATAATGCCAATTTACACTTAGTTGATTACAGTAAAGTACATGAAAAAATTATTAAGTTTACCTGGCAGACATTTTTTTGAAAAATTGATCTCCCTTTTCTTCTCCCAGGTTTTAGCAACCTGCAATAGGGACTTTGGATTGAACAACTACAATACCACACACCCAGATTTGGCAAAACCATTTTTGGAGGCATATATTTGATTCATGTCTTTATATTCTTCAAAATCTGTAACTAACCAAAATCTAAAAAAATACATTAAAAAAATGACAGCGGTCAATTGTAACAATTGTGGTAATTGTGGTTTCGATCCCCGAAAATGTATGGATTCACTCACTGCTGTAGGTCGATCTGGATAACAGCGTCTGCTAAACGACTAAAATGTAAAACAAGGGTGTAGCCTACCATTTCAGTAGCCCACTGCACTTATCTGAGGTTGGGCCTATGCATTGCCATTTGCGCTCCCACCTTACTGCTACAACAGGGAGGGACTCGTTCTGTTTCTAATATGCTTTCCGTAGATATAACTCCATAAGGCACAACCTCTTCATCGCAACTAACAGCAGTCCCCGGGCACAGAAGCTCTACTATCATTCTCCTCCTACTGTTACATTTTCTCCGCACTGCAGTTTCAGTGCTCCCTCAACGGGTAGGCAACCATTCGAGCGTCAGGCGGCGCGCACAGTCCATCCAGAGTAGGCTTGACGTTTTCCAAGAATTCACCATTGCACACATTCACCATTGCACTGCGCCCTTGGCCCAATGGGTATGTTGTGTAGCTTTACTCTGCCCCTAAAAAAATATTTCGGGAATCACCTAATTGACCAATATCACACATTTCAACCGCGATTCAACATTCCACTGCATGGGATGGACGCAAGTGGCACTAGGGGAAATGTCGTTTACAATCGGGCAAGCCCACGCAAAGGAACCCGATTAGATGCTTGTAACAGACTCCATCTCCCGTTGTGAGTGAATCAAATCCCTGACGTAAATCTGCATTAGGGTGATTTTTAATAAATTATTAATGATTATTGTTATATAGATGTAAAATAAACGAATTGTTATGTTTAAGCTCTTGACATCATCTGGCAACGTTGTCAATAATTGTGTTGTAGATTGCCAATAATCTATTCCAGATTTCTTTCTTCTCTAGAAACAGCAAAGGGGCGTTTGCTATCCCAAGTTATCATAGCAAAGCGAGCGACCGTGTATAAGCATTATTATAGCCAAGGTGCCAATGCCTTTGAATGTGCTTTATGTCCGCAAGATCATTTACGTCAATTCAACAAAGAGAAAAACATTGCATCCAGACCTTATCTTCTGACTTCGGTGTAAGGCCTCGGTGCGCGAGGAATTTGAGAGGTGCATCATTTCTTGAGCGAGGTCGTGGTGAAGACATAGGCTATGTGTCGTTTGTCGTTGCACCAGTCTCCATTCTCCCCGTTATCCGCTTCGTTCTACTCCTCTGAATCAGGGTTTCCACTAGTTACCACAGCCAAAAAGTCTGGCTATCGTAAAAATGCATGATTTTGTTGTTGCTTTTTGGTCTTAATTTAAGGTCAGGGTTAGGCATAAGGTTAGCAGTGTGGTTAAGGTTAGGGAATTAGGTTTAAAATCAGATTTTAAGCATATAAATGGTAGAAATAGGCGGGATTTATGACTTTGTGGCTGTGGTAACTACTGGCGACTCTGAATCAGCATCACCGAGATACTCCCAGTATGCAACGCGTTAGGTCCTGCGTGATCATGGATGGTTGTTGCGTGGCAACGTGATGAGCAGCGCCCGCGAAGCGCCTATTGAGGATTGACACATGTGCCAGAAGTGGCAGTTTCAGTAGCAGTACCAAATTAACAGTGTGTCTGCCACAGTGTAGACTATTAGGGCAATGCACTAATGCACAACAATCTCACACTGAATCTCCCATGGCCTCTTTTGTGGATATTTAATTTTACGCACAAGAGGGCACTGTTTTCCCACAGATAAATGAAAATGATCAGTCGTGCATTTTACCTTGATATTTGGCCCTCAAGACCAGAGTTTACAGACTTTAATTTATTATTTATTTCATGTTAAGTAACTCAGTTGCGGACTCAACTTACTGCTGAGAGTTATACAGATGGAATACACAAGCTACAAGTTGGACATTTGGTAGTGCATCAGCAGTTTTTCACTTGTTATGTCAGTCAATGACAGTCACTCAAAGCCCATGTTAGCAAAAACATTTTATGTTGCTAGGTAAGGTAGTCTAGCCAGCTATCTAAACCAAGTAGTAGCCTAATCATCATCAAATTACAGACTGGGCACACAGGGCATTGGTTTTGTTAGTCACTCTCACTCAGATATCGTATGAAAATGGCATTAGTCGAGGCAAAATGCCTAGAATTGTAGGAATTGATTTGAATGTGCAGAATTGCATGAAATTAGCTATAAAACTGCAAAAGAACAATCACCGCCTCATGGCAAAATGAGTAGAATTGCATGACATTAGTTTTAGAACTGCAACATTTTTACTTTAACACTGTACCAAATCTGGCTTAGGGCCTTCAAAAGGCTAGGGGTCGATCTGCTCAAGACTCTCAATAGGATCATCCGTATGGTGTGTTCATATAGACGTTTCTGAGAGGACGTTGCAAGTTGCAATCACTATTTAATTCGCAGGAGGTTCCTTTCGGGATGGCAGGTCAATCAAGCGAGATGTAAGTTCTTGGACTGGAGAAAATGATATTGGAAGTGAGCAACATTCCAACAATAGTGGAATCAGCAGTTCACCTTCAAAATATGAGCACCGCATTGAAACGGATGCAAACAAATAGGCCTACTGTTATGCCACAATTGGACTAGGTAATGTTAAACAAGGTTGAAATGTTATTAAATCATTTAAACTAAAGACAAATAGTACAAATCAGTTGAAACCTCACTGTGGATGTATTGGACTGCATAATTGCATATGGGGCCCTGCTGGAAAATTCAGTTTAGACCAGCTTGGATTTTAAGCTGGTCGAGATAGTTGTGATAGATGCTTGTGGTACATTGCTTGTAGTGTGGCACATTCATCATCACTTTTTTTTAATCATACATGGTTAATTGGGGTATTTAAAAAAACATTGATTCTTTTTGTATTTCAGTCAGCTTTTCAACAAACGTCATGATGCATTGGTTGTTTCGAGATGCTGCACTAAAAAGCTGAACTATGAGTTCAGTACAAGAGTGTCCACTTCCCATGATGACAACCGGTGATGCTGTACAATTGCCTCGTTTTTAATTTACCTCTTGTTAGGTATTTTTTGTTTTGTGTTGTTTCATCTAACATAGTTGCACGAAAGCTATAGAAACACTGGCAGCAGTTAGTCTACATGGGGATTTAAATGTTTTTTGTCTTCCTAAGACTGTCTGTGTCTAGGTGGGAGTTCCTGTCCCAGTTCAAAGGTTCCATTACCTACAGTTTCGACAGGAAATCTCTCTTTGGCCCCCAAAGCCATTCCCAGCTGCTATCTTGTTCAGTTACTAAAGCTATTCAATGCAAGTGTGCTTGGAGCTACAAGAATGAAGTATCACCACACTAGACTGGAACATGTATTACTTACTGACTTAGGTACAGTGCCTTCGGAAAGTATTCAGATCCCTTGACTTTTTCCACATGTTGTTTCCGATACAGGTTTATTTGAATGATTTTTTTCAGCAATCGACACACAATACCCAATAATAACAAAGCAAAAACAGGCTTTTAGAAATGTTTGCAAATTATATATAAAAAAACAAAACAGATATAGCTTATTTACATAAGTATTCAGACCCTTTGTTATTAGACTCGAAATTGAAGTCAGGTGCATCCTGTTTCCATTGATCATCCTTGATGTTTCTACAACTTGATTGGAGTCCACCTGTGATAAATGTAATTGATTGGACATGATTTGAAAAGGCACACACCTGTCTATATAAGGTCCCACAGTTGGCAGTGAACGTCAGAGCAAAAACGAAGCCATAAGGTCAAAGGAACTGTCCGTAGAGCTCCGAGACAGGATTGTGTCGAGGCACAGATCTGGGGAAGGGTACCAAAACATTTCTGCAGCATTGAAGGACCAAGAACACATTGGCCTCCATAATTCTTAAATGGATGAAGTTTGAAACCACCAAGACTCTTCTTAGAGCTGGCCACCGGCCAGACTGAGCAATCCGGAGAGAAGGGCCATGGTCAGAGAGGTGACCAAGAACCCAATGGTCTAGAGTTCCTCTGTGGAGATGGGAGAACGTTCTAGAATGACAACCATCTCTGCAGCCCTCCACCAATCAGGCTTTTGTGGTAGAGTAAAGTACAGAGAGATCCTTGATGAAAACCTGCTCCATAGCGCTCAGGACCTCAGACTGGGGTGAAGGTTTACCTTCCAACACAACAACCACCCTAAGCACACAGCCAAGACAACGCAGGAGTGGCTTCGGGACAAGTCTCTGAATGCTTTGAGTGGCCCAGCCAGAGCCCAGAATTGAACCCGGTCGAACAGCTCTAGAAATACCTGCAAATAGCTGTGCAGCAACGCTCCTCATCCAACCTGACAGAGCTTAAGAGGATCTACAGAGAAGAATGGGAGAAATTCCCCAAATACAGGTGTGCCAAGCTTGTAGCATCATACCCAAGAAGATGTTCTAAGGTGTTTCAACAAAGTACTGAGTAAAGGGTCTGAATACTTATGTAAACATGATATTTCCATGTTTTAAATAAATAAATTAGCAACATTTTCTAAAAACTGTTTTGGGGCATTGTGTGTAGATTAAGGAGGGGTGGAAAAACTATATAAGCCATTTTAGTTTTGGGCTGTAACACAACAAAATGTGGAAAAAGTCAAGGGGTCTAAATACTTTCCGAAGGCACTGTATTTCAAAAGCCAGCAATAACTGACCAGCAAGTATTGAAGGAAACATCAATTTATTGCACCCATTGACTTCTATCATAATGACCTTATGAATAAAATGTTTCTTTTTGGCAGCTCCTTTTTTTAGAATAAAACTGTTGCATCCAACGTCCCAACATTTGCTACTATGACATCACAGAATGTTCTGTTATGTTTGTTTGTTACTCTTTTGCCTTCCTTCTCTCCATGTTGGTTAATTGCCTCATCATCTTAGGTGCTACTCTGTTCTCAAACTGGGTGGCAGTTAATTTACAGGCTAATCTGGGCCACCATCTTCTTATCTCCACCCTATTTGTTGCCCTCGTGGATTTTTTAGTTGTGGAACTACATGTCTGTGCTCTTCTTTAAAAATAAATGTTTTGGGAGGGTCTTTCCTTTCATGTATTTACACTTCAGTGTGTTGTTTTAAAGGCTCCAGTTAGGCCTATAAGAATCCAGAGTCCGTCTGCAGCTGTCAATTTTCCTGCAAAGCAGTAAATGCAAACTTGTAGTGTATTTGAGTTTTAAAAGGCTTCTAAGATTTGTAATTTTCACTTTGACATTTGGGACTTGATTTTACCTAATGCAAAGTGTATCAACCTCTACAAAATGTCCATTAATTATAATCCACATAATAATTCATATTTCCTGTTGCTGCAGGATTATTTTCCTGCTGTAGTAAACTGGCTCAAATTAAGATCCTCCATCTGTAGTGTTTAGGATAGTAGTTGGCACATCATTCATCTGCATGGGACTTCATAAACTGTTCTCGCTGCTACAACACGGCTAGCGGTACGATTCATCAAGTATGGAACCAACAGGACCCTGAACAGCGTTTAACCCCAAGCCATAAGACTGCTAAATAGTTAGCCTAATAGTTACTGAAGTCCCAAGCTGTAAGAAGGCAGTATTAAAAAAAAAAAAATTCTGTTTGCTTCCAAACCTCTAATTTCGTAAATTGTTGTATCAAGTTAAAATAAGTATTTTTCCTTTTTCAGTGGTCCATATGTTATATCCATGTATTTTGACACTCCTGAAGACCACCTCCAAGTCTAGTATTGATGCATTTGGTAATACAACATGCCCTTCAAATCAATGTTAGTATTGTGGGATTATTTCCTGAGTAATTATTTCATTTATATGTCAGTTATACACAGTGCTAATATGTGGTGAATCTGTTTTACAGGAAATAACTGTGTTTACCTATTTATTTACCTGATACAAATGATCTGTTTTCCTATTGGCCAATGCTTTGACTGTGTGGGGTTAAACTTTATTGATACAGGAAGTGACAGACAGTTCTAGTTCTGTGGCTGATGGTGTTTAATGGGGTTTGACCCGATAAAGCTGCTTAATAGTTATCAGTCTCCATCCAGTCCTTGCACCTACAGAAAGTCACCTGTATTCAGACACTTAATTTACAGTATGTTAGTCTGGCTCAATGTGAAGGTCCTCTTCACAGGTGTTTGCGTCTCATGAATTCAGCCATCAAATCTGTATTATGTAAGAGCTCGGTTTGTACAGACATTTGTAAAGAAATATTACTTGTCAGCACAAGAACAGCAATTACCTTATGCACCTGTATTAAACCCATAATAAAGATCTATTGAGTGATTGGAGTTATTGGAAAGCCTAGAGGTGTCCCTTGTCCCTTCATTACACAGTGTTGTTTAAGAAGAGGAGTTTGATCCCTGATAACAAGAGAACATATTGATCTCTATGTTCCAGCAATGCTGTCAACTACCAATAACCCAAAACGAGCAAGTGATTGTTCAAAACTCTTCATTTGTAATGTTGACAATTATGCAAACTAGTTTGTCTTTGCCCTGAGAATAATGTTATAGCTTGATTGAGTGAGTCCTGCTAAGTTTTAAACGATACTAACAGTACTTTGAATGCTTTATCAGATGTACCTTGTATCATTGTTCATCTAAATGTACAGAGACATGTAAATATGCCCACCAGCAATTTGTCTGCTAATGAGATGTCTAACTTCCTGATGGTTACCGCGTGTACGTGCTTAACTCGCTCACTTAAGAAAAAATACAAGAAAGGGAACACTGGCAATATGCTGTGTGCAATGTGCATGTACTGAATTGAAGAGATTGTATGGGGGGATTGTCCAGATGGGGAAAACATTTGTGGATTTGTGGTAATGGTGCATTGGCCTGACTCATCTAGAATTCTGCTATAATCCGATGTAAAACAATGACAATTGATATGAGATGTGAGTGTTAGTTGGAACCTATACTTGGCCATGGTCACAGTAATCTGAAAATATATAGGCCTACCTTTATCTACAAACATCTACTACAAAAATCTCTGAAACTGGAAACACTTATCTCCCTGACTAGCTTTAAGCACCAGCTGTCAGAGCAGCTCACAGATTACTGCACCTGTACATAGCCCATATATTATTTAGCCCAGACAACTACCACTCCCCCTACTGTATTTATTTATTTTGCTCCTTTGCACCCCATTATTTCTATCTCTACCTTGCACATTCTTCCACTGCAAATCTACCATTCCAGTGTTTTACTTGCTATATTGTATTTACTTCGCCACCATGGCCTTTTTTTGTTGCCTTTACCTCCCTTATCTCATCTCATTTGCTCACATTGTATATAGACTTATTTTTCTACTGTATTATTGACTGTATGTTTGTTTCACTCCATGTGTAACTCTGTGTTGTTGTATGTGTCAAACTGCTTTGCTTTATCTTAGCCAGGTCGCAATTGTAAATGAGAACTTGTTCTCAACTTGCCTACCTGGTTAAATAAAGGTTAAATAAAATAAAAAAATATCTCTGGAAGGTCTCTCAATAATCTCACTTAACTAATTAAATTTGGCCTCTTAAATCCATACTGTTGTGTGATTTGCAGCACATAGACCATGTAATAATCATTTGCTGCACATAGACCATGTAATAATCATTTGCAGCACATAGACCATGTAATAATCATTTGCAGCACATAGACCATGTAATAATCATTTGCAGCACATAGACCATGTAATAATCATTTGCAGCACATAGACCATGTAATAATCATTTGCAGCACATAGACCATGTAATAATCATTTGCAGCACATAGACCATGTAATAATCATTTGCAGCACATAGACCATGTAATAATAATTTGCAGCACATAGACCATGTAATAATCATTTAAGAAATGGAAGAGTAGAAAAGGTGATCTCCCAAAAATATCAAAAGAAAAATTGTTTTCTATGCATGGTGCTTTTATTCTTAAAAAAACTGACTCGTTTCGACTTTGTCAAAGCTAGATTATATGGTGGATGTGGCACCTTCCTTTATGGGAACTGGGCCTCGTCTGTAGATTGACATAGGTGCAGTCTGAAAAACAGGTGGACACAATAAACACTTACTGTCACGACTCCCACCGAAGGTGGCTCCTCTTCCTGTTCGGGCGGCGCTCGGCGGTCGTCGTCACCGGTCTACTAGCTGCCACCGATCCCTTTTCCCTTTTCTGTTGGTTTTGTCTTATTGGTTACACCTGTTTCTTGTTTAGGTTTTAGTTGGGCTATTTAAACCGGTGACGCCCGCCTGCTTTTGTGCGGGCTTATTTCCTCTGTTCCTGTTTGTGGTTGTACGACTTTCTTGTTTTTTTAGGGCCGGTTTTGGGCCGGTCTTTGTTATGCGCCTGGTGTTTTGGCGTGACCGTTTTTCCTGCGCCGGCGCCTCTGTTCACTGCAACCTGACTCCGCACCCACTACTCATAGAAGTGCATTACACCTACATTACAAATATCAGGGCAATTGACTCCCATCACTCGTGGGAATGGCCTATATGGATAGGGCTAAATTGAGATATTTCTTACAGAAGAAATACGGAAAGCAAAGGAATAACCATGGTAGCAATTAAGAAGGAGATTATGTGAAAATGATTAGACTAAAGGTGAGGACACAACTGAATCCAAATATTACACGGTTGATTTTATGTGCATTTTACATTTACTGTAACTTTTGCAGCATTTGTTGATAACGAAGTCAGAAACACTCTGGATGTATTCAGTAACATGATAAGAATATTATTTGAAAATGTGAGGTAGGTGCAATATAAGACAACAAAATTATAAGGGTTTGAGTGAGAGGTCTAACTGGTGTTTCCATGTGGCCACACACCTGTCCAAAGAGTGCAAAGTAATTTCAAATCAAATCAAACTTTATTGGGGCCTCCCGGGTGTCACAGTGGTCTAAGGCACTGCATCAGAGCCTGGGTTCGAGCCAGGAAGTCCATGGGGCAACGCACAATTTGTTTGGCCAGTAGGGATATCCTTGTCTCATCGCACACTAGCGACTCCTGTGGCGGGCCGGGCGCAGTGCACGCTAACCAGGTCGCCAGGTGTTTCCTCCGACACATTGGTGCGTCTGGCTTCCGGGTTGGATGCGCGCTGTGTTAAGAAGCAGTGCGGCTTGCCTCTCCTGAGCCCGTACGGGAGTTGTAGCGATGAGACAAGATAGTAACTACTAACAATTGGATACCTCGAAATTGGGGAGAAAAGGGGGTAAAATTCAACAACAACAAAAAACTTTATTTGCCACATGCGCCGAATACAACAAATGTTTACCGTGAAATGCCGTGAAATGCTTACTTACAAGCCCTTAACCAACAGTGCAGTCACGAAAAAAATATTTACCAAGTAGGCTAAAATAAAAAGTAATAATAAAAAGTAACACAATAAGAATAACAATAAAGAGGCTATATACAGGGGGCACTGGCACTGAGTCAGTGTGCAGGGGTACAGGCTAGTTGAGGTAATCTGTACATGTAGGTGGGGGCGAAGTGACTATGCATAAGTAACAAACAAACAGCGAGTAGCAGCAGTGTACAAGAGGGGAGGGGGGTTGTCAATGTAAATTGTCCGGTGGCGATTTTTATGAATTGTTCAGCAGTCTAATGGCTTGGGGGTAGAAGCTGTTAGGAGCGTTTTGGTCCTAGACATGGCGCTCTGGTATCGCTTGCCGTGTGGTAGCAGAGAAACCAGTCTATAACTTGGGTGACTGGAGTCTCTGACAATTTTATGGGCTATTATGGACTTTCCTCTGAAAGCCCATATTAGGTCCTGGATGGCAGGAAGCTTGGCCCCAGTGATGTACTTGGCCATTCGCACTACCCTCTGTAGCGCCTTACGGTCAGATGCCGAGCAGTTGCCATACCAGGTGGTGATGCAACTGGTCAGGATACTGTCAATGGTGCAGCTGTAGAACCTTTTGAGGATCTGGGGGCCCATGCCAAATCTTTTCAGTCTTCTGAGGGGGAAAAGGTTTTGCCGTGTTATCTTCACGACTGTCTTGGTATGTTTGGACCATGATAGTTCGTTGGTGATGTGGACACCAAGGAACTTGAAACTCTCGAACCACTCCACTACAGCTAGTCGATGTTAATGGGGGCATGTTCGGCCTACCTTTTCCTATAGTACATGATGAGCACCTTTGTCTTGCTCACATTGAGGGAGAGGTTGTTGACCTGGCACCACACTGCCAGTTCTCTGACCTCCTCCCTATAGGCCATCTCATCGTTGTCGGTGATCAGGCCTACCACTGTTGTGTCGTCAGCAAACTTAATGATGGTGTTGGAGTCGTGTTTGGCCACGTAGTCGTGGGTGAACAGGGAATACAGGAGGAGACTAAGTACACACCCCAGAAGGGCCCCAGTGTTAAGGATCAGCGTGGCAGACGTGTTGTTGCCTACTCTTACCAACTGGGGGCGGCCCGTCAGGAAGTCCTGGATCCAGTTGCAGAGGGAGGTGTTTTGTCCAAGAGTCCTAAGCCTAGTGATGAGCTTCGTGGGCACTATGGTGTTGAACGCTGAGCTGTAGTCGATGAACAGCATTCTCACATAGGTGTTCCTTTTGTCCAGGTGAGAAAGGGCAGTGTGGAATGCGATTGAGATTGCGTCATCTGTGGATCTATTGGGGCGGCATGCGAATTGGAGTGGATCTAGGGTGTCCGGGAGGATGCGGTTGATGTGAGCCATGACCAGCCTTTCAAAGCACTTTATGGTTTCAGAGCTGGTCATGGGTGCACCTCAGCCACGCTCAAGGTTCTAAACAACATCATAACCGCCATCGATAAGAGACATTACTGTGCAGCCGTATTCATCAACCTGGCCAAGACTCGACTCTGTCAATCACCACATTCTTATTGACAGACTCGACAGTCTTGGTTTCTCAAATGATTGCCTCGCCTGGTTTACCAACTACTTCTCAGACAGAGTTCAGTATGGCAAATCGGAGGGCCTGTTGTCCAGACCTCTGGCAGTCTCTATGGGGGTGCCACAGGGTTCAATCCTCGGGCCGACTCTCTTCTCTGTATACATCAATGATGTTGCTCTTGCTGCTGGTGATTCTCTGATACACCTCTACGCAGACAACACCATTCTGTATACTTCTGGCCCTTCTTTGGACACTGTGTTAACTAACCTCCAGACGAGCTTCAATGCCATACAACTCTCCTTCCGTGGCCTCCAACTGCTCTTAAATGCAAGTAAAACTAAATGCATGCTATTCAACCGATCACTGCCCGCACCTGCTCGCCTGTCCAGCATCACTACTCTGGACGGCGCTGACTAAGAATACGTGGACAACTACAAATACCTAGGTGTCTGGTTAGACTGTAAACTATCCTTCCAGACTCACATTAAGCATCTCCAATCCAAAATTAAATCTAGAATCGGCTTCCTATATCGCAATAAAGCATCCTTCACTCATGCTTCAAAACATACCCTCGTAAAACTGACCATCCTACCGATCCTCGACTTCGGTGATGTCATCTATAAAATAGCCTCCAACACTCTACTCAACAAACTGGATGCAGTCTATCACAGTGCTATCCGTTTTGTCACCAAAGCCCCATACACTACCCACCATTGCAACCTGTACGCTCTCGTTGGTTGGCCCTCGCTTCATACTCCTTATGTACATATTCTTTATCCCCTTACACTGTGTATAAGACAGTAGTTTTTTTTTGGAATTGTTAGTTAGATTACTTGCTCGTTATTACTGCATTGTCGGAACTAGAAGCACAAGCATTTCGCTACACTCGCATTAACATCTGCTAACCATGTGTATGTGACAAATAAAATTTGATTTGATTTACTCGTCGCCAAACCCACAGGCTACAGGTTATCTACAAGTCTCTGCTAGGTAAAGCCCCGCCTTATCTCAGCTCACTGGTCACCATAGCAGCACCCACTCGTAGCACACGCTCCAGCAGGTATATCTCACTGGTCACCCCCAAAGCCAATTCCTCCTTTGGTCATCTTTCCTTCCAGTTCTCTGCTGCCAATGACTGGAACGAACTGCAAAAATCTCTGAAACTGGAGACTCATATCTCCCTCACTAGCTTTAAGCGCTAGCTGTCAGAGCAGCTCACAGATCACTGCACCTGTACATAGCCCATCTGTAAACAGCCCATCTATCTACCTACCTCATCCCCATACTGTATTTATTTATTTATCTTGCTCCTTTGCACCCCAGTATCTCTACTTGCACATTCATCTTCTGCACATCTGCCATACAAACAATATTCTGTAACGTTCCTCAATCAGGCAGTGAATTTCAAGCACAGATTCAAGCACAAAGACAAAGGAGGTTTTTCAATGGCTGGCAAAGAAAGGCACCGATAAGTTGAAGTGTAAAAAAAATAAAAAGACGCTGAATATATACCCCTTTCAGCATGGTGAAGTTATTAATTAAGTTTTGGAAGGTGTATTAATAAAACTAGTAACTACAAAGATACAGGCGTACTTCCTAACTCAGTTGCCGGAGAGGAAGGAAACTGCTCAGGGATTTCACCATGAGGACAATGGTGATTTTAAAACATTTACAGAGTTGAATGGCTGCTTTATGATAAAACTGAGGATGGATAAATAACATTGTAATTACTCCAAAATACAAACCTAAATGACAAGGTGAAAACAAGGAAGCTTGTACAGAATACAAATATTCCAAAATAAATTAACTTTTTTCCTGAAAATATACGGAAAATCCAACACATCACATCATTGAGTACCACTCCTGATATCTTCAGTATGTGGTGGCTGCATCATGCTATGGGTATGCTTGTCATCGGCAAGGAGTTTTTCAGGATAAAAAATAAACATAAGAGCGTCTGCTAAAGAGCTAAAATGTAATGTAACAAATTATTTAGGAGATTTTGAATTTTTTGTACAATTTTGGCAGTTGAGTTTGAATAGCCCTTCAAGGTTCAACAAATATGTAAAGTATACACCAATCAATGGACTACCAATTCCCAAGAAAGCCAAGTAGGCCAGTAGTGACATTGCAAGTACAGAGAATATTTGAATGCTGTCATTGACATTTTGCTCTTGTCGTTGGTTACAACTTTAGTCTTATTGTTGCTCTGTTACTTTGTGGAACTGAGTGTTCCAAGGCCATGCACAGATAACATTTAGGATCCGATGACTGGTAAACAGTGGATTCAGAAAGTATTCAGACCCCTTGATTTTGTCCCACATTTTGTTACGTTACAGCCTTATTCTAAAATGTATAATTTTTTACAATGTCCTCATCAATCTACACACAATACCCCATAATAACAAAGCGAAAACAGGTTTTTTGAAATGTTTGCAAATGAATTGAAAATAAAAAACAGAAATACCTTATTTACATAAGTATTCAGACCCTTTTCTATGAGACTCGTAATTGAGCTCAGGTGCATCCTGTTTCCAATGATCACCCTTGAGATGTTTCTACAACTTGATTGGAGTCCGCCTATGGCAAGGTCAATTGATTGGACATGATTTGGAAAGGCACACACCTGGCTAGATAACATCCCACAGTTGATGAAAACCTGCTCCAGAGTGCTCAGGACCTCAGACTGGGGCAAAGATTCACCTTCCAACAGGACAACAACCCTGTGCACACAACCAAGACAATGCAAGAGTGACTTCGGGACACGTCTCTGAATGTCCCTGAGTGGCCCAGTCAAAACCCGGACTTGAACCTGATCTAACATCTCTGGAGAGACCTGAAAATAGCTGTGCAGCGTTGCTCCCCATCCAACCTGACAGAGCTTGAGAGGATCTGCAGAGAAGAATGGGAAGAATTTGAACTCCCCAAACACAGGTGTGCCAAGCTTGTAGCATCATATAAAAAAATAATAGAGACTGTAATCGCTGCCAAAGGTGCTTCAACAAAGTACTGAGTAAAGGGTTTGAATACTTATGTAAATGTAATATTCAAGTTTTTTATTTTGAATATATTTGCAAAATGTTCTAAAAAACGTTTTTTTCTTTGTCATTATGTGGTATTGTGTATAAATTGATGAGGAAAAGAAAGCTATTTAATACATTTTAAATTAAGGCTGTAACATAAGAAAATGTGGAAAAAGTCAAGGGGTCTGAGTACTTTCCGAATGCACTGAACAAAAATATAAATTCAATATGCAACAATTTCAAAGATTTTACTAAGTTACAGTTCACATAAGGAAATCAGTAAATTGAAATGAATTCATTATGCCCTAATCTATGGATTTCACATGACTGGGCAGGGGTGCAGCCAGGCCCACCCACTGGGGAGCCAGGCCCAGCCAATCAGAATTAGTTTTTAGTTTGTTTCCCCCCACAAAATGGCTTTATTACAGACAGAAATACCCCTCATCTAGGCCACTTGTGCGTGGTACAACGATGATACATGTTCATCATTGGTTCAACAGGCTGAAAGTTGTAGACTATGGAGTTGTTTCACGTATACAGATCAATGGAGAATCTTAATTGAAAGTGAGACACCTATGCCTGTCCTTTTTGAGAGGAATGGTAATTAAGAGGATATAAAGCATGAAAATGAATTTATAAGATAACTCAGTGTTGTGGACACTAAAGATAAACACTAAAATATATATGGTGGGAGGGTGAGGGATAATTCCCCTTAGTCAACAAGTAGAAAAGAAGAGTTTCACATGCGAGCATGTGTTTCTGGGAGCAGAAGTGGAGGGTGTACACAGTTTATGTGCATAATGGCTTAATTCCAGGGTGGGTGGGAAGCTTGTAGTCAGGAGAAGGGTTCGGTCACTCCCCCTTGATGCTGCGTATGCAAATCACTTGGTTTTCCGGAGTTCCTTGAACTCTAAGTCGCAGAATGATGGGGACCGCCGGGCACAAAAGGCACTATAAAAACGTGGAAAATAATAGGATACCTCACTCGTGAGTATATTCAGCGTAATGCGCGGAAGAGGCAAGCGACGATATCGTTAATCGTGGGTGTTGATGTAAGTATTGTTAGGCTGTCTAATTTAGTTAGGTCATAGTTGTACAGTATACATTGTGACTTGCAGAACTACTTCGCATATACAACTCGTAACTGCAATTGTTTGATGTATTATAGCCTATTCCCCGTCATCCTTATTTAATATGGAAAGGTCAATGGTTATTTTAATGCAACGCGGATGATTTTATGGACCCTGTTCAATAAATGTAAAACATTTTGGGATATGTAAACGTGCAAACCGAGTTGACGTTGTGTTTGTCTGAAGGGTTTCTTAGATGGCAATATGTTCTGAATTTAGGCTACTTTTGTTTTTTTGCTCAATTGTTTTCGGTAAGTAATAACATTTCCAATATAGCTTTTAGAACATGTATTCAATATTTAAATGGGCTCCTTTTCATAGGAAGAACATCCAGCCTCCTTTGTTGTAGTGGTTTATGACGCGTCTGTATGTCCCTTCCCTTGAAAGAGGCTGTGTGAATCACATAGCCCCAGGTGAGAAGCGATTCCAGAGGGATGGTGCTGAACTATTATCTGATGCAGCCCTCTGATGGAGCCCAAAGACGTTAAGAAAAACAATTATACTAAGAAACGGTATTTACAGTAGGTCTTGTGATTTGCTTGTCTCTGAGATAAGCAACATTACTTGCATCTACAGAATATTCATATTACTAATGAACAAATATTATTGAAATCCCCAAAAACAATGGTATAACTGTCCCACCTCCATGTTTCGGGCATGCCAGAATCCATGGGGGTGGGATTGTTATTAGTGCCAGTGGAGAGAAATGTTGTGCTACCAAAAAGAGTTAAACTGGTTTGATCTGGTCAGTCAGGAAGCCATCCCCCATAGGTTGAGTGGCTTGAAAAGTGGCAGTGTGGTGCCAGCAAACTGCATGGTGACTACTGAGTCACATGGAGAAACCACCAGCAAACAAAGGGGCTCCCTTGGATGGTAATAGTCCACTGTTTACTGGACTCTTCACACTCTCTCTCTTCTCTTTCTCTATCTACACTCACATTACATTTAGCAGACACTCTTACCCAGAGCGACTTACAGTTGCATTCATCTTAAGGTAGCTAAGCAAGACAACCACATATCAAAGTCATAGTAAGGACATTTCTATGTAAAAAGCCCAATGCACTTACATGTGAAGTTCATCATTTCTCAAAAATATTGACACTCTTAAAGCATATCAAATTTTTTCAACCATTTTCCATAGTAGAACAATTTGAATAAGCAAAGGATTTGGTCTTGTTTGGTGGTGGAGCTCATTAGAATAATATACAGTGTGTAGAATAATTATCCACTTCACTTACTGTAGTTCTATAACCAACATATCTTTTTTCTAATTCAAAGTGTCATATCATAGCTGACACCCCATTATTTCTGCAGACGTCTTTGAATCTTAAAATGTGGTCACATAAAGAACCAAGGTAGTTTTTACCGTCTTTCTGTTACCACGCTTAACCTCCGCACTGTTCTTCGAGTTCATCTGTTTTTGTCAAATATTCAGTGGAAATTGTTCAAAGTAGTAATGGTTTGTTCAACTTTCAAATCAATGTTTTTTGTTTGGCATACATTATAAAGTGAATAAGTGGAGTCTCGGCGTCATTCTGTTACCGTGGAATTACCCAGAAGTAAAACCTACTCAATAAATTCACCAGTCAGCCGCTAGTAAGATAAGACACGTGTTTCAGTGTCAAAAATGTTTGACCATTAAAAATCCTATTTTCCCGCTATCAATAACTTTAACCCCCAAAACCCTAACCCCCCAAACCCTAACTCCCAAAACCCCAAACCTAACCCCCAAAACCCTAACCCTAACTCCCAAAACCCCAAACCTAACCCCCAAAACCCTAACCCTAACTCCCAAAACCCCAAACCTAACCCCCAAAACCCCAAACCTAACCCCCAAAACCCCAAACCTAACCCCCAAAACCCTAACCCTAACTCCCAAAACCCCAAACCTAACCCCAAAACCCTAACTCCCAAAACCCCAAACCTAACCCCCAAAACCCCAAACCTAACCCCCAAAACCCCAAACCTAACCCCCAAAACCCTAACCCTTATGCTTCAAATAGCATTTGAACAAATTCAGGACGATTTGAACAAGTTATTGTTTTCCTACCTTTTCAGGAAATTCAGGTGAAGTGTTAGGACATATGGGGTCCTGTTAATGTAGGAGTACAAGTACACACACACACACACACACACACAATGAATGGATCCCACCCCCCATATCTCTCCCCCTCTCTCTTTAAGAATGTAAATGCTATGCAAATATAGGAATTGGAATTTAAAGAGCACATGAGGATTAACAGATTGACCACTCAGGTGGTCATAATGAGACATTCAACATGTCCTCCCGCAGTTATCTAGCCAGCTATCTGACCACATCCCCGGGATGGTCTTGAACTTGACCTGATTAGTTTGGTCCCCATTTGTAGTTTATATGACTCCTATTTCTCATCATCCTTATCAATGTGAATGTAAACATGACCATACAATTCTCACCACACATGTTCCTAAGTGGCAGGGCCAGAGTGGCTGGTCTAGTGGGTCCCTGTTTGACCCACCCTCGTAGTCTGAACAGCGTGCTACAGCTAGGGAGGAGGGAAACGTGACATAGACACGTTTTTTCCCCCTCCTTCAAATAACGGGGAGTTGTGTTGTTTTCAGCTACAATGTGTTGGAGCATATGATAGTCCCTCTCTCAGTGTCACACCAGAGCGCAGCACTGGAGAAAGGAGAATCCTGGCCTTTGTTTGGTTTTGTACGCTGCGTCTCCGTGCAAGGTTCCGCATCAACAACACGTCTTTTCTTCGCCCTACTGTGATCTCTAGTGGTCCATTGGGGTAGCCTTTTGTTTGGACAGTATTTGTTCATCTGTCCACTAAAGATACCGATGAAGCTGTTGCAAGAACATGAAGATGTTGATGGTCAATTGAATTAGAGACCGAGACCTTAAAGTGATTCATTCCAAATGCCTTGGCCTTGTTTTGAGGCTGTATGTGATATAGTTAATGTTCATGTTTGTGGTCGAAATGGGTCATATCATTCCTATACAAAATTGTTGATCAAACATGTATCCATTTTTTGTTATTGTGACCTTACATCTGGCAGCAAATTTTCACCATAGAAACATCAACTGTATTGTAATAGTAAGTAACTACTAGGATGTGATATCAGACAGTTTTTTAAAACATTGTAAATGTCTTCTTGTGTTCTACACTGCCTTACCATAGACAGCTGCTCCCACGCCTGGTGTGGCAGAGAATAAAAGAAGGGGTCAACAGAGACAAGCCCTGGAGTTGTGCGGAGTGTGGCTGGGTTTGGTGATCTTCTTGGTGGACGCATATTACCGTAACACAGAACAGCACAGGAGCCAGCCCCAGGACCAGAGGGGAAGCAAAAGAGACCAGCAGCACGGCGGTGGCACAGAAGGAATGACACCAGAGGGAAAAAGTCCCAGAGGGGCACCGGTAGCCCCTCCTGATGGAGGCTGGGGATGGATGGTTGTGGCCGGCTGCTTCCTAGTCACCATCTGCACTCGTGCCGTCACTAGGTGAGCCTTTGGAGCTGTGTGTGTGTGTGTGTGTGTCAGAGGGACTATAGTCCTCAAATCAAATGTTATTGGTCACATTCAGATATTTACAGATGTTATTGGTCACATACAGATATTTAGCAGATGTTATTGCGGGTGTAGTGAAATGTTTGTGTTCCTAGCTCCAACAGTGCAGTAATATCTAACAATTCACAACAATACACACAAATCTACAAGTAAAATAAGAAATATATAATATTAGGACGAGCAATGTCAGAGTGGCATTGACTACAATACAGTAGAATATAATATAAACAAAAGAAAAGAGTAAAACAGTCTGCAAACATTATTAAAGTGACCAGTGATTCCACGTCTATGTACACAGGAGGGCAGCAGCCTCGAAGGTTCAGGGATGAGTAACCGAGTGGAATTTGGGGAATTGGGTGACACAAGGAGATTGAACTGAACCTTTCATAACTCCTCATTTGACATGTTTGTGACATCGTAGAGTCTCTGGATGTGTTTTGCCCTTATTGTCTATTTGCAGAGTATTTGCAAGGTATGTGTTTTGTTCTGACAGCTGCTAGGCTCCCATGGTGAGGATTATTTTGTGTGAAGATAGCTTTGGGATATTACAACGGGCGGTTGTTGTTGTATGCAATATAAACTGAAATGAAATCAGACATCATGTTAATGTTGTGTTATCCCTTTATCGGTTCCATGCATGTCAGGTGGCATCATGTTTCTGTATGGTCAGTGTAATCTAACTCTCTGTTTTGGGAACCAGCAAGGTTGTGATGAGCCAGCGATTCCTTTAGCCTTTTGTCAGCTCAGGTTAAAAGCTTTTAAATCAGACACCGGGACACATAGTCAACGCAGGTTTGGTACCTATTGTATGTTCCTGTTAGGTATTGTTGAGTCCCTAGTGAGAGAAAAAATTGTTTATGCATACAAATGCCACTTTTCATGTAAGTGAAGAAGTTACAAGGACTTTATGTATGTATTTCGTGTCACACACTTTTTAAGAAATCAGACTGGCTAGTAGGATGCTCTGGTTTAAGTTTGATTCCTCTGGTACTTGGTAGGTTGGTAGGTACTGCCTCTGGTACTTGGTAGGTTGGTAGGTACTGCCTCTGGTACTTGGTAGGTTGGTAGGTACTGCCTCTGGTACTGGTAGGTTGGTAGGTTCTGCCTCTGGTACTGGTAGGTTGGTAGGTACTGCCTCTGGTACTGGTAGGTTGGTAGGTACTGCCTCTGGTACTTGGTAGGTTGGTGAATGCTGCGCTCCTTTGCATTGGACTGTTCCTCCTTCTCTAGGTAGCTTAAGAGAGAGAATTAAAATTCCACTCTCCACATGTGCTTTGGTCACATGCCATAAGCCTTCGCCGTGTAAAAAAACCCTTATATAATTTTTAAACGCTCAGCATGAACAAACTACAGTCAGCTTAGGTTATTGGTTATTGGGTACCGTGCTGCTGAATGGAAACGACTGTAACTCAAACAATTCCTCAACTCTATTCCTCAACTCGATTCCTCAACTCTCAATTACTCAACTATATTAATAAAATCTATTCCTCAACTCATCCCGTAATTTAGTGTTTTGATTTAATCAAGTTTTTCTTTAGGGATTCATGTCAGTGCACTTAAATTCAGTCACTGGTCTTAATCTCTAAATTGTATTGACAAAGCTCATTATTGTGGCATACACTGAGGATACAAAACATTAAGAACACCTGCTATTTCTATGACAGACTGACCAGGTGAATTAAGGTGAAAGCTATGATCCTTATTGATGTCACTTGTTAAATCCACTTCAATCAGTGTAGATGAAAGGGAGGAGACAGGTTAAATAATCATTGTTAAATCGAATTGTATTTGTCACATACACGTGTTTAGGGTGAAGGGGCAAGACAAAACATTTAAGTGCCTTTGAACAGGTTATGGTAGTAGGTGCCGGGCGCACCGGTTTGAGTGTTTCAAGAACTGCAACACTGCTGGGATTTTCCCGCTCAATAGTTTCCTTTGTGTATCAAGAATGGTCTACCACCCAAAGGACACCCAACCAACTTGACACAACTGTGGGAAGCAATGGCGTCAACATGGGTCAACATCCCTATGGAACGATTTTGACACCTTGTAGAGTCCACGCCCTGACAAATTGAGGCTGTTCTGAGGGCAAAAGGTTCTCAATATTAGGAAGGTGTTCCTAATGTTTTTTACACTCAGTGTATATAGTATGTCCATGTCAAATAAACCAGTCCAGTCCTATACCTTCCTAATATACCCTATCAAATAAATTTGATTTGATTTGATTTTGATTTGATACCCTGAAGAACAGTTTGCCAGTGCAATGTTGAAACTCACACGGTTCTTTCTCCTTTCTATTTTTAGATGTGTGTCAATCTTCTTTGTGGAGTTCCAGATGCACTTTGGTCGGGACTACTCTGGCACGGCCTGGATCCACTCGCTAGTCGACTGCACCACCTTCCTCTTTGGTGAGAGTCAGCCATGACTAGATGATTTCCTTACCAGCAATTTGAACCTTGAATGTCCCTTTTTATTCAACGAAACTGTATTTATGTATTTATTATCTGGGTTTGATTAATTCTCAAGCTATTTATAATTATCTCTGGGGCCTGAGGAAATTCTACCTCCATAGATTCTGTTAGCTATAAAAGGAGCAGAAACAGATTCACAAGCATAAAATCACAGATTAAGTGTACTAGTAGTGAACTTTATACTCACAATAAATTAAAAAGCAATATATGCCCCTAATAATTCTGATTGGGAGGTAGCGCATTATGATAAGAAATTTGTCTACCCCAACATACGCCTTTCCTAATCAGGAAATGGCAAATCTTGATAAAAGTGATGTGTAACACAGAAACCCGGACCCAGTTCTCCTTGCATGAACATTATGCTGTGATTAGGACTGCCCAAGGAGACCCCAAATAACTCATTTCTGAAGGAAAAAATGATCGTTTTCTTTCCGACGTAATTGACAATGTATTATAAAATGTGTGGTTTGCATCACACTTATCTTATATGTCACATGAACATTTCAAGTGACGACACTTCGCCCAAAATTAATATCATTCTTTGAAAATGTACTCAGGTGTCTCTAGACATATTATGAGCATTTTGCATGCATTGAATCTCAGACGTGCACATTTTGACAAATACTAGACTTTGGGAGGAGCAGATTACCGTTTTTACAGGCTGGTGAAATCAGCCATTTTCATGTGTAATTACAAATATCGGCCACCAGGTAGTGCCAAAAGTGTTTATTAGGATCTCTTTCAGCCCAATTCTGATATTTTTTTCCACTAATTAATCCTTTGACCAATTACATCAGATCATTACACGTCAGATATTTTTCAGCTGATCTTATTGGCCAAAAAAATAATTTGTGAAAGAAATATCAGAATTGGCCTGAGTTCTTAAAAATAGTGGTTTCTTTTAATTTATTGTTCATATACAGACAATTTACCAGGTGTTTAAATACATTGTGACATAAGACATTGTGACATATATAAGACATCGGGCTTTAAGGGTGAAAAGGAAAACAAACTGATTCACAAGCACTAAACCACACACTAATTCAGATTAGTAAACAGCATACAGTGCATTCGGAAAGTATTTAGACCCCTTGACTATTTCTACATTTTGTTACGTTACAGCCTTATTCTAAAATTTATGAAATAGTTTCCCCCCTCATCAATCTACACGAAATACTCCACATTTTTGCAAATGTATTAAAAATAAAGATGTAAACATCACATTTACATAAGTATTCAGACACTTTACTCAGTACTTTCTTGAAGCACCGTTGGCAGCGATTACAGCCTCAAGTCTTCTTTTTACGCGACAAGCTTGCCACACCTGTATTTGGGGAGTTTCTCCCATTCATCTCTGCAGATCCTCTCAAGCTCTGTCAGCTTGGATGGGGAGTGTCGCAGCTATTTTCAGGTCTCTCCAGAGATGTTTGATCAGGTTCAAGTCCGGGCTCTGGCAGGGCCACACAAGGACATTCAGAGACTTGTCCCGAAGCCACTCCTGCATTGTCTTGGCTGTGTGCTTAGGGTCGTTGTCCTGTTGGAAGGTGAACCATTGCCCCAGTCTGAGTTCCTGAGTGCTCTGGAGCAGGTTTTCATCAAGGATCTCTCTGTACTTTGCCCCGTTTATCTTTCCCTTGATCCTGACAAGTCTCCCAGTTCCTGTTGCTGGAAAACATCCCCACAGCATGATGCTTCGCCGTAGGGATGGTGCCAGCTTTCCTCCAGATGTGGCGCTTGGCATTAAGGCCAAAGAGTTCAATCTTGGTTTCATCAGACCAGAGAATCTTGTTTCTCATGGTCCGAGTCCTTTAGGTGCCCTTTGGCAAACTCCAAGCAGGCTGTCGTGCTTTTTACTGAGGAGTGGTTTCTGTCTGGCCACTCTGCCACAAAGGCCTGATTGGTGGAATGCTGCAGAGATGGTTGTCCTTCTGGAAGGTTCTCCCTTCTCCACAGAGGAACTCTGAAGCTCTGCCAGAGTGACCATCAGGTTCTTGGTTACCTCCTTGACCAAGACCCTTCTCACCCAACTG
Organism: Oncorhynchus tshawytscha; assembly: GCF_018296145.1. Classification (NCBI taxonomy): domain Eukaryota; kingdom Metazoa; phylum Chordata; class Actinopteri; order Salmoniformes; family Salmonidae; genus Oncorhynchus; species Oncorhynchus tshawytscha. The sequence goes on from NC_056444.1 coordinate 29,642,360, forward strand.
CTCATTTTGGCCGGGTGGCCAGCTTTAGGAAGAGTCTTCTTCCATTTTAAGAATGATGGAGGCCACTGTGTTCTTGGGGACCTTCAATGCTGCAGACATCATGTCCAATCAATCAAATTTACCACAGGTGGACTCCAATCAAGTTATAGAAACATCTCAAGGATGATCAATGGAAACAGGATGCACCTGAGCTCAATTTCGAGTCTCATAGCAAACGGTCTGAATACTTCTGTAAATGTGATATTTCATTTTTTTAATTTGCAAAAATGTCTAAAAACCTGTTTTTGCTTCGTCATTATGGGGTATGGGATATTGTGTGTAGATTGATGAGGAAAATGCTTTGTTTAATCCATTTTAGAATAAGGCCGTAAAATAACAATGTGGAAAAAGGGAAGGGGTTTGAATACATTACCAAATACACTGTATATGCCCAATAACCTTAAAAGAACATGTGCCCTTAATAAGTAAGATTAGAAGATGGAGCATTAGGATAAGAGAGTTGTCTACCCAAGCCTTTGCCTTTCCTAATCATGACATGGCAATCTTGATACACCTGCTGTAACTTTGCAAAAAGAAATGACATAATCTGGAACATTGACATGATGATCAGATGATTACATGAAACGATTTGACCAGCTGTCTTCACCTAATTTTAGTACCCCTAAGCTATTGTAAAAGTTGTGTGAGGGCTGTCTGGGCACATGCAGTGCAGTCTGGGCAATCCCCAGGAGTGACTTTGGAATCATGGGGATACACGTGGCAGTCGGTGCTGTGATAGACACTGACACATTCAACAGCGGCTTGCACTCTCTTGCTAGTAGCTATTTGATCTAGGGTGTAATCAATTGTCCAACAGTTGCAAATCTGAGTTTCTGTTGGGAAAATTCAGGTATGTTTATCCCCTTTTCGTTCCATTGGTTTCCATTTAAGAAACATTTTTCAACAGAATCAGCGGAATGAATACACCTTTGATCACACTCAAAGACAGTTCATTTTCATAGCAGCCACATAAAAACAGCATGATCACTCTGCTCGTTGTGTGTATATAATTCCTTCTCGCAACTCTCTATGCGCTCTCCTCTCACCTTTTCCCTTCGCCTGTGAACTTCAGTGCACAACACATCAGCTGTCAGTGACCAGGCAAAAAACCTTCCCAAGTCAAACCATATCATGACTTCTAACCGCTACACACAGCCTACATTGTCATAGTCAACATAGCTACTAGAACTAATGCGTTAGTAACTCCACTACAATTATCCTGTGTGGCTCAATTGGTATTGCATGGTTCTTGCAACACCAGGGTTATGGGTTTGATTCCCACAGGGGACCAGTATGGAAAGAAAAGTATGAAAATGTCTGCCCTCACTGCTGTAAGTTGCTCTGGATAAGATTGTCTACTAAAATGTAAAAAAGAATCATGCATTGCAGTTTAGTAGTTACACTGGCAGGCCCTGGTGGCAATAAATGAATAAATGCTTACCTTGACTTGGAAGTTCCAGTGTTGGATAGACAGCTAGCTAACATAGCATCCATCTCTGTTTGAGTAAGCTAAACTAGCTAGCTTAGTGAACCTTTAAAAAAATACAACGAAATATCTATCTTTTCATTTGTTCAATGATTGTCTTTCTCTCTCTTTGAGTCAACTTCTCATCACATTGTATGCGCTGCAGTGCTAGCTAGCTGTAGCTTCTGCTTTCAGTACTAGATTCATACTCTGATCCTTTGATTGGGTGGACAACATGTCAGTTCATGCTGCAAGAGCTCTGATACATTGGAGGACGTCCTCCAGAAGTTGTCATAATTACTGTGTAAGTCTCATGAGCCTCCTAGGTTTTGTATGTACTGTATGTGCCCAGAGGAGGACAGAAGCTAGCGCTCTTCTGGCTGCACCATAGTGTTACCCTACAGAGTGTGGTTGAGGCTACTGTAGACCATTGCAAACCAGTGTGTTTTAATAAATTATTTGGTGACATGAAAATATAAAGTTTTATATAAAAAGGATAACTTTTTTTAATGTTTCACTATTTGTATTTTTTTGAAATTCACTGAGGAGGATGGTCCTCCCCTTTCTCCTTTGAGGAGCCTCCACTGATGGGGATTCCACAGCCCCTTGGAAACAGCTGTTGTTGATAAGATACAGTGGGGCAAAAAAGTATTTAGTCAGCCACCAATTGTGCAAGTTCTCCCACTTAAAAATATGAGAGAGGCCTGTAATTTTCATTGTAGGTACACTTCAACTATGACAGACAAAATAAGAAGAAAAAAAATCCAGAAAATCACGTTGTAGGATTTTTAATGAATTTATTTGCAAATTATGGTGGAAAATAAGTATTTTGTCACCTACAAACAAGCAAAATTTCTGGCTCTCGCAGACCTGTAACAACTTCTTCTTCAGGCTCCTCTGTCCTCCACTCGTTACCTATATTAATGGCACCTGTTTGAACTTGTTATCAGTATAAAAGACACCTGTCCACAACCTCAAACAGTCACACTCCAAACTCCACTATGGCCAAGACCAAAGAGCTGTCAAAGGACACCAGAAACAAAATTGTAGACCTGCACCAGGCTGGGAAGACTGAATCTGCAATAGGTAAGCAGCTTGGTTTGAAGAAATCAACTGTGGGAGCAATTATTAGGAAATGGAAGACATACAAGACCACTGATAATCTCCCTCGATCTGGGGCTCCACGCAAGATCTCACCCCGTGGGGTCAAAATTATCACAAGAACGGTGAGCAAAAATCCCAGAACCACACGGGGGGACCTAGTGAATGACCTGAAGAGAGCTGGGACCAAAGTAACAAAGCCTACCTTCAGTAACACACTACGCCGCCAGGGACTCAAATCCTGCAGTGCCAGACGTGTCCCCCTGCTTAATCCAGTACATGTCCAGGCCCGTCTGAAGTTTGCTAGAGAGCATTTGGATGATCCAGAAGAAGATTGGGAGAATGTCATATGGTCAGATGAAACCAAAATAGAACTTTTTGGTAAAAACTCAACTCGTCGTGTTTGGAGGACAAAGAATGCTGAGTTGCATCCAAAGAACACCATACCTACTGTGAAGCATGGGGGTGGAAACATCATGCTTTGGGGCTGTTTTTCTGCAAAGGGATCAGGACGACTGATCCGTGTAAAGGAAAGAATGAATGGGGCCATGTATCGTGAGATTTTGAGTGAAAACCTCCTTCCATCAGCAAGGGCATTGAAGATGAAACGTGGCTGGGTCTTTCAGCATGACAATGATCCCAAACACACTGCCCAGGCAACGAAGGAGTGGCTTCGTAAGAAGCATTTCAAGGTCCTGGAGTGGCCTAGCCAGTCTCCAGATCTCAACCCCATAGAAAATCTTTGGAGGGAGTTGAAAGTCCGTGTTGCCCAGCAACAGCCCCAAAACATCACTGCTCTAGAGGAGATCTGCATGGAGGAATGGGCCAAAATACCAGCAACAGTGTGTGAAAACCTTGTGAAGAGTTACAGAAAACGTTTGACCTCTGTCATTGCCAACAAAAGGTATATAACAAAGTATTGAGATAAACTTTTGTTATTGACCAAATACTTATTTTCCACCATAATTTTCAAATAAATTCATAAAAAATCCTACAATGTGATTTTCTGGATTCTTTTCCTCATTTTGTCTGTCATAGTTGAAGTGTACCTATGATGAAAATTACAGGCCTCTCTCATCTTTTTAAGTGGGAGAACTTGCACAATTGGTGGCTGACTAAATACTTTTTTTGCCCCACTGTATATAGGGAAAGATGTTTTTATTCATATTGAGACTAAAGTCTCTTTTGAAAATTAGCTGTGGACAATACAAAAATGAACACATCAATTGGCAATTATAGAAAACATAAATATACACATTAAATACACATTAAGATACAAAACACAGTCAATTAAAATAAACACATTCTTCATTATAAAAATCCTCTCTCAGCTGTATGACTTGCCCTAGGGACATCAAAGTATCCAATCGAAAGCTAGTTTGTTTGTTTTGCCACTTCGGTTAGTTTGAACAGGGTGGTACCCATCCGGATGCACTTTTTTTTACTGATATTCGAGGATTTACATCAAATAATTAAACTTTGCCCCGATTTATCATTAGCCTGGACTTACATAACATCTGTGCCAGAGTTTGTTAGACTTTTACAAGCAGCTGTTTAATGAGCAATTCACAGTTTCACTGTACTGGCCGTGTGTTCTTAGACTTGCATGGCTTAATCTTTGAGTCAAACATTTACTACTGACCTGCTCTGAACTTTCATGTCAATAACACACTTGATGTGTATTACAGTGGATTGAGTCTCAGCTACATCCAATCCAAGCGATAAGTCTGTCACATTTTCCTCTTGATGTGAGGATGATAACTTTGTCTATGTATTGTTTTTTTCCAGCTCCTCTTGGCAGCTTCATCGGGAACCGCCTGTCCACCCAAGCCACTGTGATCATGGGAGGCGTCCTGTCCTCTGCCGGCCTGATCCTCAGCTCCTTTGCCACCAGTCTGGAGTACCTCTACCTCACCCTGGGCGTCCTCACAGGTACGCCCCTGTCTCTCAATGTGGATGTCATCACATTGTTTTTAGGACTTTGGCACAAGAGGGAGCTGTTGCATTATGGATACTTGTGTTGACTCTAATGACAGAACGCAACTGTAGCTGTCATGACTCCATCCCCAACTCTCTCCTCGTAGGGTTGGGATTTGCCCTCAGCTACACTCCAGCGGTGGCCATGGTTGGATCCTATTTCAACGAGAGGAAAGCACTGGCCTATGGGATGGCAATGTCTGGGACTGGGATTGGGACCTTCATCCTGGCCCCTGCTGTGCATCTCCTGATTGAACATTACTCCTGGAGGGGGGCCTTGCTGATTCTGGGAGGGTTTGTGTCCAACCTGTGTGTCTGCGGGGCCCTTATGAGGCCCCTGGTGCCTAAAGGTAGAGGACAGAGGTGGCACAAGACAGCAGAGCTTGAGAATGGGTATGCCATCCCACCGGTGGATGCCAAGCTAGCAGAAGGGAAGGTAATGGACACAACACTTCCAGGCTTAAAGCCGTTGGACCCCAATACAGAGGTTGTGAATGTAACAGATGTTAAGCTTGAAACTGATAAACTTGCAGAAATTAAACTCACTGAAATGAAACTAGCAGAGGCACTCCTTGCGAATGTACAACTAGCTGACTCGAGGCTGGCAGACATGACAATAGTAGAGGGCATGGTTGTGAATGTGAATAGCGCACTAACAGAGAAAATGCTTGAAGAGATCAAGCTAGCGGATCAAAATCTAGCCAACGGGAAGCTGAAGGACATTAAACTAATGGAGAACCTTGTCATCGGTAGCCAGCTCGCTGATGTTAAGCCTGTAGACACAAAGGTTGCTGATGCAAAACTAGCAGAGTTAGTAGATGCCAAGGTTCTGGCTGGCCTGGCTGCCCCTGGGCCAACTGGTCCTCTGGCAGGGCCTAAGCTGGGAGGGTGCCTCTGTCTTCAGTCAATGGAGGAGTTTAGCTTCCTGCTGATGCCTGACTTCATACTGCTGTCTGTGTCCTTCCTGTTCCTGGCGTACGGCTGCAGTGTGCCCTTTGCCTACCTGGTGCCTTATGCCCTCAGTGTGGGCGTGGAGCACCAGCAGGCTGCCTTCCTCATGTCCATCCTGGGGGTCACCGGAATCGTAGGAAACATCACGTTCAGCTGGCTCACTGACAGGAAGTATGTCACATATACAGAATAGTTTGCACCCCCCCACACACACACATATTTTCTATAGCATCACCCAAATAGACTGTAGCCATAGTCAAAATATTTATCATGATGCTTTCAAAACTATGGTCTTGGGCCTGTCACACACTGCATGGCCACATTCCCTAGTGTTGTAACATACTGCCTGCTGTAACATACTGCCAGCTAAGTCTGCGTTCCCCTCTTGTAGGTGTGTGAAGAAGTACCGGAAAGTGAGCTTCATGTTTGCTGTGGGTATGGAGGGTCTCTCCTGCCTCCTGATTCCTCTGCTACGTTCCTTCACCCTGCTGGTGCCTTTCTCCATGCTCTATGGCTATTTTGATGGTGCCTACTCTGCCCTCATACCAGTGGTGACGTCTGACTTGGTGGGCTCATCGTACCTATCCTCAGCCCTGGGTGTGGTCAACTTCTTACATGCCATACCCTACCTGGTTAGCCCACCAATAGGAGGTGAGGATGAGGAGAGAACAACTCAATACTAACACACATAGTGCATGTACATACACAATTTTCAAATTGCTTGATTCTGAATATCATGATTCCATCGTTCTCAGTATGTTATAGTCTGGACTCTGTTGTTGGTATGAAACTTCCCGTTGAAATTCCCAGCCTAACTCTTTCTCTTGGTTTCAGGCTGGTTGGTGGACTGGACTGGTGACTATACTGCAGCATTCTTCCTCAGTGGATTCTCTCTTATCCTCAGCTCACTCTTTCTGGCTACTGTCATGCTGATCCAACGATGCTGGGGACCACAAACATTCTCCACCAGCAATGCCGATTCAACGTTCGCCTCCTTGAAGAATGGCCGACGTACAAGGCAGCACATGATGAACCAAAGCTAGCAGGGACCGTCCCTGCATGTTGAGACATTTTTGTAAGCATTTTTTATTGAGTGAGTGGATGTTACTGTAATACCAAAGTGTGTTGTTCCTTCATGGAAGCAAAACAATAATGTTCCAGGAACAACAAAATGCAGTAATTCCTCTCAACGTGAACTTCCGAAAATCCTATAACACCATCACAAATTCTGTGTTGATTACCACCAAAAGATACTCTATTTGTTGTTGTTTTTTAAAATAAAAGTTGATTAAGAATTGGTGGCTCTGTAGAATAACACATCACTTAGTACCAGTGTTTGTTTATTATTTTGAAGATTATGACTACATTAAACATGCAATATAACACCAAAGTTATGCAATAATAACATATACATTTGTGTATAACATTAAATAGATTTCACAAAAATTCACTGAAGAGAATTTGTACTGGGCATGTCCATGTAAAAGGACCCATGAGCACCACCATGAGAAAAGCATAGGAGCATGTCAAATGAAAGCTAAGAGTCTATATTTTTGAGAAAGTAAGGCATATTTACGTTTTCAACCATTTTCCATCCTAAAAATCAGCAACGGCTTTGATTTCTGGTCAGATGGAAAAAGTCTTAAATGGTCTTAGAAATACTGTGCATCAAAACCCAAACTTTGAACCAATCATAGACATCTATGTTTCACAAGTTTGGATAGCACAGTACAGTACACAGTACAGTGAAGCACAGTAGAGTACAGTACAGAAGTATAGTTCAGTACCGTAGAGTACACTATAGTGTAATGTATTGAACTGTACTCTACTGTGCTGTACTGTGATGTCCAAACTTGTGAAACATAGATGTCAGTGATTGGTTCAGATTTGGTCTAGTCCAGACCAACCAAATGTTGTCTTGTTTGGGGGCGGAGCTCATTAGAATAATAGCCAGTGTGTAGAATAATACCCAAATATGCAAAATAAGGATATTGCATAATTATTCCTTTGTGTCCCTATTCAGGATACAACACCATGAACAGAATGACACTCATATCCATAATTAAGCATTTCTGTGTTGTACAGATCAGGGACTCATGCTGTAATTCCATTACCATAATTCCGTTACCAGATGTAAATCCACTTCACTTCAATAACCAAAATATTTTTTCCCCAAGCTCAAGGTGTTATGGTCAGAGATATTTAACAGTTTTGGGAAAACTGAGGGAGATTTTTAAACTTTAAAATCAGTGGATTTTCTTTGGCATACATTCTAATGCAAAAACGTAATTCCGTCCGAGTCAAAGCGTAATTCCGTTACGGTGGAATTGCTCTACTGTGACTGGACACATCACTTTGTAGTGTTGTTCACAAAGTGCGTTATAAACCCACACTGTGAAATATGGACTTGTGTTTCCCATATACTAATACTACGATGTCACTCAAGACCAAACAGAGCCATGGATGTTCAAATGGTGGCTTCCCCCCAAAAAACAAGTGATCAATGATTCCTTCACCTGCTGCTGTGTTTGAAAATATGAGTTGAGATGTATCCATATGTTGAAAGAGAAGAATGTGTTGTTTTTTTTGCACGTTAATGCCTACAGGGACAAGAACACCACGAATGCCTACATTTCCTATGTGTTTATCTTCACCTTTTCTAATGACATATATTTATCAATTGATAAACATGAATATGATGCCTTGTTGGGTTGCCGTCAAGCAGCACGGTCAATATTTGTACTATCGTAGAGAGTTATAATGACAGTCTTGAGTCTTCCTCTGAAAGTTCAGAACTCTTTTCTAGTTTTAAATTGTTTAAACATGTTATTTTGTTGAACGCACATCTATTAGTTCCTTTTCTGATGATGTGGTGTTGAGATAAAGCAAATTGATGTTAATTTGGGTTACTGTCTCATTTGTCATGTGTCCTATTTCTAATAATAACCCCACTCCAGCACATACGTCTGTCAAGTATCCTTAATACTGACATCTGACTAATATTCAACTTTAAGACTATTTGTATTTTATATTTAACAAGGTAAGTCAGTTAAGAACATATTCTTATATACAATGACAGCCTACCCCGGACAACACTGGGAGCCACACTACGGGACTCCCAATCATAGCAAGATGTGATGCAGCCTGGATTCAAACCAGGGACTGTAGTGACACCTCTTGCATTGAGATACAGTTCCTTTGACCACTGCGCCACTCGGGAGCCCTGGAAAATACGGCCATAGATGACAGAGAGACAAAATAAACTTGCTATACTAGTCCGAGCATGCCATGTGTGACACCTTGCATAGATGTACTGTTTCTGCTAAATATAAAACGGTATTGTTTACTGCCCTTTCCATATTCCACATTACAAAAAGCAATATATCCATCTAGTGGTGTACATCTAACATAACAGTCTATATGTTACGTCTCTCGTCAGAATGAGGAACGGACCAAAGCGCAGCGTGGTTAGTGTTCATGATTTTTATTTATCAAAACACTTGAACAAAATAACAACGTGAAAGACGAACAGTTCTGTAAGGCAAATAAACTATGCAGAAAACAACTACCCACAAAACACAGGTGGGGAAAAAGGCTGCCTAAGTATGATTCCCAATCAGAGACATCGACAGACAGCTGCCTCTGATTGGGAACCACACCCGGCTAAAGACAAAGAAATAGAAAACATAGAAATAAAGAAACTAGAATGCTCACCCTAGTCACACCCTGGCCTAACCAAAATAGAGAATAAAAAACTCTATGGCCAGGGCACTATATTATGACACTATATTAACCATTGTTGACAAATAGCAGATGATGAGTATTGATTTTCTGGGTACTTACAGGTACTTACAGGTACTTCGGTCATCAGTTGAACAGTGTTTCCTCTGACACATTGGTGCGGCTGGCTTCCGGCCTAAGCGGACGGGTGTTAAGGAGCACAGTTTGGCGGGTCATGTTTCGGAGGACGCGTGACTCGACATTCACCTCTCCCGAGCCCATTGGGGAGTTGCAGTGATGAGACAAGATCGTATTGGATATGACGAAAGTGGGGAGAAATCAATAAATAAAAGTGACAATTGGGTACTTTTTCCACCACTGCTTATGTGAGTTGTCTTGTTGTGTGTATGGATTGGTTTGCTCGAGCTTATGTGTGTATTTATGTGGGTGCGAGAGCGTGTGTTTGTCAGGTCGGTGTGAGAGTGGCTGTTTGTCAGGTCGGTGTGAGAGTGGCTGTTTGTCAGGTCGGTGTGAGAGTGTGTGTTTGTCAGGTCGGTGTGAGAGCGGGTGTTTGTCAGGTCGGTGTGAGAGTCAGGTCGGGTGTGGCTGTTTGTCAGGTCGGTGTGAGAGTGTGTTTGTCAGGTCGGTGTGAGAGTGGCTGTTTGTCAGGTCGGTGTGAGAGTGGCTGTTTGTCAGGTCGGTGCGAGAGTGGCTGTTTGTCAGGTCGGTGTGTAGTGGCTGTTTGTCAGGTCGGTGTGAGAGCGGCTGTTTGTCAGGTCGGTGTGTGGCTGTTTGTCAGGTCGGTGTGAGTGGCTGTTTGTCAGGTTGGTGGCTGTTTGTCAGGTCGGTGTGAGAGTGGCTGTTTGTCAGGTCGGTGTGAGAGTGGCTGTTTGTCAGGTCGGTGTGAGAGTGGCTGTTTGTCAGGTTGGTATGAGAGTGGCTGTTTGTCAGGTCGGTGTGAGAGTCGGTGTTTGTCAGGTTGGTGTGAGAGTAGGTGTTTGTCAGGTCGGTGTGAGAGCGGGTGTTTGTCAGGTCGGTGTGAGAGGTCGGTGTGAGAGTGGCTGTTTGTCAGGTTGGTGTGAGAGCGGTGTTTGTCAGGTCGGTGTGAGAGTGGCTGTTTGTCAGGTCGGTGTGAGAGCGGGTGTTTGTCAGGTCGGTGCGAGTGGCTGTTTGTCAGGTCGGTGTGAGAGCGGGTGTTTGTCAGGTCGGTGTGGCTGTTTGTCAGGTCGGTGTGAGAGCGGGTGTTTGTCAGGTCGGTGTGAGAGGTCGGGTGTGTTTGTCAGGTCGGTGTGAGAGAGGGTGTTTGTCAGGTCGGTGTGAGAGCGGGTGTTTGTCAGGTCGGTGTGAGAGCGGGTGTTTGTCAGGTCGGTGTGAGAGCAAGTGTTTGTCAGGTCGGTGTGAGAGCGGGTGTTTGTCAGGTCGGTGTGAGAGTCGGTGTTTGTCAGGTTGGTATGAGAGTAGGTGTTTGTCAGGTTGGTGTGAGAGCGGGTGTTTGTCAGGTCGGCGTGAGAGTAGGTGTTTGTCAGATTTGTGTGAGAGTGTGTGTTTGTCAGGTTGGTGTGAGAGGGGTGTTTGTCAGGTCAGTGTGAGAGCAGGTCGGTGTGAGAATTGGTGTTTGTCAGGGGTATGAGAGAGGGTTTGTCAGGTTGGTGTGAGAGCGGTGTTTGTCAGGTCGGTGTGAGAATTGGTGTTTGTCAGGTTGGTATGAGAGAGGGTGTTTGTCAGGTTGGTGTGAGAGGGGTGTTTGTCAGGTCGGTGTGAGAGCAAGTGTTTGTCAGGTCGGTGTGAGAGCGGGTGTTTGTCAGGTCGGTGTGAGAGCGGGTGTTTGTCAGGTCGGTGTGAGAGCGGTTGTTTGTCAGGTCGGTGTGAGAGCGGGTGTTTGTCAGTTTGGTGTGAGAGCGGGTGTTTGTCAGGTCGGTGTGAGAGAGGGTGTTTGTCAGGTCGGTGTGAGAGTGGCTGTTTGTCAGGTCGGCGTGAGAGTGTGTGTTTGTCAGGTTGGTGTGAGAGCAGGTGTTTGTCAGGTCGGCGTGAGAGTCGGTGTTTGTCAGATTTGTGTGAGAGTGTGTGTTTGTCAGGTCGGTGTGAAAGTGGGTGTTTGTCAGGTTGGTATGAGAGTCGGTGTTTGTCAGGTTTGTGTGAGAGTGTGTGTTTGTCAGGTCGGTGTGAGAGTAGGTGTTTGTCAGATTTGTGTGAGAGTGTGTGTTTGTCAGGTCGGCGTGAGAGTAGGTGTTTGTCAGATTTGTGTGAGAGTGTGTGTTTGTCAGGTGTTTGTTTGTCAGATTTGTGTGAGAGTGTGTGTTTGTCAGGTCGGCGTGAGAGGTTTGTGTGAGAGTGTGTGTTTGTCAGGTTGGCGTGAGAGTAGGTGTTTGTCAGATTTGTGTGAGAGTGTGTGTTTGTCAGGTCGGTGTGAGAGTCTGTGTTTGTCAGGTTGGTATGAGAGTAGGTGTTTGTCAGGGCGGTGTGAAAGTGGGTGTTTGTCAGGTTGGTGTTGGGTTTGGCTCAGGTTATTGACTTGGGGTATTGACTCAGTGTATTGGCTCAGGGTATTGACTTGAGTTGACTTGATGTGTGTGCGTCAGGTGGTGGCTGTTGGGTTTGGCTCAGGGTATTGACTTGAGTTGACTTGATGTGTGTGCGTCAGGTGGTGGATGTTTGAGTGTGTGTCATGGTGCTGGTCTGGGTTAGTGTGTTGCTGTGTTTGTGTTAGACTGTTGGCTTGGATGGCCTGCAGTGTCCTGGTGCATTTCTGTGTGATTGGAGACTTTCTAGTCATCAGTTGAAGTTGTTGTAGCTGAGAGAGAGAGGTGACTAAGGACATCTGAATGAGCGTTGTTAAGGCAAGAGGGAAGTCAATGTGAGTAAGAGGAGAGAATACATTTGTTTTAGGATAGGAATGTTGAAGGGGTATCTGAGTATCTGATCACTGCCACTCTGCTTCTCCACTTTCTTGAATGGAGGGACCATGGACACGCCCACAAACCCTCTCTGACTCGGGTACTTCTCACAAGGAAGAATGATCCAGGAAGCAGAAACGCACTCAGAATTTAGGAAAACTATCGAGATGACCTCACTGCAGTTCACAGACGATCTCACCGCAGTTCACAGACGACCTCACCGCAGTTCACAGACGACCTCACCGCAGTTCACAGACGACCTCACCGCAGTTCACAGACAACCTCACCGCAGTTCACAGACAGTTCACAGACTCACCGCAGTTCACAGACAACCTCACCGCAGTTCACAGACAACCTCACCGCAGTTCACAGACTAATTCACAGCAGTTCACAGACTAATTCCTAGTTCACCCTCACCGCAGTTCACAGACGACCTCACCGCAGTTCACAGACAACCTCACCGCAGTTCACAGACAACCCTCACCGCAGTTCACAGACTAATTCACAGCAGTTCACAGACAATTCACCGAGTTCAACCTCACCGCAGTTCACAGACTAATTCACAGCAGTTCACAGACTAATAATTCACTCACCGCAGTTCACAGACAACCTCACCGCAGTTCACAGACGACCTCACCGCAGTTCACAGACTAATTCACCGCAGTTCACAGACAACCTCACCGCAGTTCACAGAGTTCACAGACCTCACCGCAGTTCACAGACTAACCGCAGTTCACAGCAGCAGTTCACAGACTAAGTTCACCACAGACACAGACGCAGTTCACAGACAACCTCACCGCAGTTCACAGACTACCCTCACCGCAGTTCACAGACTAATTCACCGCAGTTCACAGACCCTCACCGCAGTTCACAGACAACCTCACCGCAGTTCACAGACAACCTCACCGCAGTTCACAGACTAATTCACCGCAGTTCACCTCAGACTAATTCACAGACTAATTCACCGCAGTTCACAGACAACCTCAGTTCACAGACAACCTCACCGCAGTTCACAGACTAATTCACTAATTCACCGCAGTTCACAGACAACCTCACCGCAGTTCACAGACAACCTCACCGCAGTTCACAGACCCTCACCGCAGTTCACAGACTAATTCACAGTTCAGTTTCAGTTCAGACAACCTCACCGCAGTTCACAGACCCTCACCGCAGTTCACAGACAACCTCACCGCAGTTCACAGACAATTCACAGCAGTTCACAGACAACCTCACCGCAGTTCACAGACTAATTCACCGCAGTTCACAGAGTTCACAGACCCTCACCGCAGTTCACCGCAGTTCAGACTAATTCACAGCAGTTCACATACTAATTCACCGCAGTTCACAGACAACCTCACCGCAGTTCACAGACGCAGTTCACAGACTAATTCACCGCAGTTCACAGACACCTCACCGCAGTTCACAGACAACCTCACCGCAGTTCACAGACAACCTCACCGCAGTTCACAGACTAATTCACCGCAGTTCACAGACCTCACCGCAGTTCCTCACCGCAGTTCACAGACTAATTCACCAGTTCACAGACTAATTCACCGCAGTTCACAGACGACCTCACCGCAGTTCACAGACTAATTCACCGACAGACGACCTCACCGCAGTTCACAGACGACCTCACCGCAGTTCACAGACGACCTCACCGCAGTTCACAGACTAACAACCTCACCGCAGTCCACAGACAACCTCACCGCAGTTCATAATTCACCGACTCAATTCACCGCAGTTCACAGACTAATTCACCGCAGTTCACAGAATTCACCGCAGTTCACAGACAACCTCACCGCAGTTCAGACGACCTCACCGCAGTTCACAGACTAATTCACCGCAGTTCACAGACGACCTCACCGCAGTTCACAGACGACCTCACCGCAGTTCACAGACTAATTCACCGCAGTTCACAGACTAATTCACCGCAGTTCACAGACGACCTCACCGCAGTTCAGACGACCTCACCGCAGTTCACAGACTAATTCACCGCAGTTCACAGACGAACTCACCGCAGTTCACAGACGACCTCACCGCAGTTCAGACGACCTCACCGCAGTTCACAGACGAAGCATACTACTTTTACTTTATTGTTATGTTATCCCGCCGTAATACCAGTTACTACCAGAAAAGGTGCCACTATACCTGTTGATATAACATGGCATGCAGTATAATCAACGTGATAGAAGGCTGTTCAAGGCTCACTGATAACCCTAGCAGTGACAAAGAATGACATAATGAGCATAGACGTGTTGAATGTAGTTCATTTTGCAAACACTCTGAGGTCCTTGATATAGAAGGGTACAGACATCGCTGTAGCAGCTTGGCTATCAGCTGGGAGGGAGGGAGGTAGAGCCATGGTATATAACACCTTCACTACCATCCACCTCTGGCTCTTTACAGCAGGGCTCTCCAACTATTGTCCTAGAGATACTGAGTGTTCCATTCCAGCTCTAACACACCTGATTCAGGTAATTGTGATCCAGGTTGAAGACCATTATTTAGTGATTATTTGACCTGCAAACATTGTCTGGACACCTAGTAGCCCTTCAGGACCTGAGTTATGAGGTCCAACCCAAACAGATAGGATAACGTTCCTGAGGAAATACATCTCTGTGCATTAGGCCTATTTCTATAGGGTCACGTACTCAGGGAGCAGCAAATGACAACCGCCAAATTCCAATATGTGAAACAACACTTATCCAATCAGATTTTTCTTTTTATGTTGTTCCCCTCTGGAATCAAATTCCAGAAAACGTTTAATGTGTGCCTGGTATTAATGACTGAACAGTGGAAGAGAAAAGCACAGAGAATGTAACCACTAATGCACGTGACTGCAAGCAAAAGCGTGATGGTGCAATGCATCTGACTGTTGAAGATTCAATGTGTCAATATTTTCAATATATCTGTCACAAAAAAATACATTATTATTAGTATTGTAGTTTCATTTCTCAGAACCAAGAGATACAGCCATGCAGTCATGAACATTCACTCTGCATTTCCTTCACTCCCTCTCCTGAAAGAAGGTAGAGTTAATATTCATGGCTAGCTTTATCTCTTGATTCAGAGAAATTCAAACTAAAGCTATTGTACTCTATATATACAAAAGTATGTGGACACCCCTTTAAATTTGTGGATTCGGCTATTTCAGCCACAACCGTTGCTAACAGGTGTATAAAATCGAGAACACAGCCATGCAATCTCCATAGACAAACATTTGCAGTAGAAGGGGCCATACTGAAGAGCTCAGTGACTTTCAACATGGCACCGTCATAGGATACCAACTTTCCAACAAGTCAGTTCGTCAAATTTCTGCCCTGTTAGAGCTACCCCGGTCAACTATAAGTGCTATTATTGTGAAGTGGAAACGTCTAGGAGCAACAACGGCTCAACCTTGAAGTGGTAGGCCACACAAGCTCACAGAACAGGGCTGCCATGTGCTGAAGTGCATAGCACGTAAAAATCATCTTTCCTTGGTTGCAACACTCACTACCGAGTTCCAAACTGCCTCTGGAAGCAACATCCACACAAGAACTGTTCGTTGGGAGCTTCATGAAATGGGTTTCCATGACCGAGTAGCCGCACACAAGCCTAAGATCACCATGCGCAATGCCAAGCGTCGGCTGGAGTGGTGTACAGCTCACCACCATTGGACTCTGGAAATGCGTTCTCTGGAGTGATGAATCACTCTTCACCATCTGGCAGTCCGACGGACTAATCCGGGTTTGGCGGATGCCAGGAGAACGCTACCTGCCCGAATGCATAGTGCCAACTGTAAAGTTTGGTGGAGGAGGAATAATGGTCTGGGGCTGTTTTTCATGGTTCGGGCTAGGCCCCTTAGTTCCAGTGAAGGGAAATCTTAACGCTACAGTATACAATAACATTCTTGTCAATTCTGTGCTACCAACTTCGTGGCAACAGTTTGGGGAATGCCGTTTCCTGTTTCAGCATGACAATGCCCCCATGCACAAAGCGAAGTCCATACAGAAATGGTTTGTCGAGATCGGAGTGGAAGAAATTGACTGGCCTGCACAGAGCCCTGACCTCAACCTCATCAAACACCTTTGGGATTAATTGGAACGTGGACTGTGAGCCAATGGTTCCGTATTTCACTGAAAGAATAAACGTTTTGTTTTCTAAATTATAGTTTTCGGATTTGACCATATTAATGACCTAAGGCTCGTATTTCTGTGTGTTATTATGTTGTAATTAAGTCTATGATTTGATAGGGCAGTCTGACTGAGCGATGGTAGGCACCAGCAGGCTCGTAAGCATTCATTCAAACAGCACTTTCGTGCGTTTGCCTGCAGTTGTTTATGACTTCAAGCCTATCAACTCCTGAGATTAGGCTGGTGTAACCGATGTGAAATGGATAGCTAGTTAGCAGGGTGCGCGCTAATAGCGAACGTATAATAACCTCAACCTAAAACTTCTTACCTGGGAATATTGAAGACTCATGTTAAAAGGAACCACCAGCTTTCATATGTTCTCATGTTCTGAGCAAGGAACTTAAATGTTAGCTTTTTTACATGGCACATATTGCATTTTTACTTTCTTCTCCAGCAGCATACCACCCTGCTGGCTTGCTTCTGAAGCTAAGCAGGCTTGGTCCTGGTCAGTCCCTGGATGGGAGACCAGATGCTGCTGGAAGTGGTGTTGGAGGGCCAGTAGGAGGCACTCTTTCCTCTGGTCTAAAAACATCCCAATGCCCCAGGGCAGTGTTTGGGGACACTGCCCTGTGTAGGGTGCTGTCTTTCGGATGGGATGTTAAAATGGGTGTCCTGACTCTCTGAGGTCATGACACTTACTGTAAGAGTAGGGGTGTTAATAACCTCGGTGTCCTGGCCAAATTCCCAAACTGGCCCTCAAACCATCATGGTCACCTAATAATCCCCAGTTTACAATTGGCTCATTCATCCCCCTCCTCTCCCCTGTAACTATTCCCCAGGTTGCTGTAAATGAGAATGTGTTCTCAGTCAACTTGCCTGGTAAAATATTGGATAATAAAAAACTTTGCTTTTGCATTATTTAAACCAAATGGAACATGTTTCATTTTTTATTTGAGGCTAAATTGATTTGATTGTTGTATTATATTAAGTTAAAATAAAAGTGTTCATTCAGTATTGTTGTAATTGTCATTATTACAAATAAAAACATTTTAAAAAACTCGGCCGATTAATCGGTATCGGCTTTTTTTGGTCCTCCAATAATCGGTATCGGCGTTGAAAAATCCTAGTCGGTCGACCTCTAGTTCCAACATCTAGTTGAAAGCATTCCAAGAAGAGCAGAGGCTGTTATAGAAGCAAAGGGGGGACCAACTCCATATTAATGCCCATGATTTTGAAATGAGATGCTCGACAAGCAGGTATCCACATACTTTTGGTCATGTAGTGTATTATTACTTAGATTTTCACATCCTACCTTTTGAAATACTCCATAAAACTGAACAGTCTGGAACAGCTCAGAAGGATAAGCTTTAACAAGAAATGAAGTTACTGTATAGAAAACAAGATGTGTTATATTCGAAAGCAGTACCTGGATTACAATTAGGGTTGCAAAGGAAGGGTATATTACTGGAAACATTAAAAGTTCACTAGTAAATTACCAGAATTTTGGTAACATTCAATCTTTATTTGGAATTTTAACAGGTGACATCTATTGGCCTTTTTGGGTACTTAAGATTGTCACAGGTGTCTGTAATTATATCTGTCCATCTATGTGGCCTTATCACATATATAATATCTAAAATAAGAGATAAACTATCAACTTAGTGATACCATTCTTATTTTATAATGTATGTGGGTTTCAGGATGAAATATACTTGATATATATTGTTAGACACTTTTATGTATTTTATTATGTCATTATGTCTTTGTTGTAAATGTTTTGGCGCCAAAATGGAGGAGTTGTGAAAAAAGTCAATAGTTTGAAGAGTTGCAGATTTCCAGTACCAGACTAATGTGGAGCTATATACAGGAAATAGTCTACCAGTACGATACAAATGTGGAGCTATATACAGGGAATAGTCTACCAGTACGATACTAATGTGGAGCTATATACAGGAAGTAGTCTACCAGTACCAGACTAATGTGGAGCTATATACAGGGAGTAGGTAGTCTACCAGTACCAGACTAATGTGGAGCTATATACAGGAAATAGTCCACCAGTACGATACAAATGTGGAGCTATATACAGGGAATAGTCGAAAGATAAAGGATTTTATCATTCTTATTTTATTATTGGTCAAATATTTTAGGGAAACTTGGCTTCCCTTGGCGTCCATGAATACAAGCCACTGCTACACGCTACTCAACGTTGTTGTATTCCATAATTGTCTTTCAGTTCTAGTGCATACTTTTATTTTGAAATCAGTTACAGTGCCTATCGTACCTTTATTTAGAAATATGTGGTGGAACGGAAGTCGTTGCTTAGCGACATCTAAAAGCGTCTGATAAGTGTGAACTTGCAGTTGCTAGCGGCTTAATTTTGTTTTGGATAATATTGTATTTAGAATTAAAAATATATAATATATATATATATATATATATATTTATAGTTAGCTATGCCACCAAAAAGACAAGGGCCTCTTCAAACAGTGCAAAGAGAGACGGATGATATCAAAAGACAGGTGAGCCAGCTAGCGTTAGCTAGCTAACTCGAGTGCAATGCATGGTAGTTTACCTGCTTTGCTTGGTTGCAGTCATCCTAGGTTACGATCCATCATATATGTGGTACATGTGTTTTACTTTCCATAGGTTGACAGTCTGATAAAAGATGCACGGCTGTCGGATGGGTCAGGGCGCACAGAGGCATATCAGAGGTAGCTAACATAGCTACACCCTTCACGTATTCAAATCTGCTAAACATTAGTTATAGCTAGCTAGCTACTAACTCGTGGATATTATAACTAGCTAACTTAAAACGTTGCCTTTTCTTCCAGCCGATGCATACATCTACAAAACTTAGTGGAGGAGACAACCAGGAAGCTCAAGAAGTTAACCAAGGTAACGTTATGTATATACAGCATTTATTACGCTAGCTAGCTAGCTACATTCTTCCCCCCATTCATTTTCATCGTTGTTTGGTCTTTCAAATGCTGCTCCATACTTTTGTTGTTTTAGCTAGCAACTATACTTAGCTACACATTTTTCATCTGCTCCGCACTAAAGGCTGATGAGCCAGCCCCAGTGGGGAATTACGAACAGAGAAAGATGGAGGAGGAAAGACGTCTGCGGGGGTTTGAGGAGAAGCTGCTGGTCCTAGTCCAGGAGCTCTCTCCGCCTCAGAAACGTGAGGGAGGGTGAGGACCATAGCAATATTTCTTAATTAACACATTCAATACTATAGACCTTGTGATTGTGTAATATTGTCTACATTCTGATCCATGACTTGTGATGATGGTTTCTGTCTCCCAGGCCTCATAGGGTGAGTTGTAGGCCCTTTGTTCAAAACATACTTGCCTGGCTTCTGCTAGTGTATTGAGGTTGTTATCTACCGAGTATCCATGTGTTCAATTAAGACAAGTTCTTGAAACTGCCAGTGTCAAAAGAGAAAGACCATCTGCCCATTTTTTCCCCAGGTCATCCCAAGCCCAGGAAGATGAAGAGGAGGAAGACAGTGAGGAAGACAGTGAAGAAGACAGTGAGGAAGAGGAGAGTGAAGAGGAGAGTGTAGAAGATGAGGAAGAAGATGATGATGAGGAAGATGTAGTCACAAAGACCATGGAACAAATTCCAGAGTCAGGCACTGCCACGTACATGGTCATCAGTGCCTTTAAAGGAGAGCAGGAAGGAGATCTTACCATTCAGGTCAAAATACTGCTCAGACAAATTCACTAGCATACAAAGATCATATCCTGACTGTTTGTCATAATGTAGTTAAACAGTGGTGATATTTTTTGCTTATCTTTTCAGATGGGTGAGGTCCTGGCGATTCTCAGTAAAAATGAGGATGGCTGGTGGCTTGCTCAGGACTCAAAGGGCAGTAAGGGACTAGTCCCCAAAACCTACTTGAAGGTACCATCAGTTGAACAATTCTTTGATGTTGATTGCTGTCATTCTAATTACATCAAAACATATGGTTTTATGTATTTTGTGTTTGTATGTTTCAGAGATATTCAGACCAGGAAGAGGATGATGAGGAAACGTCAGAGGATGAGGAGCTTGAGTCCAAAAGGAAGCAGAGGTGAGGTTCTCTTCATAACCACTAGATGGCAATGTTCACAAATGCGTCGCTCGAAGGCTACTTGGACTCCTTGGAACATAATTATTATGAATCTTTCTGACTGCTAGACAATCAACTTTGTTGTTGTTGTTGTTCTGTAATTGATAACACATACATTTACAGTGATGATGATGGTATTCTAGTGTTCCCAATGACTGTGACAGTGAATATCTTCTCACATTGACAGCTCAAACTGGGACTGTGTGAGGAGAGCCATCACTGAGGTAAGAGGAGCTAGTGGTGGACCAGTTCAACTAGATTCTAAAACATCATCTACTACTTGTGTGTGTGTATGCACATGTGCATTTGTGTGTGTCTATTCCTGTGTGAAATTCTTTTCAGATTGATGCTACTGATGTTCTGTCAGCCATGGGTGCCATCCCTGCTGGGTTCAGGTCATCCACCCTCTCTAAACTACTAGATGAGGGTAAGTCTCTGAGCTTAGATCAGCCTTGTCTCACAGAGGCATGACATTCTGCCGGGAACAGAAAGACTCACCTGATCAACAAAAAATGCATGTAGATAGTTCTCCCGAATAATATTTAATCACGTATCATCAGCTTGTGTACTGTGGGCCAGATTGGATGTCATCGATAAAGAACACCTGCGTCACATTTCACATTTACCCTAACCCTCTGTGCTACACACACACACATCGCTAATATGTCACAGCAGGTATGCATGCACACAAAGACATAAACATTTTCTGCCATGTCGGTCACCCCAGAGGCTGTATGCTTTTCATGCTCTGCATAATTATTCAATAGTTGGATGGTTTGTACAGTCAAACAAAGGAATAGCTAGTGGACAGGGTGACATCCAATGTTCCCTCCAAGCTGCGTGCGTCAGCGGCCATGCACTTCCTCCAGGACTGCCGTGTAGAAGAAATGCCAGGCAGCGCAGAGACGCAAGAGATTAAATTTCACTGAGTTCACCCTATTCATTTGCACTATATAGATTGTTTTTTCTGCCCCTTTTCAATGCAACAAAACAAAACAACTTTGTAAGATTGAGTCTGATTTTGTGGTAGGCAGAGTCAGAGTGCAAAGGAGTAGAATTCTATTGGCGGTCTTTCAATCACCAGCGAGTGAATTTGCTTTTCAGATCAGAGCGCAGTGAACATTAGTTGATATTCTTTGCTAGTTAGCGAGTTATTAGCCCCGTTAGAAATAAGTATAGGTCAGCAATGGGGAGTTACGGCTTCCTACAAGAGAACACAACCTGTAGGCTACATTTCAAGCTGAATTTGAAAATCCAGTCAGGTAAAAAGCTTATGTCTTAATTAAAGGGGCAGTGTTGTATTTTGAGACAGGCTTGAATATGCAAATAAGCCAATAGGCAGAGGGGTAGCCTACATTGTCTAATTATCTGTATGGTAGTAAGAATTATTTTTATTTTGTAAAGTGGTTTCTTGAATCATAAAATACAATGCAATTTACAGTCACCTATTTAGCCCATGGTGTTACAGACCAAGTAAATAATCATTAATTAATGTCAACTTTTTAAAAGTCTCATGCAATGTAGGCCTGCATTGAACACCAAATATAGGCTACTGTAGGCTATATCATAGAAATCAAAAGCTATTTCAACGTGAAAATGTTATGGGATTTTGTCCATTTTTTGTTGGCTTTGTTGGCAGGCCTACAGTACATTATGCTGAAATATCCAAAATAGCCTATTGGCTACTGTCTAAAACAGTAGGTGTACAGCCTCAGTGTTCACTGTAAATGCACGCCGGAAGTTGCACAATGTTGAAGTTTCCGCTCATAAGACCTAGAATTAGCTTGTAATGTTTTCATAAGGGCCTGTGGCCTGTGTGTTTTACAGGGATTACCTACAGAGCAAGTCACTACATCCAACCAGAGTTGAGCCAATCCAAACTGTCCTTCAAAGACCTCTTCCGGGACCCAGACACTGGAAAAGTAAGGATTTATACTGAGATGGCATTAAAGCAGTTATGGCCAACTTGCAAAGGTCACATCACACAAATAGGTCCTACTTTAGCTTGATGTATGTTGGGGGTGTGTCGTGGAAATTTCCTGTATAACCAAATCATGAGAGACCAAACCACACACAAGTCAGAGTATATTATAAAGTCCCATCTTAAATTATTTATGAGCTTCACCATAGCCCTGTGACTCTCAGATCAATTCAGTGTCTATAAATGAATTCTCTGAGAGTGCTTACAAAACAGTTCTTAGTATCATTTATAGCCAAGACACACCCATCTCAACTCACATGACGAATAACAGATCTTAGGAACATTACACGAAGGAAGATTTACTTGAAAGAGGAGTATCCCATAGCCAGACAGCATTAGCAATAAATTATAGTTCAGTTTGCCCTCTTAGACGAGGTTCTACTTCTCGTTCTTGGTACAACATATAGTGGGGCAAAAAAGTATTTAGTCAGCCACCAATTGTAAAAGTTCTCCCACTTAAAAAGATGAGAGAGGCCTGTAATTTTCATCATAGGTACACTTCAACTATGACAGACAAAATGAGAAGAAGAAAATCCAGAAAATCACATTGTAGGATTTTTAATTTATTTGCAAATTATGGTGGAAAATAAGTATTTGGTCAATAACAAAAGTTTATCTCAATACTTTGTTATATACCCTTTGTTGGCAATGACAGACATCAAACATTTTCTGTAAGTCTTCACAAGGTTTTCATACACTGTTGCTGGTATTTTGGCCCATTCCTCCATGCAGATCTCCTCTAGAGCAGTGATGTTTTGGGGCTGTTGCTGGGCAACACGGACTTTCAACTCCCTCCAAAGATTTTCTATGGGGTTGAGATCTGGAGACTGGCTAGGCCACTCCAGGAACTTGAAGTGCTTCTTACGAAGCCACTCCTTCGTTGCCCGGGCGGTGTGTTTGGGATCATTGTCATACTGAAAGACCCAGCCACGTTTCATCTTCAATGCCCTTGCTGATGGAAGGAGGTTTTCACTCAAAATCTCACGATACATGGCCCCATTCATTCTTTCCTTTACACGGATCAGTCGTCCTGGTCCCTTTGCACAAAAACAGCCCCAAAGCATGATGTTTCCACCCCCATGCTTCACAGTACGTATGGTGTTCTTTGGATGCAACTCAGCATTCTTTGTCCTCCAAACACGACGAGTTGAGTTTTGACCAAAAAGTACTATTTTGGTTTCATCTGACCATAATGACATTCTCCCAATCTTCTTCTGGATCATCCAAATGCTCTCTAGCAAACTTCAGACGGGCCTGGACATGTACTGGCTTAAGCAGGGGGACACGTCTGGCACTGCAGGATTTGAGTCCCTGGCGGCGTAGTGTGTTACTGATGGTAGGCTTTGTTACTTTTGTCCCAGCTCTCTGTAGGTCATTCACTAGGTCCCCCCGTGTGGTTCTGGGATTTTTGCTCACCGTTCTTGTGATCATTTTGACCCCACGGGGTGAGATCTTGCGTGGAGCCCCAGATCGAGGGAGATTATCAGTGGTCTTGTATGTCTTCCATTTCCTAATAATTGCTCCCACAGTTGATTTCTTCAAACCTAGCTGCTTACCTATTGCAGATTCAGTCTTCCCAGCCTGGTGCAGGTCTACAATTTTGTTTCTGGTGTCCTTTGACAGCTCTTTGGTCTTGGCCATAGTGGAGTTTGGAGTGTGACTGTTTGAGGTTGTGGACAGGTGTCTTTTATACTGATAACAAGTTCAAACAGGTGCCATTAATACAGGTAACGAGTGGAGGACAGAGGAGCCTCTTAAAGAAGAAGTTACAGGTCTGTGAGAGCCAGAAATCTTGCCTGTTTGTAGGTGACCAAATACTTATTTTCCACCATAATTTGCAAATAAATTCATAAAAAATCCTACAATGTGATTTTCTGGATTTTTTTTCTCATTTTGTCTGTCATAGTTGAAGTGGACCTATGATGAAAATTACAGGCCTCTCATCTTTTTAAGTGGTAGAGCTTGCACAATTGGTGGCTGACTAAATACTTTTTTGCCCCACTGTAGTACCAAAACATTACCTCATCCAATGGCATATATCAATTGTCAATTCTAGATACTCCCATCACAACAGGTGTGGCAGTCATGACATTTTGTCAGCAGGTCATTGTCAAACAAATAACTGCCGGTCTCAAGGCTTCCACACAGCCTACAAGCCACTGATGCAGACATTTGGAACATCTATATTTTAAAAAGTCTAAGAAATCCATTTAATATAACCTACACATCACAGTAAATCCGTTATTTATTTTAGATAGACTATTTTCTTCATATCATGTTTCTTTAGACTATTTCAGAAGAACAGAATAGCGTACTCTGAGTTGTCCTTATGTTAAGCCCTAATAAGACTGTCATATGACTGTGGGCTACACTTGTTCATTTAGCAAAGAAGATTTGCTCAGAATTCCATGGCATTTTATATTATGAACAATACAATTGAACATAGCTGAATAAAATAGAAAGGATATTTTCTCCAAACGATTTCCAAGGAGGTACGCACATTCTGTGTGAAGCGGTTAACAGAGAAACAGGTCCTCCTATATGCTTAATTTAGAGTTATTTATGCAACTTTAGTTGTTCTACAAACGTTGGGATGTATGTTTTTTTATACATTCTAAGGCTGCATGATACGACTCTAATGATGATTTGAAAAAAGCTGATTTGTTTCCTGTGCAGGCTGCACAAACTTCACCAGTCTCTCATTCACAGTTTGACAAGCACTTGATAATATTCTCACCATGTCTCGAATTTCCGGGTGGCGTTCCCCTTGTGTGACTGTAATTACCCCCCAAAAATCCATGCCTTTTGCGGCCAAAGTGCCCGTTATGCCCTTGGGCTGAATATAATACTTATAATTCCCTTCTCCCAGCTGCCGTGCTCCGAAGCAACTCTCACTCACATGGCTGTCTCAGATATCTGTCACAGGCCGGCTCATAGCCTGTGGCAAAAATGAGGGGACACGAACAACGGGTATAGGCCAATCAAAAAGGTTCTTTATTGTAAACCAAAACTATTAACTTTAAACAAAGAAAAAGGAATGAGGTGTGAAAGTATCATAATGTAAGGTGTTTGTAAAGTGAATCTGTGTGTGTGAATGACTGAGTGAAAACTATGCATAACTACAAAGGAACAAACAAAACAGGATCATACCTGGAGGAGCCGAGAGAGAGTGATTAGTGAAGCAGCAGTTTAAATACCCTGAGCCCAGGTGACTCCAATCACTAACGACCCTCCTCTGCCTGCAGGAGGAACCGCCCCTGCATTGCAGAGGAGGGGCCGTGACATATCTGAATTGTTATTAGCCAATGCCCTTCTCATAGCTAAGAAGTAGGCTGGAAGTGAAGACAGACACAATTGCGTGCGTCCTTCTTATCGAATTCCGAGGCACATATTGAAGATGTTAGAAGAACTGCACACATTTGTCTACTATTCATCAGCCAATAAGATGTGTAGGCCTAACGATCAGCAAAATCACTAGCCTATGTCAATTTACTATCCCATAGTACACAAGTTGACCTATTCTATTGGTCAACTTGTCCTTCTGTGCAATAAATAAATATTCTAACATACTGTAATGAGGTCTGTGTGTAGCTGGTGTAGAGGAGTCAGGCGCAGGACAGCAGATATGAGTAAATAAATATACTTTACTCAAAATATACAAATGCAATACAAAAAGAGAGCCCACATTAACGGACCGTACTACATACAAACAATTACTCACAAACAGACATGGGGGAACAGAGGGTTAAATAATGAACAAGTAATTGGGGAATTGAAACCAGGTGTGTAAGACAAAGACAAAACAAATGGAAAATGAAAAGTGGATCGGCGATGGCTTGCAGGCCGGTGACGTTGACCTCCGAACGCCGCACCGAAGAAGGAGAGGGACCGACTTCGGTAGAAGTCGTGACGCATGCTGTACCTGTCAAAAGTTTGGACACACCTACTCATTCAAGGGTTTTTCTTTATTTTTACTATTTTATACATTGTAGAATAATAGTGAAGACATCAGAACTTCATCAGTCTCTCATTCACAGTTTGACAAACACTTTCCCGGTGGTGCTCCCCTTGTGTGGCTGTAATGCCCCTTAAAAAATCCATATGCTGACACTTGTTGGCTGCTTTTCCTTCACTCTGCGGTCCAACTCATCCCAAACCATCTCATTTGGTTTGAGGTCAGGTGATTGTGAAGGCCAGGTCATCTGATGTAACACTCCATCACTCCCCTTCTTGCTCAAATAGCCCTCCATTTCTGATGCTTGTAACTCTAATGAACGTATCCCCTGGAGCTCTGGGTCTTCCTTTCCTGTAGCGGTCCTCATGAGAGCCAGTTTCATCATGGCGCTTGATGGTTTTTGCGACTGCACTTGAAGAAATGTTCAAAGTTCTGGATTGACTGACCTTCATGTCTTAATGTAATGATGGACTGTCGTTTCTCTTTGCTTATTTGAGCTGTTCTTGCTATAATATGGACTTGGTCTTTTACCAAATAGGGCTATCTTCTGTATACCACCCCTACCTTGTTACAACACAACTGATTGTGTCAAACGGTTTAAGAAGGAAAGAAATTCCACAAATTAACTTCTAACAAGGCACACCTGTTAATTGAAATGCATTTCAGGTGACCACCTCATGAAGCTGGTTGAGAGAATACCAAGAGTGTGCAAAGCTGTCATCGAAGCAAAGGGTGGCTTCTTTGAAGAATCTCAAATATAAAATATATTTTGATTTGTTTTACACTTTTTTGGTTACTACATGATTCCATACTTGTTATTTCATAGTTTTGATGTCTTCCCTTATTCTACAATGTAGAAAATAGTAAAAGTAAACAAAATCCCTGGAATGAGTAGATGTCCAAACTATTAACTGGTACTGTCAGGGGATGACGCTGGAGAGGAGAAGCGAGTACGGGGAGTCAATCATTTAATAGGGAACGAGACAGGACAGCGTCAGCACACGGGTAATACAGACAAATTACAATCAATGCAGCAGCGGGGAACAGAGCTGGGGAACTGACAAATATAGGGGAGGTAATAAACATTAAACTTTAACATATTTAACCTTTATTTAACCAGGTAAGCTAATTGAGAACAAGTTCTCATTTACTGCGACCTGGCCAAGATGAAGCAAAGCAGTGCGACAGAAACAACAACACAGAGTTACATGGAATAAACAAGCATACAGTCAATAACACAATAGAAAAAAATAAAGTCTATATACAGTGTGTCTAAATTGCATGAGGAGGTATAAATAAATAGGCAATAAATAGGCCATAGTAGCAAAGTAATTACAATTTAGCAGATTAACACTGGAGTAGATGAGCAGATGATGATGAGCAGATGATGGTGTGTAAGTAGTGATACTGGTGTGCAAAAGAGCAGCAAAGTAAATAAAAACAATATGGGGATGAGGTAGGTAGATTGGATGGGCTATTTACAGATGGACTATGTACAGCTGCAGCGATCGGTTAGCTGCTCAGGTAGCTGATGTTTAAAGTTAGTGAGGGAAATGTAAGTCTCCAGCTTCAGCGATTTTTGCAATTCGTTCCAGTCACTGGCAGCAGAGAACTGGAAGGAAAGGCGGCCAAAGGAGGTGTTGGCTTTGGGGATGACCAGTGAGATATACCTGCTGGAGCGTGTGCTACGGGTGGGTGTTGTTATCGTGACCAGTGAGCTGAGATAAGGAGGAGCTTTACCTAGCATAGACTTGTAGATGACCTGGAGCCAGTGGGTCTGGCGACGAATATGTTGCGAGGACTAGCCGACTAGAACATACAGGTTGCAGTGGAGGGTGGTATAAGGCACTTTGGTAACAAAACGGATGGCACTGTGATAGACTGCATCCAATTTGTTGAGTAGAGTATTGGAAGCTATTTTGTAGATGACATCACCGAAATCAAGGATCGGTAGGATAGTCAGTTTTACGAGGGTAAGTTTGGCAGCGTGAGTGAAGGAGGCTTTGTTGCGAAATAGAAAGCCAATTCTAGATTTGAATTTGTATTGGAGATGTTTGATAGTCTGGAAGGAGAGTTTACAGTCTAGCCAGACACCTAGGTATTTGTAGTTGTCCACATATTCTAGTTCGGAACCGTCCAGAGTAGTGATGCTAGTCGGGCGGGCGGGTGCGGGCAGCGAACGGTTGAAAAGCATGCATTTGGTTTTGCTAGCATTTAAGAGCAGTTGGAGGCCACGGAAGGAGTGTTGTATGGCATTGAAGCTCTTTTGGAGGTTAGTTAACACAGTGTCCAAAGACGGGCCAGATGTATACAGAATGGTGTCGTCTGCATAGAGGTGGATCAGGGAATCACCCGCAGCAAGAGCGACATCGCTGATATATACAGAGAAAACAGTCGGCCCGAGAATTGATCCCTGTGGCACCCCCATAGAGACTGTCAGATGTCCGGACAACAGGCCCTCCTGATGAGTGAGTCCAGGTGAGTCAATCGCTGAAGCGCGTGACGAGGGATGGCAGGTGTGCGTAATAGATGATGGTAGGAGTGCATTATGCAGGGGAGCCTGGCGCCCTCGTGCGCCAGGAGGGAAGAGCGGGTGCAGGCGTAACAGGTACTGTACTATGAGACAGTTGTGGGATGTGATAGATCCCAAATTAATACAACTACTCGCATCAATTTTAGAAGCAATGAGGCTGATGCAACAGATCAGAACATTGAGGTTAAAATGTTGATGAACTATTAGGCCATTTCTTCACATTATAAGCACAGCAATGCACACACGGCATTCGGCTATAAGCACAGGTTTTCCAAAATTCAATCAATTAGCGGGAAAACACTAATCTCAAAAGTGTTCGTAACTTGAACCAAACTTGAAACGCGTTGCCTATGTATGTCAGTTAGGCTCTACACTGGTTGTGAAGCGGATTGTCCTTCATTTTAAGAAGTTATTTGGCCACTTTAGTTGTGATACAAACCTTATCAAACCAAATCAAAATCCCTGTGGAATGTCCATGCTCCTCTCTTTGTTTAGCCAGATGTCAGAATCACACCCCGTCCATCTTCATCCTGGGCCTGACCCTGCTCTCTGATCCTAGGCAATTTCCTCTTATCTGATTAGGTCAACTTTTCATACATTTGCATACACACAGTTTCATGGCCTAAACTCCATTAATACGCACAGTAATCATTCACTAAACAGGATACAAACTAACTACAGTTTAACTTGAAACATGTTACATTTTAATAGAATCCATCACTACTAACGACCATCAGCAGCATCAGAGCTTGGAGAAGCCTAGGTACGCAACTAAACAGTCACATGGAATTTGACTGCGATCATGATGCGTGACCGCCGGTGTGGCGGTAATGTGGTCACTGTAACAGCCCTCATGTCAGTTATTGTGTGTGTGTTGGTGACAATTGTTAGTAGTGTGTGCTGTTTCGTTTGACTCAACCATTGTAGTCAAGGCTTTATCTTCATTAGGATGGTGTAGGCATGACTATTGTGCATGTATTAGAAGTAAGAAGGAACCCTCTCGTCCCCATAGGTTCGTCAGAGGACAGCGAGGACGTCCCTCACTCTGACTCTGTGGAGCTGCAAGAGTATCCCCACCCCAGGGGTCGGAGTTCAAGTCCTCAGTCGGCACATCCGCCTCTGTGCTTTCGACGGTACTCAGGTGGGATACCTCTACCCATGTCGTGCTCACCAATGATGCCTTTTTGACTGGATTGTGTCTTTCTACACTCTTCTCTTGCCCAACATTTGTTCCTTTCAACATATCTAGCTCTTTTTATATAATGTCAGTGAGGCTGTTGTGAATGTTGTGAGTGAGGGTCAATAATTTCATTGTTGACCGTTTACTCTTTTTAGGTTCTTAGTAACATCCACACCATCCGAGCCACTTGCAATGCAAACAACGTCAAGACCTGGTCCTTTTCTCCCCGGGTACTACATCATTTAGACATCACACTCAAGCTATTGAAATGGAGCAGAGCGTACCATGCTGTATAGTCTGAATGTATTTCTGTAAAGCTAAAAGTTTAGTTTAAATGCTTGTTTGGTTTGGTTTCGCAGATGACTGGGAATCTACCCAGCCTTTTGGACGGGGACTGTTTTCTGAGGTGCAACTCGGACGCTCCTGAGCTGGGAATATTATTTGAACTTGGAGTCACATACATCCGAAATGTAAGCGTTTCTTATACCATTCCTGAGAAAGACTACTCAAGTCTACGTTGTCTTTCAATACACTAGCCATGTCTGCAGACTAACCCCTCTAGCCATGCCCTAGGGGGTAGCTGTTATTTCTCCAACGGTGTACTTCAAATGATTCTTATTTGCATTTATTTACATTGAGCTCTTGCTCTCCAGTCTACAGGTGAGAGAGGAGACCTGAGCTGTGGCTGGGCCTTCCTGAAGCTCTTTGACACCAACGGAGCACCTGTCCCACACAGGTACTGTACTGCTCCTTTGCTGGCCCAGCGCCACAAAGACTCGCAGCTTGATGTCGCCATCAACACAGATGCCCTAAGAGATATCAAAATCTGATTTCATTGATCGGGTTACGTACTGTAATGTACATGAGGGTGTCGTAGAACACGAAGCTCATCTAGTCAGATTGGTGTTGCCCCTGTTTCACCTGTTCTGATGATCAGATACAGAGGAGAACCAGACTGCTTTTCCCACAGTAGTACAGTACAGTATGTGTTGCAGTAGCTGTTTGTCACTGATGTGGAATTCTCTCGGGCCGATGTCGTTCCGTCTCATTTCTCCCTAACAGACCTGTTCTGAAGCCAAAAATGACTCGCAGCCCAGTGTTGTCATCAACACATACAGTATGTCAGAAGAGATTTCATAATCTGGGAGTGAATCTCATGCCTGTGTCTGTCTGTCTGTATCTCTCTGTAGGACCTATGAATTGCTTGTGCATGGAGGCACACCGTATGAAAAGGACGTAGAGGTAGATCCATCTTTAACAAGAGGAGGTATGAGCATGCAAAAAGTGCATGTTAACTACATGTTAATAAATACATTTCTATTGAATTGAAAGAGGTCATTATTACTAATGTTATGTTGAGAATTGGAGTTTCTGAGGTTCTCATCGTCCCTGTGATCTCTTTCTGGCCCCAGCCACAGGAACAGGCATGTTCCAGCAGATGATGTTGTCCAGGAAACTCCCTAAACTCTTCCTCAAACTGAAATCGCCAAACGTTCGTACAAGGTCACAGCTGAGGTGAGTGTGGATTTTGGAATCGAAGCTACAGCACCTCTTGTCACATAGTAGTTTTGATGTTCCTGTAGCTAGCTAACTCCTCTCCCTGCTTTGTCAGTGCTCTTCCAGACACTCTAGTGGGCAGTCTCTCCAGTATACATCTGCTGGTTCTGCACAGACAACTACTGGCAGATATTCTGCTTATGGACAGGGCAACCATGCAGAATGCAGGTAACACACGCACGCACGCACACACACTCCCACACACTCCCACATACCCATGGATAGGGATAATGGGTGGACTGTATATGAAATGTTGGATACAGCATCACCACCATTGATCAGGTCAAATACTTAGTGTACATGATCGAGTCTTCCACGTAGAACAGAGTCCGGTTTCCCAATAGCGATCAAACTTAGGCTTACGAGTGTTTTTAACGATGTGTCGTTCCTATAATGGCCGGAGATGTCACATATTTTCCAAAACAGCACGCAGAGAGAATGTTGGAGCACGTGTTGATACTGATAGGATCGAAAGAAAGGCAGCGCTACTCTCAGATCAGCTTCAAATCAAATTTTATTTGTCACATACACATGGTTAGCAGATGTTAATGCGAGTGTAGCGAAATGCTTGTGCTTCTAGTTCCGACAATGCAGTAATAACCAACAAGTAATCTAACTAACAATTCCAAAACTACTGTCTTATACACAGTGTAAGGGGATAAAGAATATGTACATAAGGATATATGAATGAGTGATGGTACAGAGCAGCATAGGCAAGATACAGTAGATGGTATCGAGTACAGTATATACATATGAGATGAGTATGTAAACAAAGTGGCATAGTTAAAGTGGCTAGTGATACATGTATTACATAAGGATGCAGTCGATGATATAGAGTACAGTATATACGTATGCATATGAGATGAATAATGTAGGGTAAGTAACATTATATAAGGTAGCATTGTTTAAAGTGGCTAGTGATATATTTACATCATTTCTCATCAATTCCCATTATTAAAGTGGCTGGAGTTGAGTCAGTGTCAGTGTCAGTGTGTTGGCAGCAGCCACTCAATGTTAGTGGTGGCTGTTTAACAGTCTGATGGCCTTGAGATAGAAGCTGTTCTTCAGTCTCTCGGTCCCAGCTTTGATGCACCTGTACTGACCTCGCCTTCTGGATGATAGCGGGGTGAACAGGCAGTGGCTCGGGTGGTTGATGTCCTTGATGATCTTTATGGCCTTCCTGTAACATCGGGTGGTGTAGGTGTCCTGGAGGGCAGGTAGTTTGCCCCCGGTGATGCGTTGTGCAGACCTCACTACCCTCTGGAGAGCCTTACGGTTGTGGGCGGAGCAGTTGCCGTACCAGGCGGTGATACAGCCCGCCAGGATGCTCTCGATTGTGCATCTGTAGAAGTTTGTGAGTGCTTTTGGTGACAAGCCGAATTTCTTCAGCCTCCTGAGGTTGAAGAGGCGCTGCTGCGCCTTCTTCACGATGCTGTCTGTGTGAGTGGACCAATTCAGTTTGTCTGTGATGTGTATGCCGAGGAACTTAAAACTTGCTACCCTCTCCACTACTGTTCCATCGATGTGGATGGGGGTGTTCCCTCTGCTGTTTCCTGAAGTCCACAATCATCTCCTTAGTTTTGTTGACGTTGAGTGTGAGGTTATTTTCCTGACACCACACTCCGAGGGCCCTCACCTCCTCCCTGTAGGCCGTCTTGTCGTTGTTGGTAATCAAGCCTACCACTGTTGTGTCGTCCGCAAACTTGATGATTGAGTTGGAGGCGTGCGTGGCCACGCAGTCGTGGGTGAACAGGGAGTACAGGAGAGGGCTCAGAACGCACCCTTGTGGGGCCCCAGTGTTGAGGATCAGCGGGGTGGAGATGTTGTTGCCTACCCTCACCACCTGGGGGCGGCCCGTCAGGAAGTCCAGTACCCAGTTGCACAGGGCGGGGTCGAGACCCAGGGTCTCGAGCTTGATGACGAGCTTGGAGGGTACTATGGTGTTGAATGCCGAGCTGTAGTCGATGAACAGCATTCTCACATAGGTATTCCTCTTGTCCAGATGGGTTAGGGCAGTGTGCAGTGTGGTTGAGATTGCATCGTCTGTGGACCTATTTGGGCGGTGTCCATTCATACTGATGATGGATCAGCACCTAGAGATCTCTCATAGCCCGAGAGCATCTGGTTGTTGTGGTGTTGGCACAGGGCTACTCATTTCTCCTAATTGAAGATTTTTGTCCCCTCCCTCACTCACCTGTCCTCATTCCATGCTGTCACTGTCACTCGTCCACTCAAGCTTAACATTGTTGTCATCTATCACCCACCAGGTGCTCTTCAAGAGTTCCTCAATGAGCTTTACACCTTGATGAACTCATTTCCTGACAATGGTTCACCGCTCTTTGTGCTTGGCGACTTCAACCTTCTGACGTCTGCCTTCATTTAATTTATTTCCAACTTTCTTTCCCCTCCTTGCCTCTTTTGACCTCACCCTTTCCCAATCCCCTCCAACTCACAAGGCAGGCAACACACTTGACCTCATCTTTACTAGAGGCTGCACGCCTACTAATCCCACTGCAACCCCCCTCCAGATCTCTGATCACTACTTTGTTTCCTTTTCTGTCTCCCTCTCCTCCAACCCTAGCCACTCAGCCTCTACCCAGATGGTCATGTGCCGTCGCAATCTTCACTCTCTCTCTCCCACTACTCACTCCTCTTCTATCCTATAATCTCTCCCTTCTGTTAAATCCTTCTGTCTCCTGGTTCTGCCTCTTCAACCCTAGTCTCATCCTATGACACGCACTGTCCGCTTTCCTCCCGGCCGGCTCGGTCATGCCCGCTCATACCTCTCCATCAGGGTTGACAACTCAACGGTGTCCCCTCCCAGAGTGCAAAGAACCTTGTCGTTTTCTGCAAACATCAAAGCAGTGACTCGTTCATGCTCTACATCAAACCCCTCCAGCTTATCCAGAACACCACAGCACGCCTGGTGTTCAACCTTCCCAATTTCTCCCATGTCACCCCGCTCCTCTGCACACTCCACTGGCTTCCAGTCAAGGCTCACATCCAATACAAGACCATGGTACTTGCCTACAGAGCCCCTCCCTACCTTCAGGTTATGATCAAACCCTGCACCCCAACCCGAGCACTCCATTCGGGCACCTCTGGCCTCTTGGCCTTCCTACTCCTACGGGAGCGAAGCTTCCGCTAAGGCCCATCTTTTCTGTCCTGGCACCCCAATAGTGGAACCAGCTTCTCCCTGAAGCTAGGACAGCAGAGTCTACCCATCTCCCGAAAACATCTAAAACCCTACCTCTTCAAAGAGTATCTTAAATAATCCCACCACACCCCAATTTTGACCCGACTTTAATATGATTACGAAATATTACCACCTATATGGCTGCAAATATTGAGACGGCTTTATTCTAATCTTACCCAATAATGATGCACTAAATCACAGATTGTACATCATTGCGCACATTTTTACACATTCTGAAATATATTGAGGAAAAGATGACTGTATGTGGCCTATTGGAAAAATAGAAGTCAATTGATTGAGCAAAATTGATTTTAATATGATTACTATATATACTGTGCCTGCAGAAAGTATTCATACCCCTTGACTTATTCCACATTTTGTTGTTGCAGCCTAAATTCAAAATGAATTTAAAAAAAAATAATTCTCACCCATCTACACACTACCCCATAATGACAAAGTGAAAACATGCTTTTAGAACATTTAATTTATTGAACATTTAATATCTCATTTACATGAGTATTTACACCCCTGAGTCAATAAAGAAATAAAGAATAAAGAAGCACCTTTGGCGGTGATTACAGCTGTGAGTCTGTAATACCTACATGTTTCCCTGACCCAGTCTATAATACCTACATGTTTCAAGCAAACCACCATAGAGCCAGCTATATTTCACGGTATATATTTTTTTCACTTACTTAGCTAGCATCGAATGCTGCAAGCTAGTTTGGCCAACCCAAACACCCGGCTCAAACAGAGAGGGATGCTATATTAGATAGCTGGCTATCCAACACTGGAACTCCTCCAAGTAAGGTAAGATTTTGTTTTATTAATTTATTGCCACCGGGACCCACCGGTATAACTGCTAAAGTGCTTGCTGCTGACTGTACAATACTGCAGTGGTTCCCAACCTTTTTGGTTATTGTACCATCAACCGAATTTTGCTCTGCCCGGAGTACTCCTGAAGTACCCCCTCATGTGCATTTTACCAGTAAGCCTATGATCTCATGCGTCTTCTCAAGTACCCCCTGTACTTGTGGATAGGCCAAATTACCAGAGGAGTCCTAGTACTTCTGTTTACTAGGACTCCTACGTTAGTTCTAGTAGCTATGTTGACTATGACCTGACACCGATGTAGGCTGTGTGTAGCAGTTATGATATGAAGGTTTGGCTTGGAAATGTTTTTTTGCCTGGTCACAGACAGCTAATGTGTTGTACACTGAAGTCCACAAGCGAATGGAAAAGGTGAGAGGAGGAGAGCACGTAGATAGATGCAAGAAGGAATTATATATACAACAAGCTGTTTGTATGTGGCTGCTATGAAAGTTAACTGTGTTTGCATGTAATCAGGAGTGTATTCATTGCGCCAATTCTGTTGAAAACGTTTCTTAAACGGAAGCGAACAAAACGGGGATAAACATACCTGAATTTGTTCAATAGAAACTCTCGTTTGTAACTGTTGGACTAATGTGCACCTACTTTGTAAACTTTCATTCATTGGCTACCATGAACCGGTGTAAACTTTCATTCATTGGCTACCAAGTTCAATGAACTTTCATTCATTGGCAACCTCATGATGGGTACAGGGAAAATGTAAGTATCATGTAGTAGCCTAAATCTATTCTATCGATGTTACATTGAGCTGGGTGAATGGATTATGAATGACAGTCATCCAATATGCCATGTTCATAATTATTTAAAAATAATAATTCATAACAATGTGGAATAAGTCAAGGGGTCTGAATGCTTTCCAAATGCACTGAATTCCCTCAATT
Source organism: Oncorhynchus tshawytscha (assembly GCF_018296145.1). Classification (NCBI taxonomy): domain Eukaryota; kingdom Metazoa; phylum Chordata; class Actinopteri; order Salmoniformes; family Salmonidae; genus Oncorhynchus; species Oncorhynchus tshawytscha. The sequence goes on from NC_056444.1 coordinate 29,678,907, forward strand.
ACCTCAACTACCTCGTACCCCTGCACATTGACTCAGTCCTGGTACTCCTTGTATATAGCCTTATTGTTTTTATTGTGTTACTATGTTTTTTTTATTCAGCAAATATTTGTCTTACTTTTTAACTCTGCATTGTTGCTGAATAGAACCGGTGTAAAGTCTACACCTGTTCTATTTGGCACATGTGATCAATACAATTTTATTTGAGTCTTTGTGGGTAATTTTCTAAGAGCTTTCCACACCTGGATTGTACAATATTTGGCTATTATTATAAAAATATATATTTTTAAGCTCTGTCATGTTAATTGTTGATCCTTGCTAGACAGACATTTTCAAGTCTTGCCATAGATTTTCAAGTCAAAACTAACTAGGTCACTCAGGAACATTCAATATGGTCTTGGTAAGCAACTCCAGTGTATATTTGGCCTTGTGTTTTAGGTTATTGTCCTGCTGAAAGGTGAATTTGTCTCTAAGTGTCTGTTGGAAATCAGAATGAATCAGGTTTTCTGTTCAGATTTTGCCTGTCCTTATAGCTTTATTCGGTTTCTTTTTATAAAAAACTCCCTAGATCCTGCCGATGACAAGAATGCCCATAACATAATACAGCCAACTCCATTGTAGTGGTCTCAGTGACGTGTTGGATTTGCACCAAGCATAACGCTTTGTATTCCGGACAAAAATGTACATCCTTTGCCACATTGTTTTTGCAGTATTACTTAAGTAATACATATTTTTGAGTATTTTAATTCTGTACAGGCTTCCTTCTTTTCACTCTGTCATTTAGGTTAGTTTTGTGGAGTAACTACAATGTTGATCCATCCTCAGTTTTGTCATATCACAACCATTCAACTCTAACTCTTTTCAAATCACCATGGGCCTCATGGTGAAATCCCTAAGCAATTTCCTTTCTCTCCGGCAACTGAGTTAGGAAAGACGCCTGTATCTTTGTAGCGACTGGGTGTATTGATACATTATCCAAAGGCCTTATTGATAACTTCACCATGCTCAAAGGGATTTTCACTGTCTGCTTTTTAAAATTTACCAATTGGTGCCCTTCTTTACAAGGCATTGAAAAACTCCCTGTTCTTTGTGGTTGAATCTGTGCTTGAAATTCACTACTTGATTGAGGGACGTTACAGATCATTTTATGTATAGGGTAAAGAGTAGTTCTTAATTCTATTTGCTACCATGCAACTTATTTTGCGATTTCTTAAGCACATTTTTACTCCTGAACTAATTTGGGATACTTTCTGTAGGCACTGTAGCCTATTTATCTTTTTATGCAAGTCATCTATTGGCTTTCATTCGAAGATGCTTCAAGCTAGATTTTTATCCTTCAATTGTTTGTAGCAATTGTAAAGGTCACAGACAGACAGACAGTCTCACTGTTGCCGCCTGTTGTAGACCACCCTCAGCTCCCAGCTGTGCCCTGGACACCATATGTGAATTGATTGCACCCCATCTATCTTCAGAGTTCGTTCTGTTAGGTGACTTAAACTGGAATATGCTTAACACCCCGGCAGTCCTACAATCTAAGCTAAATGCCCTCAAATCTCACACAAATGATTAAGGAACCCACCAGGTACAACCCTAAATCCGTAAACATGGGCCCCCTCATAGATATTATCCTGACTAACTTGCCCTCCAAATACACCTCTGCTGTTTTCAATCAGGATCTCAGCGATCACTGCCTCATTGTCTGCATCTGCTATGGGTCCGCGGTCAAACGACCACCCCTCATCACTGTCAAACGCTCCCTAAAACACTTCAGCGAGCAGGCCTTTCTAATCGACCTGGCCTGGGTATCCTGGAAGGATATTGACCTCATCCCGTCAGTCGAGGATGCCTGGTCGTTCTTTAAAAGTAATTTCCTCACCATATTAAATAAGCATGCCCCTTTCAAAAAAAATTGAACTAAGAACAGATATAGCCCTTGGTTCACACCAGACCTGACTGCCCCCAACCAGCACAAAAACATCCTGTGGCAGACTGCAATAGCATCGAATAGTCCCCGCGATATGCAACTTTTCAGGGAAGTCAGGAACCAAAACACGCAGTTAGTCAGGAAAGCAAAGGCTAGCTTTTTCAAACAGAAATGTGCATCCTGTATCTCTAACTCCAAAAAGTTTTGGGACACTGTAAAGTCCATGGAGAATAATAATAAGAAGAAGCTCTGTCATGGTACTGACTTTTGCCCGTCGCCTGCAGCAAAAGCCTCTATCCCGTCCTCTGACTAGACAGAGTACTGTAGGATTTTAGTCACTTCGGCTAATTAATGCCAGCTAATTATTGCAAATATTAACACTTCTAACAATATTGACTAAATAGCAAAAATAGTTCAATTACCTTAAATGCTCAGTCCCTTGGTCCTTCCCGAAACTGGTCTTTATAAGAGTAGTAATATTTTGGCAGCCTCTGCTGTTTATAATACTATTATTTCTTATTTAGTTCGAATTTCCTATGGTTACACTTTTTACTGCCTACTGTTTAGATATTGATTTCCTTTTTTCGACCCTTGGCTACTACAAGGCTTACTTATTTCTGGGCTTTTTCAATCGTGTCAAACTGCTATTGTCTCTGGTACTCAAAAGATGGAACTTGTTGATCTCAAGAGTTCTATACACCTCGCTCAGTTGAGGTGTAAAGTTCTCTCCTACTCAACGTCGTTCTCTTCTTGTGTGAGTTTCCAGAGTACCATACAATTATTAAGATATAAAGGTCAATAGTTTGCTCGTGCCTTAATGACGAAGTAGTCAATACAAACAGAGTATAGTATAAAGTAATTTACCTTGCCTGATGATTCTCTATGGTATCCAAATCATAAATGTTGAGGATCATGCCTAGGCACTGATCTCTCCTCCTTTTATACCTCTTTTAGACACTCAGTTTGGGGGACGATTTTCGGAAGTGCAACTCACTTTGCCCGTGAGTGCAACCGATTTTGCCCGTGAGTGCAACCAATTTTGCCTGGGAGTGCAACTGACTTCCTGTAAGTGCACAGTACTGTCTTTTATCGATGGCGGTTACGATATCGTTTAGTACCTTGAGTGTTGCTGAGGTGTTGCTGACTGCCTCACCTGGTTCACCAACTACTTCTCAGACAGAGTTCAGTGTGTCAAATCAGAGGGCCTGTTGTCCGGACCTCTGACCGTCTCTATGGGGGTGCCACAGGGATCAATTCTCCGGCTGACTGTTTTCTCTGTATATATCAGCGATGTCGCTCTTGCTGATTCCCCGATCCACCTCTATGCAGACGACACCATTCTGTATACATCTGGACACTGTGTTAACAAACCTCCAAACGAGCTTCAATGCCATACAACACTCCTTCCGTGGCCTCCAACTGCTCTTAAACGCTATTAAAACGAAATGCATGCTTTTCAACCATTCGTTGCCCGCACCCGCCCGCCCGACTAGCATCACTACTCTGGATGGTTCCGACTTAGAATATGTGGACAACTACAAATACCTACGTTGTCTGGCTAGAATGTAAACTCTCCTTCCAGGCTCACATTAAGCATCTCCAATCCAAAATTAAATCTAGAATCAGCTTCCTATTTCACAACAAAGCCTCCTTCACTCACGCCGCCAAACATACCCTCGTAAAACTGACTATCCTACCGATCCTCAACTTCGGCAATGTCATCTACAAAATAGCCTCCAACACTCTACTCTGCATATTGGATGCAGTCTATCACAGTGCCATCTGTTTTGTCACCAAAGCCCCATACACCACCCACCACTGCGACTTGTATGCTCTCGTCGGCTAGTCCTCGTTACATATTCGTCGCCAGACCCACTGGCTCCAGGCCAAGTCTTTGCTAGGTTAAGGTCCGCCTCATCTTAGCTCACTGGTCACTATAACAACACCCACCCGTAGCACGCGCTCCAGCAGGTATATTTCACTGGTCATCCCCAAAGCTAATACCTACTTTGGCCGCCTTTCCTTCCAGTTCTCTGCTGCCGATGACTGGAACGAGTTGCAAAAATCGCTGAAGCTGGAGACTTATATTTCCCTCACTAACTTTAAACATCAGCTATCTGAGCAGCTAACCGATCGCTGCAGCTGTACATAGTCCATCTGTAAATAGCCCATCCAATCTACCTACCTCATCCCCATATTGTTTTTCTTTACTTTTTTGCTCTTTTGCACACCAGTATTTCTACTTGCACATCATCATCTGCACATCTATCACTCCAGTGTTCATTTTCTAAATTGTAATTACTTCACTATTTATTTAAATAGGTTAGGCCTATTTATTGCCATACCTCCTCATGCCATTTGCACACACTGTATATAGACTTTATTGACTGTACACTTGTTTATTCCATGTGTAACTCTGTGTTGTTTGTTTCACACTGCTTTGCTTTATCTTGGCCAGGTCGCAGTTGTAAATGAGAACTTGTTCTCAACTAGCCTACATGGTTAAATAAAGGTGAAATAAAACATTTAAAAATAAACATCTTGATTCTACATTGTGTACAAAACATTAAGAACTCTTTCCATGACAGACTGACCAGGTGAATCCAGGTGAAAGATAAGATCCCTTATTGATGTCACCTGTTAAACACACTATTTTATTTAACCTTTATTTAACCTTTATTTAACTAGGCAAGTCAGTTAAGAACAAATTCTTATTTACACTGACGACCAAATCCGGACAACGCTGGGCCAATTGTGCATTGACTAGAATACAGTACATACTTATGCAAAGAGTAAAACAGTATGGAAACATTATTAAAGTGACCAGTGATTCCACGTCTATGTACACAGGAGGGCAGCAGCCTCGAAGGTGCAGGGATGAGTAACCGGGTGGTAGCCGGCTAGTGACAGTGACTAGGTTCAAGGAAGGGTACTGGGTGGAGTCAATCAGTGTAGATGAAGGGGAGGAGACTGGTTAAAGAAGGATTTCTAAGCCTTGAAACAATTGAGACATGGATTGTGTATGTGTGTAATTCAGAGGGTGAATGGGTAAGACAAAAGATTGATGTGCCTTTGAACGGGGTATGGTAGGCGCCAGGCGAACCGGTTTGAGTGTGTCAAGAACTGTAACGCGGCTGGGTTTTCACATTCAACAGTTTCCCGTGTGTTTCAAGAATGGTCACCTCCCAAAGGGTATCCAGCTAACTTGACACAACTGTGGGAAGCATTGAAGTCAACATAGGAATGATTTCGACACCTTGTAGAGTACATGCCCGAAGACTTGAGGCTGTTCTGTGGGCTAAAGGGGGTGTAACTCAATATTAGGAAAGTGTTCCTAATGTTTTATACATTCAGTGTATGTTTAACTCAGATATTCTGTGTATTTTGAATTACATTTGAATGAACCTTTATTTAACTAGGCAAGTCAGTTAAGAACAAATTCTTACTTACAATGACTGCCTACTCCGGCAAAACCCTCCCCTAACCCGGAGGATGCTGGGCCAATTGTGCGCTACCCAATGGGACTCCCAATCACTGCCGGTTGTGATACAGTCCGAGATCAAACCAGGGTCTGTAGTGACGCCTCTAGCACTGCGATGTTGTGCCTTAGACTTCTGCGCCACTTGAGAGCAGTGTATATAGTGACACTTAGCTGTTCTGCGAGTGGTCTGAGGCAGTTGGTAAATGACAAGCGCTTTCAAGTTCAACTTTAGTAACGATGGTTTTGGGAAACAGATCAGAGATTTAACAATGCTCCTATGAAGGTTCTAACAATTAATTTAGCCTTAAGATGCTTTTGGGGAACCGGGCCCAGGAAGGTAATCTTGTTAGATTGGTGTTGCCCCTGTTTCACCTGTGCTGATGATCAGATACAGAGAAGACCAGACTGCTTTTCCTACAGTAGTACAGTATGTGTTGCAGTAGCTGTTCGTCACTAATGAGGAATTCTCTCGGGCCGATGTCACTCCCCAACAGATCTGATCTGTAGTCCTCTGCTGGCCACCTTCCCAGAGATCATGGACCAATCGGACCTGCTGGATGCCCTGAGGGTAAATTCCGTTGCCGGATCGAGGCTAGCCCATCTCACCACCCCCTGATAACCCAATGCAATTCAGACCCTATTTTCAGGAATCAGTGGGCTCTTTTACAGACTTATTGGCTAGCTACAGTGTATTTACTATAATGTTGCATCATCCCCCTGACTGAATTGTTTTTCTGTTCAGAAGTCTTGGTTGGAGGCTGAGAGCAATATGAAGAGATCTGAAAAGGTAAGCAAATCCTTAGAGCAGAACTTTCTGAACATTCAGACACAGATGAAGCCTAATCCTGGACGGAAGTATTTTTGATTGAGATTCTCCATTTTAAAGTGCTTTTTAGTGTGCACGAAACCGGCCCTTATGTATTTTTCTGGTGGTTGAGGAATTGTGAAGCTATTTTTTGTGGCACTGCTGAACTGGCTTGTTCTGTGGGTGTGTGTTTTGTGTGATGGTGGATTTACATGTGTGTGTGGGGGTTTTTCAGAGGGACCTACCTCTGCTGAAGAGGACGTTTGTGAGGGTATACATGGACAACATCTATCCTCTCCTATACTCGGCTGACTTGCCCCCTCCTCGCTGGGCTGATGAGATGGTGGAGAACCAGCGGGCACGAGTCATCTTCAACAGTTCTCTAGAACCATTCCACACACACACCCCGGACAGCCCCCCTCGCCACCAAGCCTTTGACATCTCACAGCTCACCTATGACCTCCTCTGCATGGCCCAATAGCAACTGCATAAATCTGTCTGTTTCCAGAGTTATTTATTCAAAATTATAAACTGGGTGGTTCGAGCCCTGAATGCTGATTGGCTGACAGCAGTGGTATATCAGAGCGGTTACCATGGGTATGACAGAACTGTTGGTAACCAGTTTATAATAGCAATAAGGCACCTCGGGGGGGTTGTGGTGTATGGCCAATATACCACGGCTAAGGGCTTTATACAGGCTCTCCACGTTGCTCCTTGCTTAAGAACATCATATTGGCCATATACAACATCCCCTCTGGCATTATTGCTTAGTTATATGTCACTATTTAGTTTTGTATTTTTCTATATTTATAATAAACTATAATAGATGACATTGGTCGTCATCCTTTATTTTTTACTCAGATGTTTAAAATACAGTCCCAGAAAGTACCAGATGTTACGGTTTTCTTCCGGTGAAAGAGAGGAGGACCAAAATGCAGCGTGATTATTCATAAACATCTTCAATGAAAGATGAAAATACAAACAATCTACAAAACATTAGACGTGAAAAACCGAAACAGCCCTATCTGGTGCAACAAACACAGAGACAGGAACAATCACCCACAAAACCCAACACCAAACAGGCTACCTAAATATGGTTCCCAATCAGAGACAATGACTAACACCTGCCTCTGATTGAGAACCATATCAGGCCAAACACAGAAACAGACAAACTAGACACACAACATAGAATACCCACTCAGATCACACCCTGACCAAACAAAACATAGAAACATACAAAGCAAACTATGGTCAGGCTGTGACACCAGGGCTTTGTGTAGAGTGCATTATTGCAAACATCCACTAATAAGTAATGTTGTTTACACACACACACACCACTCCTTCACTCTTATGAAACTATAATGTACTGTATGGACCTTTGTGTCAGAGCCTGGTAATAGAAGTGATATGAGATTATGCACGACAGGCTGTGATATTCACTCACATTGATATGGTTAGGCAAATAGTTGGCTCCAAGAAAAGTTCAAACATTTCCCATTGTGCAGTTGCTCTGGAATGTGTGGTGATACCTGATGCAAGACATTTCACATAAGGCATTATGAATTTTTTTGTTAATGTGTGGGTGTGATTATAAGGTGTGGATTTTTTTCTTTCCTTGGGAAATTTAGGCCCACAGTCTATCCCTTTGCCTTGCCTAGCTGAGTAAGAGGTAATTACGACAACAACAAGTGAGATGCAAACCTCTCCCTCTTATTCACAATGGTATACAAAGCTAAAGGAAAAACACTGCCTTTCTCCCAAATGTCCTCTTGGATGTAGGACGTGTGAAAGTAACTTGCAAAACAGGTGAAGGACATACGGCGCCTTCGGAAAGTATTCAGACCGCTTGACTTTTTCCACGTTTTGTTACATTACAGCCTTATTCTAAAATTGATGAAATTTTTTTTTTCCTCAATCTACACACAATACCCCATAATGACAAAGCAAAAATAGTTTTTTTGAAAAAAATGAAAAATCACGTTTACGTAAGTATTCAGATCCTTTACTCAGTACTTTGTTGTAGCACCTTTGGCAGTGATTACAGCCTCAAGTCTCCTAGGGTTTGACGCTACAAGCTTAGCACACCTGTATTTGGGGAGTTTCTCCCATTCTTTGCAGCTCCTCTCAAGCTCTGTCAGGTTGGATGGGGAGCGTCGCTGCACAGCTATTTTCATATCTCTCCAGAGATGTTAGATCGGGTTCATGTCTGGGCTCTGGCTTGGCCACTCCAGGACATTCAGAGACTTGTCCCGAAGCCACTCATGCGTTGTCTTGGCTGTGTGCTTAGGATTGTCCTGTTGGAAGATGAACCTTCACCCCAGTCGGAGGTCCTGAGTGCTCTGGAGCAGGTTTTCATCAAGGATCTCTCTGTACATTGTTCCATTCATCTCTCCCTCAATCTTGACTTGTCTCCCATCCCCTGCCGCTGAAAAGCATCTCCACAGCATGATGCTGCCACCACCATGCTTCACAGTAGGGATGCTGCCATGTTTACTCCAGACGTGACTTGGAATTCAGGCCAAAGAGTTCAATTTTGGTTTCATCAGACCAGAGAATCTTGTTTCTCATGGTCTGAGAGTTTTTAGGTGCCTTTTGGCAAACTCCAAGTGGGCAATCGTGCCTTTTACTGAGGAGTGGCTTCCGTCTGGCCAACTCTACCATAAAGGCCTGATTGGTGGAGTGCTGCAGAGATGTTTGTCCTTCTGGAAGGTTCTCCCATCTCCACAGAGGAACTCTAGAGCTCTGTCACAGTGACCATCGGGTTCTTCGTCACTTCCCTGACCAAAGCCTTTCTCCCCCGATTGCTGAGTTTGGCCGGGTGGCCAGCTCTAGGAAGAGTCTTGGTGGTTCCAAACAATTTCCATTTAAGAATGATGAAGGCCACTGTGTTCTTGTTGACCTTCAATGCTGCAGAAATGTTTTGGTACCCTTCCCCAGATCTGTTCCTCGGCACAATCCTGTCTCGGAGCTTTACGCACAATTCCTTTGACCTCATGACTTGGTTTTTGCTCTGACATGCATTTAGACAGGTGTGTGCCTTTCCAAATCATGTTCAATCAATTGAATTTCACACAGGTGGACTCCAATCAAGTTGTAGAAACATCTCAAGGATGATCAGTGGAAACAGGATGCACCTGAGCTCAATTTTGCATCTCTTTGTAAAGTGTCTGAATACTTATGTGAATATGTTTTTTCTGTTTTTAATTGGTGAGAAATGTGCAAACATTTCTAAAAACCTGTTTTTGCATTGTCATTATGGGCTATTGTGTGTAGATTGATTAGGAAAATGTTTTATTAAATACATTTTAGAATAAGGCTCTAAGGGGTCTCTATGGTTTGTAATTGTATTTATTATGGACCGCCATTAGTTACTGAATCACTCTTCCTGGGGTCCACCAGAATTAAGGCAGTTCTACAATTTTAAAAACAATACAATACATTCACAACAGATGAATTGTGTGCCCACAGGCCACTACTCTACTACCACATATCTACAACACAAAATCCATGTGTACTTGCGTATGTTATCGTGTGTGTGTATATAATTGTTTCTGTGCCTGTGTTTGTGTCTCTTCACAGTCCCCGCTGTTCCATAAGGCGTATTTTTATATTTTAAAAATATACGACTAGACAGTAGTCCAGGTGCGACAAAACTATAGGACCTGCCTTGTTGATAGTGATGTTAATAAGGCAGAGCAGCGTTTTGTTTTGAACAGACTTCTCCCCATCTGAGCTACTGTTGTATCACTATGTTTTGATCATGACAGTTTACACTCCAGGGTTACTCCAAGCAGTTTAGTCACCTTAACTTGCTCAATTTCCACATTACAAGATTTAGTTGAGGTTTAGTGAATGATTTATCCCAAATACAATGCTTTTAGTTTTTGAAACATTTAGGACCAACTTATTCCTTGCCATCCATTCTGAAACTAACTGCAGCTCTTTGTTATGTGTTGCAGGCATTTCAGTCGCTGTAGTAGCTGACATGCATAGTGTTGAGTCATCCGCATACATAGACACACTGGTTTTACTCAAGGGCAGTGGCATGTGTTGGGGAGGGGGGGGGGATCTTTGCTATAAAGGATCCCAGTTGCCATTATGTTGACCACTCTCAACTTTTCATTAGAGATACTGAACTGTTGAAAGTCAAAATGCTATTGCAAAAGCTTAAATATTATTAAAGGTTATCATTTGGTAATTAAGGAAATTTCCACGACACATGTTGTTAGTAAAGATTGAAAAAAGTTAGGTGCCTAGACAGCTGCCCTGGGGACATTAAATCAGGCTTCCATTAAGAACACCCACAATATAGCAGGGGGTGTAAAGCCATAACAGTTTTTTTTCCAGCAGCAGTCTATGATTGATAATGTCAAAAGCCGCACTGGTCTAACAACATAGCCCCCCACAATCTTTTGAATCTAATTTTCTCTCAGCCAATCATTTGTATATTTATTTAACTAGGCAAGTCGGATAAGAGCAAATTCTTATTTACAATGACAGCCTAGGAACAGTGGGTTAACTGCCTTGTTCAGGGGCAGAATGACAGATTTTTATCTTGTCAGCTCGGGGATTCAATCTAGGAACCTTTCGGTTACTGGCCCAACGCCCTAACCACTAGGTTACCCATGTAAGTGCTGTGCTTGTAGAATGTCCTTCTCTATAAGCGTGCTGAAAGTCTGTTGTGAATTGGTTCACTGTAAAATAGCACTGAATATGGTCAAACACAAGGGTTTAATAAGGGTTGGTTAGTCTGATTGGTCGGCTATTTGAGCCAGTAAAAGTTTTTTTTACTATTCTTAGGTAGTGGAATGACTTTTGCTTCCCTCCAGGCCTGAGGGAACACACTTTCTAGTAGGCTTAAATTGAAGATATGGCAAATAGGAGTGGCAATATAATCCGATATTATCCTCAAATTTTCCATCCAAGTTGTTAGACCCCGGTGGTTTGTCATTGTTAATAGACAATTTTTCACCTCTTCCACACACACTTTATGGAACTCAAAATGACAATGCTTGTCTTTCATAATTTGGTCAGATATACTTGGATGTGTAGTGTCAGTGTTTGTTGCTGGCATGTCATGCCTAAGTTTGCTAATCGTTTTAAAAAATCATTAAACTAGTTGGCAAAATCAGTGGGTTTTGTGACGAATGAGCCATCTGAGTCAATGAATGATGGAGCTGAGTTTGCCTTTTTGCCCAAAATTGCATTTAAGGTTCTCCAAAGCTTTTTACTATAATTCTTTATATCATTTATATTTGTTTCATAATATAGTTTCTTCTTTTTATTCCGTTTAGTCACATGATTTTTCAATTGTACGTTTGCTAATCGGTTGTGCTGCCAGACTTATTTACCATACCGTTTGCCTCGTTCCTCTCACCATACATTCAATAAAATAATAAAAAATAGGTTGACTGATAACCTGAACCAGATTGCAGGCGCTGGTTACAGTTTGACGTTTTTTCTTGAGTGGGAAGCTTGATGAAAGCCAGTCAATATTGTACATATACCTCTCTGTTGATATCACATACAGTACCAGTCAAAAGTTTGGACACACCTACTCCTTCAAGGGTTTTTCTTTATTTTGACTATTTCCTACATTGTAGAATAATAGTGAAGACATCAAAACTATGAAATATCTCATATGGAATCATGTAGTAACCTTAAAAGTTCAGAAGTAGCCACCCTTTGCCTCGATGACAGCTTTGCACACTCTTGGCATTCTCTCAACCAGCTTCATGAGGAAGTGGCCTGGAATGCATTTCAATTAACAGGTGTGCCTTGTTAAAAGTTAATTTGTGGAATTTCTTTCCTTAATGCGTTTGAGCCAATCAGTTGTGTTGTGACAAGGTAGGGGTGTTATACAAAAGATCGCCCTATTTGGTAAAAGACCAAGTCCATATTATGGCAAGAACAGCTCAAGTAGGCGAAGAGAAATGACAGTCCATCATTACATTAAGACATGAAGGTCAGTCAGTCCAGAACATTTCAAGAACTTTGAACGTTTCTTCAAGTGCATTCGCAGAAACCATCATGCGCTATGAAGAAACTGGCTTTCATGATGACCGCAACAGGAAAGGTAGACCCAGAGTTACCTCTGCTGCAGAGAGTTACCAGCCTCAGAAATTGCAGCCCAAATAAATGTTTCACATGGTTCAAGTAACAGACACATCTCAACATCAACTGTTCAGACGAGACTATGAATCAAGCCTTCATGGTCGAATAGATGAAAATAAACCCCTGCTAAAGGACACCAATAAGAAGAAGAGACTTGCTTGGGCCAAGAAACATGAGCAATGGACATTAGACTGGTGGAAATCTGTCCTTTGGACTGATGAGTCCAAATGTGAGATTTTTGGTTCCAACCGCTGTGTCTTTGTGAGTTGCAGAGTAGGTTGAAAAGATTATCTCTGCATGTGTTGTTCCTACCGTGAAGCATGGAGGAGGAGGTGTGATGGTGTGGGGTAGCTTTGTTGGTGACACTGTCAGTGATTTCTTTTAAATTCAAGGCACACTTAAACATCATGGCTACCACAGCATTCTACAGCGATACGCCATCCCATCTGGTTTGCGCTTAGTGGGACTATCATTTGTTTTTCAAAAGGAAAATGACCCAACACCTCCAGGCTGTGTAAGGGCTATTTGACCAATAAGGAGAGTGATGGAGTGCCTCATCAGATGACCTGGGCTACACAATCACTCAACCTCAACGCAATTGGGATGAGTTGGACCGCAGAGTGAAGGAAAGCAGCCAACAAGTGCTCAGAATATGGGCACCTCTTCAAGACTGTTGGAAAAGCATTCCAGGTGAAGCTGGTTGAGAGAATGCCAAGAGTGTGCAAAGCTGTCATCAAGGCAAAGGGTACCTACTTTGAAGAATCTGAAATATTAAAAAAGATTTTGATTTAACACTTTTTTGGTTGCTACATGATTCCATATATGTTATTTCATAGTTTTGATGCCTTCACTATTATTTTACAATGTATAGAATGGTACTGACTGTTAGCACTTGGTGGTATATAGCAGCTTCCCACAATAATGGGCTTAAGGTGAGATGATCCTCTCAAAGCTTTACAGGAATGTGGTTCTTAATATAGACCGCAACACCACCCCCATTTCTGTCTTTTCTGTAAATGGTATGACCATGTATTGCTACCACTGTGTCAAAGTTATTATCTAAGTGAGTTTCAGAGGTAGTCAGAACATGAATGTCATCTGTTACTAGCAAGTTATTAACTTCATGAACCTTGTTTTTTAGGCTACATATGTTAACGTGGGCTATTTTTGCACTTTCCTGGGATGCTTAATTGTTTTCATTGCTTTACTGGGAAGCTTAGCAGAAGTAGTCATGCTCATGCTATTTGTGTTAGTGCAGGGTGAGCTTCACATAGTGGACTTCCTGCTAGGGCACACTGCCTCAGTGCTAACAGTAGAACTGGTTCATAGGCACATGATTACTGCATAGAGTTGATGTGGGATCAGCAGAGGCTTTCAGGGCAGTTAGAGGGACATACATTAAATTACATTGTGTCTTTCAACGCCCCTGGGATATAATGCACATTTGCTGAAGCATTATGACAACTCAGCAACACAATGGTAGGGTTAACTGAGCTGGGCTTGGGTCATTGGTAAGTCATTGTCTCAATGCAGCCTTATAATGCTGTGAAAGGATCCAGGAACCTAAATGATCTGGGTGGATCCCATCCTCCTTATAATACAAGCTTTGTTTCCAGAAGGTATCAAAATGGTCAATAAATGTTATACCCACAGAGCTGCAGTAGTCTCGTAGCCAGTTATGGAGGGATAAAAGTCTGGCATGTTCAATGCCACGATTTAGGGAGGGGAGTGGGCCAGATATTGTAGGGGGTTTATTGGTGTCAAGCAGAGAACCAATCAGTTCTTTTAAATCCCTCTTTAGCTGTTCTGAGCTGCCCTTCGTAATGAACTATGATAGACTACATTTCCTGGTGCTGGTTTAAAATGTTACGAACGCCCAACATCCGTTGAATATGGCTGGTGTCAATAAACGTCGGAAAAAAGCAGAATTAAATTGTTTCCATCATTACATTTACAGTCACCAACGCTCTGGTTAACACGAAAACTGCCTTACCAGCTCTGCTAGGGCGAGTAAAATGGTCAGAGTGATCTCATTTGTGTCTGGAAGTAGCTAGCCAACGTTAGCTTGGGTGCTTGATAGAAGTTGTAAGGCCAGAACGCTCAAATCAACCCTACTCCACGGCCTGAACGTCCAGTGTGAGCTCCGAGAGCGAAGCAGTCAGAATTTACAAACGGACAATTTTTCTCTGAATGGATACACCATAATATTAATCAAATTAATTAAGCCAAATTTCTTAAAATCAATTATTGATGTCCTGTACTGGTGCTCCTGTATAGCACCATGTTTAATTGTGCAATACATTTTATAGATAAAACAATAAGTAGCATATTCCCACTGGGCACAGATTTCAATTCAACGTCTATTCCAAATTGGTTCAATGTAAATTAATTGAAATGACGTGGAAACAACCTTGATTCAACCAGTGTGTGCCCAGTGGGTTGTTTTTATGTGTGCATTGTATTCTCCTCTGACAATAGAGCTCGTCAGCTTGTAGTCTTAAAAAATGGAAATGAGTTACCTCTGGTTCATTCGGGCATTCATATTTTGTAAAATGAGTTTCCTCTGGTTCATTCAGGCATTCATATGTGGAAAATGAGTTTCCTCTGGTTCATTCAGGCATTCATATGTGGAAAATGAGTTTCCTCTGGTTCATTCAGGCATTCATATGTGGAAAATGAGTTACCTCTGGTTCATTCAGGCATTCATATGTGGAAAATTCAGGCATTCATATGTGGAAAATGAGTTTCCTCTGGTTCATTCAGGCATTCATATGTGGAAAATGAGTTTCCTCTGGTTCATTCAGGCATTCATATGTGGAAAATGAGTTTCCTCTGGTTCATTCAGGCATTCATATGTGGAAAATGAGTTTCCTCTGGTTCATTCAGGCATTCATATGTGGAAAATGAGTTTCCTCTGGTTCATTCAGGCATTCATATGTGGAAAATGAGTTTCCTCTGGTTCATTCAGGCATTCATATGTGGAAAATGAGTTTCCTCTGGTTCATTCAGGCATTCATATCAAATCAAATCAAATTTTATTTGTCACATACACATGGTTAGCAGATGTTAATGCGAGTGTAGCGAAATGCTTGTGCTTCTAGTTCCGACAATGCAGTAATAACGAGCAAGTAATCTAACTAACAATTCCAAAAAAACTACTGTTTTATACACAGTGTAAGGGGATAAAGAATATGTACATAAGGATATATGAATGAGTGATGGTACAGAGCAGCATAGGCAAGATACAGTAGATGATATCGAGTACAGTATATACATATGAGATAAGTATGTAAACCAAGTGGCATAGTTAAAGTGGCTAGTGATACATGTATTACATAAGGATGCAGTCGATGATATAGAGTACAGTATCAACGTATGCATATGAGATGAACAATGTAGGGTAAGTAACATTATATAAGGTAGCATTGTTTAAAGTGGCTAGTGATATATTTACATCATTTCCCATCAATTCCCATGATTAAAGTGGCTGGAGTAGAGTCAGTGTCATTGACAGTGTGTTGGCAGTAGCCACTCAATGTTAGTGGTGGCTGTTTAACAGTCTGATGGCCTTGAGATAGAAGCTGTTTTTCAGTCTCTCGGTCCCAGCTTTGATGCACCTGTACTGACCTCGCCTTCTGGATGACAGCGGGGTGAACAGGCAGTGGCTCGGGTGGTTGATGTCCTTGATGATCTTTATGGCCTTCCTGTAGCATCGGGTGGTGTAGGTGTCCTGGAGGGCAGGTAGTTTGCCCCCGGTGATGCGTTGTGCAGACCTCACTACCCTCTGGAGAGCCTTACGGTTGAGGGCGGTGCAGTTGCCATACCAGGCGGTGATACAGCCCGCCAGGATGCTCTCGATTGTGCATCTGTAGAAGTTTGTGAGTGCTTTTGGTGACAAGCCGAATTTCTTCAGCCTCCTGAGGTTGAAGAGGCACTGCTGCGCCTTCCTCACGATGCTGTCTGTGTGAGTGGACCAATTCAGTTTGTCTGTGATGTGTATGCCGAGGAACTTAAAACTTGCTACCCTCTCCACTACTGTTCCATCGATGTGGATGGAGGGGTGTTCCCTCTGCTGTTTCCTGAAGTCCACAATCATCTCCTTAGTTTTGTTGACGTTGAGTGTGAGGTTATTTTCCTGACACCACACTCCGAGGGCCATCACCTCCTCCCTGTAGGCCGTCTCGTCGTTGTTGGTAATCAAGCCTACTACTGTTGTGTCGTCCGCAAACTTGATGATTGAGTTGGAGGCGTGCATGGCCACGCAGTCGTGGGTGAACAGGGAGTACAGGAGAGGGCTCAGAACGCACCCTTGTGGGGCCCCAGTGTTGAGGATCAGCGGGGAGGAGATGTTGTTGCCTACCCTCACCACCTGGGGGCGGCCCGTCAGGAAGTCCAGTACCCAGTTGCACAGGGCGGGGTCGAGACCCAGGGTCTCGAGCTTGATGACGAGCTTGGAGGGTACTATGGTGTTGTAGTCGATGAACAGCATTCTCACATAGGTATTCCTCTTGTCCAGATGGGTTAGGGCAGTGTGCAGTGTGGTTGAGATTGCATCGTCTGTGGACCTATTTGGGCGGTAAGCAAATTGGAGTGGGTCAAGGGTGTCAGGTAGGGTGGAGGTGATATGGTCCTTGACTAGTCTCTCAAAGCCCTTCATGATGACGGATGTGAGTGCTACGGGCGGTAGTCGTTTAGCTCAGTTACCTTAGCTTTCTTGGGAACAGGAACAATGGTGGCCCTCTTGAAGCATGTGGGAACAACAGACTGGTATAGGGATTGATTGAATATGTCCGTAAACACACCGGCCAGCTGGTCTGCGCATGCTCTGAGGGCGCGGCTGGGGATGCCGTCTGGGCCTGCAGCCTTGCGAGGGTTAACACGTTTAAATGTCTTACTCACTTCGGCTGCAGTGAAGGAGAGACCGCATGTTTCCGTTGCAGGCCGTGTCAGTGGCACTGTATTGTCCTCAAAGCGGGCAAAAAAGTTATTTAGTCTGCCTGGGAGCAAGACATCCTGGTCCGTGACTGGGCTGGGTTTCTTCCTGTAGTCCGTGATTGACTGTAGACCCTGCCACATGTCTCTTGTGTCTGAGCCGTTGAATTGAGATTCTACTTTGTCTCTGTACTGGCGCTTAGCTTGTTTGATAGCCTTGCGGAGGGAATAGCTGCACTGTTTGTATTCAGTCATGTTACCAGACACCTTGCCCTGATTAAAAGCAGTGGTTCGTGCCTTCAGTTTCACACGAATGCTGCCATCAATCCACGGTTTCTGGTTAGGGAATGTTTTAATCGTTGCTATGGGAACGACATCTTCAACGCACGTTCTAATGAACTCGCACACCGTATCAGCGTATTCGTCAATGTTGTTGTCTGACGCAATACGAAACATCTCCCAGTCCACGTGATGGAAGCAGTCTTGGAGTGTGGAGTCAGCTTGGTCGGACCAGCGTTGGACAGACCTCAGCGTGGGAGCTTCTTGTTTTAGTTTCTGTCTGTAGGCAGGGATCAACAAAATGGAGTCGTGGTCAGCTTTTCCGAAAGGGGGCGGGGCAGGGCCTTATATGCGTCGCGGAAGTTAGAGTAACAATGATCCAGGGTCTTTCCACCCCTGGTTGCGCAATCGATATGCTGATAAAATTTAGGGAGTCTTGTTTTCAGATTAGCCTTGTTAAAATCCCCAGCTACAATGAATGCAGCCTCCGGATAAATCGTTTCCAGTTTGCAGAGAGTTAAATAAAGTTCGTTCAGAGCCATCGATGTGTCTGCTTGGGGGATATATACGGCTGTGATTATAATCGAAGAGAATTCTCTTGGTAGATAATGCGGTCTACATTTGATTGTGAGGAATTCTAAATCAGGTGAACAGAAGGATTTGAGTTCCTGTATGTTTCTGTCATCACACCATGTCACGTTAGTCATAAGGCATACGCCCCCGCCCGTCTTCTTACCAGAAAGATGTTTGTTTCTGTCGGCGCGATGCGTGGAGAAACCCGCTGGCTGCACCGCTTCGGATTGCGTCTCTCCAGTTAGCCATGTTTCCGTGAAGCAGAGAACGTTGCAGTCTCTGATGTCCCTCTGGAATGCTACCCTTGCTCAGATTTCATCAACCTTGTTGTCAAGAGACTGGACATTGGCAAGAAGAATGCTAGGGAGTGGTGCACGATGTGCCCGTCTCCGGAGTCTGACCAGAAGACCGCTTCGTTTCCCTCTTTTTCTGAGTCATTTTTTTTTTTGTTCGCTGCATGTGATCCACTCGGTTACACTGGTTGTAAGGCAGAACACAGGATCCGCATCGCGAAAAACATATTCTTGGTCGTACTGATGGTGAGTTGACGCTGATCTTATATTCAGTAGTTCTTCTCGGCTGTATGTAATGAAACCTAAGATGACCTGGGGTACTAGTGTAAGAAATAACACGTAAAAAAACAAAAAACTGCATAGTTTCCTAGGAACGCGAAGCGAGGCGGCCATCTCTGTCGGCGCCGGAAGTAAATGAAAATGGTTTGGAA
This sequence comes from Oncorhynchus tshawytscha, assembly GCF_018296145.1. Classification (NCBI taxonomy): domain Eukaryota; kingdom Metazoa; phylum Chordata; class Actinopteri; order Salmoniformes; family Salmonidae; genus Oncorhynchus; species Oncorhynchus tshawytscha. The sequence continues at coordinate 29,697,736 of NC_056444.1, forward strand.
AATGTGGAAAATGAATGGTGAACGAATAGGGTTTTGGAATAAACGCAGAAAATAAGGTCCGAGGTTAATGCAGGCATAGGAGATCTTATATGTTTTGTTTTAGGAGATAATATCCGCCAGTTAACATGAACTTTATGAATTATGAAGCCTTTACTGTACAGGTATGTACGTTGTGTTTTTTAAATGACATAAATGCTTAAAGATTCACAAGTGACGTTAGCTGAAGAACAAAACATATAACATCGTCTAAGCCTCTGTTTACTAGCTAGCGCTAGTCGGCTGTACCTGCGCCAAAATTCCTGTATTTTTCATCCTATATCTTGTTCTATATTAGCTCTCAAAAACTGTAGGCGGCATTCTGTCTTCTCCCTACAGTTTTCAGCCATTAGCTTTGCCCACGACTACCTCATGTGAACTACAATCACTGCACTGTGGTTTAACCTTTAGAAACTTCAAAGATCATTGCTTGCAATAAAGCTTTCGAAACATATGGCCCTTATCTTTCATCAGCAAGAAAGAATCCTTCAAATAAAAAAGACACACTTATTGTAGCAGTTACAGATCCATACAGCTATGGAGCCTCCATCTGACAAAACTACACTGTAGCAGTTACAGATCCATACAGCTATGGAGCCTCCATCTGACAAAACTACACTGTAGCAGTTACAGATCCATACAGCTATGGAGCCTCCATCTGACAAAACTACACTGTAGCAGTTACAGATCCATACAGCTATGGAGCCTCCATCTGACAAAACTACACTGTAGCAGTTACAGATCCATACAGCTATGGAGCCTCCATCTGACAAAACTACACTGTAGCAGTTACAGATCCATTGTCACGTTTGTCGTATGAATCGGACCAAGGTGCAGGGTGGTATGCGTACATTCTTTAATATTATAAGAATGAACACTGAACAAACTAACCAAAATAACAAAATGACACGTGAAGCTATACAAATTAGTGCTGACAGGCAACTACACATACGCAAGAACCCACAAACACCAAAGGGAAATGGCTACCTAAATATGATCCCCAATCAGAGACAACGATAAACAGCTGCCTCTGATTGGGAACCATGTCAGGCCACCATAAACATACAAATCACCTAGACCTACAAAACCCTAGACAATATAAAACCCCTAGACAATACAAAACCCCTTACGTTACGATTATAGACAGGTGTTCAGAGCATGCAAGACAGCTAACCTGCACAGTTATGGCCGTGTAACAGTTATGGCCGTGTAACAAAATGTGTAACATGGAGTTATGGCTGTGTAACAAACCGTGTAACATGGCGTTATGGCTGTGTAACAAACCGTGTAACATGGAGTTATGGCCGTGTAACAAACCGTGTAACATGGAGTTATGGCCATGTGGGAACTCTAACCCTATAAAGGTGTGTATCAATTTAACTTCTTTGGGACTGGGGGGCAGTATTGAGTAGCTTGGATGAATAAGGTTCCCAGAGTAAACTGCCTGCTACTCAGGCCCAGTTGCCCAGTTGCCCAGTTGCTAATGTATGCATTTTATTAGTAGATTTGGATAGAAAACACTCGGAAGTTTCTAAAACTGTTTGAATGAAAAAATCCAACCAGGAAGTGGGAAATCTGAGGTTTGTAGTTTTTCAACTCATTCCTTATCGAAAACACAGTGTCTATGGGGTCATATTGCACTTCCTTAGGCTTCCACTAGATGTCAACAGTCTTTAGAACCTTGTTTGATGCTTCTACTGTGAAGTGGGGGCTCATAAGGGCTGTTTGAACCAGGTGTCTGGCACCTGGCTCATTCAGGCGCATTCACTTGAGAGTTAGCTTGCGTTCCATTGCATTTCTACAGACAAAGGAATTCTCCGGTTGGAACATTAGGATGTTTTTATCATAAATCTTTAATAAAGATTGATTCTATACTTTGTTTGACTTGTTTCTACGAACTGTAATATAACTTTTCATCTGAACTTTCGCATGGACTTGCCTGCGCGCCACGATTTTGGATTGTGTACTAAATGCGCGAACAAAAAGGACGTATTTGGACATAAATGAGGAACTTTATCGAACAAATCAAACATTTATTGCGGAACTGGGATTCCTGGGATTGCATTCTGATGAAGATCATCACAGGTAAGTGAATATTTATAATGCTATTTTTGACTTCTGCACAACATTGCGGATATCTGTTTGGCTGTTTTGTTGTCTGAGCGCTGTACTCAGATTATTGCAGGGTGTGCTTTTTCGGTAAAGCTTTTTTGAAATCTGACACAGCGGTTGAATTAAGGAGAAGTTTATCTAAAGTTCCATGTATAACACTTTTATTTTCATCAACATTTATGATGAGTATTTCTGTAAATTGATGTGGCTCTCTGCAAAATCACTGTATGTTTTGAAACTACTGAACATAACGCGCCAATGTAAAATCAGATTTTTTGATATAAATATGAACTTTATCAAACAAAACATACATGTATTGTGTAACATGAAGTCCTATGAGTGTCATCTGATGAAGATCATCAACGGTTAGTGATCTCTATTTCTGCTTTTTGTGACTCCTCTCTTTGGCTCGAAAAATGGCTGTGTTTTTCTGTGACTAGGTGCTTACCTAACATAATCGTTTGGTGTGCTTTCACTGTAAAGCCTTTTTGAAATCGGACACTGTGGCTGGATTAACAAGAAGTTTATCTTTAAAATGGTGTAAAATACTTGTATGCTTGAGGAATTTTAATTATGAGATTTCTGTTGTTTTGAATTTGGCGCCCTGCACTTTCACTGGCTGTTGTTGAGGTGGGACACTACCGTCCCGAATATCCCAGAGAGGTTTTATCCTATTGTTTTTTAAATTTATTATTTCTCGCTGATATGAAAGATATTGTCCTTATGCTTCTAAAACCGTACCACAAGCGACGCGTGTTAATGTTCAGATTGAGCGTTGCAGCTCTTAACAAAACTTCACTGTTCAGAAGATGCCTTAGTCCAATGGCTCTTATGTGTAATGTAATGGAACTGAGAGTCAGGATCAAGGGCAGTTCTCCATCTTCTTTTTAAATAGTGAGCCAACACATTTTAAGCACTTTTATTTTCATGACTGATTAAGACTTGTTTTCTCATGTTCTATTTGTGCCTCTGTGAGCAGTGTGTTTGGAACATCAAAATGCTATAAAATGGCATTATGGAATCGCAATACATATATAATTGTGAGAATCGCAGTGCACATCGTATCGGCACCTAATTATCGTGATAATGTTGTATTGTGAGGTCCTTGGTAATTCCCAGCCCTAATAGGCAATATGTAACTTTATTTAGTGCTACCTGCTATTGTGGGTTTAAAATTCATTGGTATTCACGTGTTTGTTTTTGAGGTAGAATTACTGTCATGTTATTGATGTCAAATTGCAGACCTTATTTGCATCTACACTATTCCATGAGCAAATGGGTGTGTCTGGGTCTTAAGCCAACATACTCAGATTTTACAGCGAATGCAGTCTCCGCGAACGCAGGAATTGCAATCACGCTTTAGCAATGAATTTCCGCAATACGGAATGAATCGAGACCCTAAGTTATTTTTGCATCTCGTTGCTTTCTCCTATTTACAAGCTGAATGGAAATAGCAGACTGAAAGAAAAAAAGTTAATCACTTGTTCAATCTGTTTCTCTGCCTGGGAGACCGGTGGAATGTCTTATCAGTGAGAATCCATCGTCCCAGTTCAAAGGCTGTGGTACTCCAGTGGGTTTATGGGAAAGCTCTTTGATGTCTAGTCCTCCTCCCCACCCAGTCTTTAGATCTGTATGACTTAGGTCTGTATGACAAAGGCCTTTAAACATGCTTGGATGAACATTGCTCTAGGTATAGGGTCAAAGGTTTGTACTGGGCGTTCACAGAGAAGACATGCTGTCATGCCGCCATAACAAAGGCCTCGCTGAGCAGGGTTCAGGGAGTAGCTTACTCTCTACTCAAACACACCAGAGGAGTGATCTCTGGGCCAAGAACAGGCCCTCTCTTTTGTGTAAGGAAAAGATGGTAAACATAACAAGAAAACATACTCAAATAGATAGCATGAAGGGGACTGCTCGTGGGCCATTTGTTTGGGGGAGAAAGACAAACTGTCACAGCAGAGTCATGGTAAGGGAAAAATAAATAAATATCTGATGGATAGAGAGAGAGAAAGACATACTGTAGATAGATAGATAGATAGATAGATAGATAGATAGATAGATAGATATAAGGGGGTGGGATTGTCCAGCTCTTTAAAGTGTCAAATTTGTTTCTTTCCAATGTACTCAAAACAGGAGTGACAAACCTTTATATGCTGTGCCCTTTCTTAAGCCTCTGCCTAGCAACCATCACCTAATGGAGACAGATAGAGCCCTACAGAGTAGCCATTGTCATGCCTCACTTGACTAGTGGTCAGGACAGAACATTTATATGAACAATAGAAAAAAAGGTGCTATCTAGAACCTAAAATGGTTCTTCGGCTGTCCCCATAGGAGAACCCTTTGAAGAACCTTTTTTGGTTCCATGTAAAACACTTCCCACAGACGTTTCTACATGGAACCCAAAATAGTTCTACATGGAACCAAAAAGTGTTCTACCTGGTATCAAAAAAGTGTTATCCTATGGGGACAGCTGTCACACCCTGACCATAGTTTGACCATGTTTCTATGTTTTGTTTGGTCAGGGTGTGATCTGAGTGGGCATTCTATGTTGGATGTCTAGTTTGTCTGTTTCTGTGATTGGGAACCATATTTAGGTAGCCTGTTTTGTGTTGGGTTTTGTGGGCGGTTATTTCCGTGTCTGTGTTTGTTTCACCACACAGGACTGTTTCGGTTTTCACGTTTATTGTTTTGTATATTTGTAGTGTTTTCTCAGTATTCGTCTTGATTAAAGATGTTTAACCCTAACCATGCTGCGTTTTGGTCCGCCTCTCCTTCCCAGGAAGAAAGCCGTTACAACAACTGAATAACCATTTTGGATCCCTTTTTTCTAGTAGTGTAGACATGACATGTAACTATATGACTCAGGATATTGCAACCAAAAAATGAAAAAATGACAATGGGGCAGATGAAACAAGTCCTCCCTGTGTTTATCAAATAATACTTATTCTCATGCCCATGCACGTGTGTGTAGGCTTGGGTTGCCCCAGCAATAGCACTCATGCTGCAGTTTCTGGGATTGTCCCCCCTCCAAATCAAATCAAATCAAATCAAATTTTATTTGTCACATACACATGGTTAGCAGATGTTAATGCGAGTGTAGCGAAATGCTTGTGCTTCTAGTTCCGACAATGCAGTAATAACGAGCAAGTAATCTAACTAACAATTCCAAAAAAACTACTGTCATACACAGTGTAAGGGGATAAAGAATATGTACATAAGGATATATGAATGAGTGATGGTACAGAGCAGCATAGGCAAGATACAGTAGATGATATCGAGTACAGTATATACATATGAGATAAGTATGTAAACCAAGTGGCATAGTTAAAGTGGCTAGTGATACATGTATTACATAAGGATGCAGTCGATGATATAGAGTACAGTATCAACGTATGCATATGAGATGAACAATGTAGGGTAAGTAACATTATATAAGGTAGCATTGTTTAAAGTGGCTAGTGATATATTTACATCATTTCCCATCAATTCCCATGATTAAAGTGGCTGGAGTAGAGTCAGTGTCATTGACAGTGTGTTGGCAGTAGCCACTCAATGTTAGTGGTGGCTGTTTAACAGTCTGATGGCCTTGAGATAGAAGCTGTTTTTCAGTCTCTCGGTCCCAGCTTTGATGCACCTGTACTGACCTCGCCTTCTGGATGACAGCGGGGTGAACAGGCAGTGGCTCGGGTGGTTGATGTCCTTGATGATCTTTATGGCCTTCCTGTAGCATCGGGTGGTGTAGGTGTCCTGGAGGGCAGGTAGTTTGCCCCGGTGATGCGTTGTGCAGACCTCACTACCCTCTGGAGAGCCTTACGGTTGAGGGCGGTGCAGTTGCCATACCAGGCGGTGATACAGCCCGCCAGGATGCTCTCGATTGTGCATCTGTAGAAGTTTGTGAGTGCTTTTGGTGACAAGCCGAATTTCTTCAGCCTCCTGAGGTTGAAGAGGCGCTGCTGCGCCTTCCTCACGATGCTGTCTGTGTGAGTGGACCAATTCAGTTTGTCTGTGATGTGTATGCCGAGGAACTTAAAACTTGCTACCCTCTCCACTACTGTTCCATCGATGTGGATGGAGGGGTGTTCCCTCTGCTGTTTCCTGAAGTCCACAATCATCTCCTTAGTTTTGTTGACGTTGAGTGTGAGGTTATTTTCCTGACACCACACTCCGAGGGCCATCACCTCCTCCCTGTAGGCCGTCTCGTCGTTGTTGGTAATCAAGCCTACTACTGTTGTGTCGTCCGCAAACTTGATGATTGAGTTGGAGGCGTGCATGGCCACGCAGTCGTGGGTGAACAGGGATTGGGATAGGGATTGATTGAATATGTCCGTAAACACACCGGCCAGCTGGTCTGCGCATGCTCTGAGGGCGCGGCTGGGGATGCCGTCTGGGCCTGCAGCCTTGCGAGGGTTAACACGTTTAAATGTCTTACTCACTTCGGCTGCAGTGAAGGAGAGACCGCATGTTTCCGTTGCAGGCCGTGTCAGTGGCACTGTATTGTCCTCAAAGCGGGCAAAAAAGTTATTTAGTCTGCCTGGGAGCAAGACATCCTGGTCCGTGACTGGGCTGGGTTTCTTCCTGTAGTCCGTGATTGACTGTAGACCCTGCCACATACCTCTTGTGTCTGAGCCGTTGAATTGAGATTCTACTTTGTCTCTGTACTGGCGCTTAGCTTGTTTGATAGCCTTGCGGAGGGAATAGCTGCACTGTTTGTATTCAGTCATGTTACCAGACACCTTGCCCTGATTAAAAGCAGTGGTTCGTGCCTTCAGTTTCACACGAATGCTGCCATCAATCCACGGTTTCTGGTTAGGGAATGTTTTAATCGTTGCTATGGGAACGACATCTTCAACGCACGTTCTAATGAACTCGCACACCGTATCAGCGTATTCGTCAATGTTGTTGTCTGACGCAATACGAAACATCTCCCAGTCCACGTGATGGAAGCAGTCTTGGAGTGTGGAGTCAGCTTGGTCGGACCAGCGTTGGACAGACCTCAGCGTGGGAGCTTCTTGTTTTAGTTTCTGTCTGTAGGCAGGGATCAACAAAATGGAGTCGTGGTCAGCTTTTCCGAAAGGGGGGCGGGGCAGGGCCTTATATGCGTCGCGGAAGTTAGAGTAACAATGTTCCAGGGTCTTTCCACCCCTGGTTGCGCAATCGATATGCTGATAAAATTTAGGGAGTCTTGTTTTCAGATTAGCCTTGTTAAAATCCCCAGCTACAATGAATGCAGCCTCCGGATAAATCGTTTCCAGTTTGCAGAGAGTTAAATAAAGTTCGTTCAGAGCCATCGATGTGTCTGCTTGGGGGGGGATATATACGGCTGTGATTATAATCGAAGAGAATTCTCTTGGTAGATAATGCGGTCTACATTTGATTGTGAGGAATTCTAAATCAGGTGAACAGAAGGATTTGAGTTCCTGTATGTTTCTGTCATCACACCATGTCACGTTAGTCATAAGGCATACGCCCCCGCCCGTCTTCTTACCAGAAAGATGTTTGTTTCTGTCGGCGCGATGCGTGGAGAAACCCGCTGGCTGCACCGCTTCGGATTGCGTCTCTCCAGTTAGCCATGTTTCCGTGAAGCAGAGAACGTTGCAGTCTCTGATGTCCCTCTGGAATGCTACCCTTGCTCGGATTTCATCAACCTTGTTGTCAAGAGACTGGACATTGGCAAGAAGAATGCTAGGGAGTGGTGCACGATGTGCCCGTCTCCGGAGTCTGACCAGAAGACCGCTTCGTTTCCCTCTTTTCTGAGTCATTTTTTTTTTTTGGTCGCTGCATGTGATCCACTCGGTTACACTGGTTGTAAGGCAGAACACAGGATCCGCATCGCGAAAAACATATTCTTGGTCGTACTGATGGTGAGTTGACGCTGATCTTATATTCAGTAGTTCTTCTCGGCTGTATGTAATGAAACCTAAGATGACCTGGGGTACTAGTGTAAGAAATAACACGTAAAAAAACAAAAAACTGTATAGTTTCCTAGGAACGCGAAGCGAGGCGGCCATCTCTGTCGGCGCCGGAAGTAATGTCCCCTCTCTACAATAGGAATAGTGTTTTTCTGTGGTATGTCCTCTACCAACTGTCAGGTTGACAGATGGCACACTAATTTGGAAATGTGGAGGCAACACTCTCGGGAACACTCCTGCCTACCACACACAATGGGCCTCCTGTCTACATACACAAGATCCAAATCCACTGAGGTCAATGGCACACCTTATCCATTTTCATCCAGATTTTGGCAAGTGATTGATGACAACGGTTACTTTTCAGATGTGATGTGGGCCAAATTGGACCTCCCGCCTACATAAAGATGAAGGATCTTAATTTGATCCAGTTTGCTACGGAATAATCCTGCAGCAACAGGAAATGTGAATTATTATGTGGATCATAATTAACAGACATTTTTGTTGATACAGTTTTTTGTTAGTGCAAATGAAGTTGGAAATTACAAACTTTAGAAGCCTTTTTTAAGCTGAAATAGCCTACAAGTTTGCATGTCCTGCTTTTCTTAAAAACAAAATAGTGATCAAATTCAGATCCTACATCTTAACATAAACTGACACAACCAACTGGTATTTCAATGTAATGAAGAAATAAAACGACAAGAGAAAGACTGGAGGAGGAGGAACAGGTGTGGGTTAAGGAAGCAGGGCTTTGAAAGCACAAGTGTTTAGGTCACAGGTCTCACTTTAGGGAGAACTGTGTTGGGCACACTCCCACATCAACAAAACGCCAACACACAGGTAGACCTTAACACTTTGGGAATATGGCTTCCAGCACCTCCAGTAACCCTCTGTCCAGTGGCACCAGTGTGTTCACCACTGTTCCAGACCTCTTCTTCATCCCTGAGTTTGTGAGTACAGACAAATCAAATAAGTGTTCTGCTCTCAGCTGTGACTGGACTACTGGCATTGCTCTTTACTCTAGAAATATTATTTACTCTAATGCCCTTCTCATTTACCAGAGGGAGATAAGACATTTGATTGTTCAAGGTAATATTTGGGTATGTATGCATGATGTAATTCAGAGTGCACTGAAAGGAGTATTACTTTAGAGTGGTAGACACTGTGTGTAGACTCATACCAAGCACTTCTTTGATTGCTGCAGGTATCCCTTGTCAGGTATCCCTTGTGGAAGAGACTATGTGTGACAATGGACTTTTCCTGGCTAAATAAATGTTGGTTTACTTCCGCTGGTAATTATTGCCATAGTATTTGAAAATATGTTGATTTCAGGTTTGTGGTTTGTGAATATCAGCTAAATCCTTATCTGAAACCAAACTATGGTTATGGCATGATCCGCGCTGTATCCAAACACCATTCATCCTCTCTTTACTGGCATGTTTGTTGAAGGAGGGGGTAGAATGTGTGTGTGAGTTTAGAAATGACCATGTACGACGGAGTGCCAGATTCTCTATGGAGAAATTGTGGCAGTGGTATCTAGTAACTAATCGAAAGGCGTATGATTATGGATGTTTTTGACGGATAACATAGAACTCATAAATGTTAGCCTACTGACTGTTGCATGCACTAGCTGTCACAGCCATTACCTGGTGAAATGTTCTATGCAAATGGTTGAACCCCTGACGAAATTAGCTTTAGTAAGTTAAAGCTATCAGACCTTGCCTAGAGGTGCATGTTTACTTACCCTGTTACTGTGGCCTGCTCTCTGTGGTCTTACCACAACACATGGACTGACACTATTGGGGTGACATTAAGAAGTGGATGGCTGATTGAACCATCAAATCCCATGACTAACAACTTGTCAACTAAATGCATTGATGTTTACATTATGACCGTACGTGTTCTGTGTTCACTCTCACTCTCTCTCTCTCCCTCTCTCTCTCTCTCTCTCTCTCTCTCTCTCTCTCTTTCTCCTGTGTGTGTGTGTGTGTGTGTGTGTGTGTGTGTGCGCGTGCGCGTGTGTGTGTGGCAGATATTCGGAGGTCTGGTGTGGACTCTGGTAGCCTCCACAAAAGTGCTGATTGCGAACCCTCAGGGCTGGGTGATGTTTGTCTCTGTGTTCTGCTTCATCTTCACTACCCTGTGGTTCCTCATCTTCATCAGTGGAGCCAATAAGAGCAGCATCTGGCCTACACTGGTGAGTCTGAGAGACATTCATACAGCCATCTTTGATAAAAGTGATTTACTCAAAAAGGATGAAAATGACAATGGAACAGATTTTCTTCCCATCCTAAATGTCTAATCAAAAAGAATGATGATGATGGTGATGATGATGATGATGAGAGTATAATGAACATTCTGTCTATTGAATGACTGTAGTGTTATAACAGGTAGTATAACAGGATGATGACTAACTATCATGTTGCTTCTCCCTCTCTCTCTCTCTCGCGCTCTCTCTCTCGCTCTTTCCCTCTCTCTCTCTCTCTCTCTCTCTCTTCAGGATGTTGTGTATCATTCCCTTGCAGCCTTCTTCTACCTCAGTGCAGCAGTGGTACAGGCATACATCACCATTAGTCTGAAATCAGTTACCAGTATGTTCTTCAAAGAATACCAATTGGATATTGCTGCAGTGGTAGGTTCCTTCACTCCTGTGATTCAAACAAAGTGTTCTTCAACTGAAGCTTACTGCATGTTCTAGTGGTCCATCCCACTCCTCACCTTTCTGTATCTTGTATTTTTCCTGTAGGTGATGTGTTATGTGGTGACTCTGCTCTACGCCCTCCATGCCATCTTCTCTACGATGAGATGGAAGAGTTCCTCATGAAGACCAGTATCCACAAGACAACAGACAATGGGGCAACAGACATTAGCGAATGCTTCGTATTGACATCAATTGTAATCTATACATATTCAAATATTTTTCTATATTATTTTCTTCCTGCAAATACCATAAACCAATTTGGAGTGAAATGCATGTACAATATAAATAAAAAGATAAATAAATATATTTTATATTTAACCAAGTGCCTGTTTCAGATGCTGAGATAGAATAAATTGATTATATAATAGTTTTTCCAGGTGTAGCAAAAACTATTACAACGATGTTAAATAAAAATGCTGATGTGAAGCAATGCATTTTGTTATGGTAGGGTAGACCTATTAGATGAATATAGGAACTGAAGAGGTCTCGGTGGCTGCTCTCGTGAAAAATGTATACGCTATCACCAGAACATAGTGTAGAGGCAAACAAAGGACTGAATTCCTCAGCAATGCATTTTTCACACACAGTTTCTTTTGTCATTTTCTTGAACAAAAAGGGTCAACATGTAGTCTTATTTGTGTAGGGTGTGTCCAGTTGGCAAAAGGTGGACTGCCTACCACAATGCCGCAGCAGGTTTTGCAAGTCATCCTTCTTATAAGGGAACAGCTGTCGCTCCGTTAGTTCACTGTAATAGTTGAAAGCAAATAGTAGGCATATCGCAGTGATTGCAGAGTATGCAGCCTAGCCTATGGTATTCATTTGTTATGCTACAGAAATTACAAGGAATTTAGAATAGTATGGAAGGCTTTAGGCCAGGGGCAGACAGGGAACAGAAACACAACGGCCCATTTTCTTCCCTTGAGGCCCCCATTATTATCCAGATACTGATCATTTTAAGCAACACATCCAGGTTAGACAGGCCCACTATGCAAAAATTGGACCAGGCCTTCTGGCATTAGCTAGAAATGCCAGATGGCCAGTCTGCCCCAGCCTTGAGGGCTCCCGAGTGGCGCAGCGGTCTAAGGCACTGCATCTCAGTGCAAGAGGTGTCACTACAGTCCCTGGTTCAAATCCAGACTGAATCACATCCAGCCGTGATCTGGAATCCCATAGGGCATTGCACAATTGGCCCAGCGTCATCCACGTATGGCCGAGGTAGGCCGTCATTGTAAATAAGAATTTGTTCTTAACTGACTTGCCTAGTTAAATAAAGGTTTAAAATGCAGGCTGCTGAACAACATGGTAAAACACTCATTACATAGTAATAACCTATGCCTTACTTGTTTCTTTTTAAAAGCACCACACCAACAGTTTGTCAGTTAAGCGTCGGGTGATAATATGTTGTGGTGGATGTTCTTACAATGAAACTTTATTCCACTCTTTATTTATTCCATTCCACATGTAGGCATGATCTCTTTTATTTTTTGTAACTGTTGTTACAAATATGATGCATGATCATTCGTGCCTGATCATGATGCCTCACAGACATCATTCCATAAGAGGCAGATTTCACTTATCTAAGTGTTACATCACAGAAGGAATGCAATCATTGTTTGGTGACAACAAAATACATCATTTCTGTCTCTTTTTTGTAATATGCTCTGCAGTACAAGTTGCTTTTGTACAGTAGACTTTAAATAATTTAAATATAAATATATAAAACCAATGAATTATTGTTATAACTTGGTCTTTTGGTGCTTCATTCAAAATCTGCATTTGCCACCTGCAAGAAACCCAGTAAACATCACGTCACATCTCTCTCTTCACCTCAGTTGTCTCCCAGAGAATGCTTCAACACCCTAGAGTATGTGTGAAACTCATTCCACGGAGGGCCGAGTGCCTGCGGGTTTTCGCTTGATTGATGAATGAAGGTCAGTGATTAGTTAGAAACTCCCCTCAAATGGTTGTCTAGTTCCTAATTGGACACAAACTGAAAGGAGGAACCAAAGACAAGCAGACACTCTGCTTGATGAGTTTGATGAGTTCGACACCCCTTCTCCAGAGTCTAAGCTAGGAAGAAGGAATTGTAACGTCAGAATCATTTTCTTCATCTCAAGGCAGTCTCTCAAAGAAATATAAATTGTCATTTATATTAGAACTATACTGAACAAAAATGTAATGGCCGCATGCAACAATTTCAAGGATTTTACTGAATTACAGTTAATTTAATGAAATCAGTCAGTTGAAATGAATTCCTTGGGCCCTAACCTATGGATTTCACAAGACTGGGAATACAGACATGCATCTGTTGGTCAAGCTACCTTATAAAAAATGTAGGGGCGTGGATCAGAAAACCAGTCAGTATCTGGTGTGACCTTATGCAACATGCTGTCGTACATGTCGATCCAGAGCATCCCAAACATGCTCAATGGGTGATATGTCTGATGAGTATGCAGGCCATGGAAGACCAGTAACATTTTCAGCTTCCAAGAATTGTGTACAGATCCTTGCAACATGGGGCCATGCATTATCATATTGAAACATGAGGTGATTGCAGCAGATGAATGGTACAACAATGGGCCTTGGGATCTTGTCACTGTATCTCTGTGCATTCAAATTGACATCAATGAAATGCAATTGTGTTTGTTGTCCGTAGCTTATGCCTGGCCATACCAAATCCACACCACCACCATGGGGCACTCTGTTTACAACGTTGACATCAGCAAACAGCTCACTCACACGACGCCTACATGTAGTCTGCGGTTGTGAGACCTGTTGGACGTACTGCCAAATGATCTAAAATGACATTGGAGGCGGCTTAGGGTAGAGAATTGAACATTCAATTCTCTGTAAACGCTCTGGTGGATATTCCTGCAGTCAGCATTCCAATTGCACGATCCCTCAAAATGTGAGACATCTATGGCATTGTGTTGTGTGACAAAACTGCACAGTTTAGTGTCCTGTTATTATCCCCCTGCACAAGGTGCAACTGTGTAATGATAATGCTATTTAATCAGATTATTGATATGTCACATCTGTCAGGTGGATGGATTATCTTTGCAAAGGAGAAATGCTCACTAACAGGGATTAAACAAATTTGTGCACAAAATTTGAGCAAAATACGCTTTGTGTGCTTATTGGAAATCTCTGGGATCTTTCATTTTAGGTCATGAAACATGGGACCAACATTTCACATGTTGCATTTACATTTTTGTTCAGGGTACTAATATGTGAATAGACTGAAGAGGGACAAGGTACGTTCACTATTGCTTTCACCTCTCCATCCATAACAAAGCAGTCGTCCCCTAGCAGAGTAACTGAGGACCATTGGGACACAACTTGATGCCATTCCAAGTCAATGAAGGCTTCAGCAGACCTTTGTAGTAGGTATGGACTGGATTGTTGTGCTTAAATGTTATTGAGCAGGCTGGTGTGGTTGTGTGTGCGTGCGTGTGTGTCTCTGAGTGTTTGTGTGTGTGTGCTTGCGTGAGAGTGTTTAAGTGGCTAAATGAATGGCCGAGTGTGTGTTTTATAAGTTTGTCAGTATGCGTGTCTATTAATGTGATTTTGTGTGAGATAGTGTGTGCCTAATGGTCTCTTTGTATCTCTCTTTGTATCTTGGACTTCTCTCAGGTGTTTTCCTACATGGCCACATTGTTATCTTTCCTCCATTTCCTCCTGTCTTCCATTCGGTGGAATGCCTTTTGATGACGAGTTATCTCCATTGATGACACTGAATGTGTAAGCAATGTGTAATCAATCAAGAGGCGTAAGTTACAATCAACCTCTTTGTTCTCACACCCCAAAATCATAGATTTGAACCAGAGGCACAAAACCAGACATTTTAATAAACGGTTTGCATAGATATGTTAAGGAATGTCTCATTAAGTTTTTATTATTGATATGCCATATTGTCACATACTGTAATCAATGGGTGATCTCTGTATGCCTGTAATTATTTTAGTAAAATGACACTATGATTGATCATGACTTACCTAACACCTACTATCTGGGCACCCCATCTTCTCCCATCACTTTTTATACGATTTGTATACCATCTATATATATATACCGGTCAAAAGTTTTAGAATACTGTCGTGGAAATTTCCTTAATTACCAAATGATGAGAGAGCAAATCACACACCAGTCAGAGTTATGCTTAATCTTCACCTTTAATAATAATTAAGCTTTTGCAATAGCATTTTGACTTTCAACAGTTCAGTATCTCTAATGAAAAGTTGAGAGTGGTCAACATAATGGCAACTGGGATCCTTTATAGCAAAGACCCACCCCCCTAGTCGACATGACAAACCAAAGGTCTTAGGAACTTACACAAAGAAAGACTTTACTTCAGAGGAATATCCCCTAGTCAGACAGAATTGGCTATAAATTATCGTTCAGTTTAGTCTCCTAAACAAAGCTCTTATCTCGTCCTTGGTACAAAATGGTACCAAGACATTACACCCACCTAATGATATATATCAAATTGTCATTTTAGATACTCCCATCCTAAATACAACCAATTCTGGACAAGCTCACGGAGAGGAAAGTGAGCCTCTAGGTCAAGATAGGGCAACGAGAGAGGGAACATAGAATGGTTCCAGACACTGCCATCCTCCTCTCCCCGATGGGAAAAGTAGGGAGTGACTGGCACACAGACACAGTGGAGCCAAGAGATAATTGGTTCCCCATCAATCATCCCTTCACATGGTTTAAAATATATGTTTACACATGATGAAACCTTGACCTCTCCCCTCTCTGCGGCCCAAGCAACTTAGTCCTGACAGAGAACAGATAACTGCCAATGGCCACCACTATAGTACAACAAAATACATTCTTATGAGAAATAACTCATAAGCATATCATGAAAATAAAACATTTTATCTATGTTACCCAACTAATTCTGATTAATCCCCAACAATACCTACTCATTCCAGGATTTTTCTATAGTTTTACTATTTTCTACATTGTTGAATAATAGTGAAGACATCAAAACTATGAAATAACACATATGCAATCATGTAGTAACCAAAGAATTGTTAAACAAATCAAATTATACTTCATATTTGAGATTCTTCAAAGTAGCCACTCTTTGCCTTGTTGATAGCTTTGGTCTGATGAGTCCAAATTTGAGATTTTTGGTTTCAGCCGCCGTGTCTTTGTGAGAAGCATAGTAGGTGAACAGATTATCTCCGCACATGTGTGGTTCCCTCCGTGAATCATGGAGGAGGAGGTGTGATGGTGTGGCGGTAGCTTTGTTGGTGACACGGTCAGTGATTTATTTAGAATTCAAAGGCACACTTTATTTAGAATTCAAAGGCACACTTAACCAGCATGGCTACCACAGCATTCTGCAGCGATACGCCATCCCATTTGGTTTGCGCTTAGTGGGACTATCATTTATTTTCAGCAAGACAATGACCTAACACACCTCCAGGCTGTGTAAGGGCTATTTGACCAAGAAGGAGAGTGATGGAGTGGTGCATCAGAATACCTGGACTCCACAATCACCCGACCTCAACCCAATTCAGATGGTTTGGGATGAGTTGGACCACAGACTGAAGGGAAAGCAGCCAACAAGAGCTCTGTCACGTTTGTTATAAGGATCGGACCAAGGCACAGCGTGGTATGCGTACATTCTTATTTATTAAAAGAATGAACACTGAACAAACTAACAAAATAACAAAACAAACCACGAAGCTATACAAACAAGTGCTGACAGGCAACTACACATAGACAAGATCCCACAAACACCAAAGGGAAATGTCTACCTAAATATGATCCCCAATCAGAGACAACGATAAACAGCTGCCTCTGATTGGGAACCATATCAGGCCACCCTAGACATACAAAAACCCCTAGACTATACAAAAACTAGCGTACCCACCCTAGTCACACCCTGACCTAACCAAAATATAAAGAAAACAGCGATATCCACCCCCCTGGACCATGGATCATTGTCGGAGGCTCTGGACTGCGGATCATCGTCGAAGGCCTCGGACTGAGGACCGTCGCTGGAGACCCCGGACTGGGAGGAGATATCTCAGGTCAGGTCGTGACAAGCTCAGCATACACTTTTCTGTTTACTACATGATTCCATATGTTTTATTTCATAGTTTTGATGTCTTCACTATTTTTCTACAGTGTTGAAAATAGTACAAAATAAATTAAATTCCTTGAGTGAGTAGGTGTGTCCAAACTTTTGATATGTACTGGTACTGTATATATATATAGTCGGAAGTTTACATACACTTAGGTTGGTGTCATTAAAACTCGTTTTTCAACCACTCCACACATTTCTTGTTAACAAACTAGAGTTTTGAAAAGTCAGTTAGGACATCTACTTTGTGCATGACACAAGTCATTTTTCTAACAATTGTTTACAGACAGATTATTTCACTTTTAATTCACTGTATCACAATTCCAGTGGGTCAGAAGTTTACATACACTAAGTTCACTGTGCCTTTAAACAGCTTGGAGAATTCCCCAAAATGATGTAATGGTTTTAGAAACTTCTGATAGGCTAATTGAAATAATTTGTGTCAATTGGAGGTGTACCTGTGGATGTATTTCAAGGCATACCTTCAAAATCAGTGCCTCTTTGCTTGACATCATGGGAAAATCAAAAGAAATCAGCCAAGACCTCAGAAAAAAATTGTAGACCTCCAATCATCTGGTTCATCATTGGGAGCAATTTTCAAACGCCTGAAGATACCATGTTTATCTGTACAAACAATAGAATGCAAGTATTAACACCATGGGACCACGCAGCCGTCATACCACTCAGGATTGAGACGTGTTCTGTCTCCTAGAGATGTACTTTGGTGCGAAAAGTGTAAATCAATCCCAGAAAAACAGCAAAGGACCTTGTGAAGATATAGGAGGAAATAGGTACAAAAGTATCTATATCCACAGTAAAACAAGTCCTATATCGACTTAACTTGAAAGGCCGCTCAGCAAGGAAGAAGCCACTGCTCCAAAACCGCCATAAAAAAAGGCAGACTACAGTTTGCAACTGCACACGAGGACAAAGATCGTACTTTTTGGAGAAATGTCCTCTGGTCTGATGAAACAAAAATAGAACTGTTTGGCCATAATGACCATCGTTATGTTTGGAGGAAAAAGGGGAGGGCTTACATGCCGAAGAACACCATCCCAACCGTGAAGCACGGGGGTGGCAGAATCATGTTGTGTGGGTGCTTTGCTGCAGGAGGGACTGTTGCACTTCACAAAATAGATGGCATCATGAGGCAGCAAGGTATGGAGATATATTGAAGCAACATCTCAAGACATCAGTCAGGAAGTTAAAGCTTGGTCACAAATGGGTCTTCCAAATGGACAATGACCCCAAGCATACTTCCAAAGTTGTGGCAAAATGGCTTAAGGACAACAAAGTCAAGGTATTGGAGTGGCCATCAGAAAGCCCTGAGCTCACTCCTATCAAAAATTTGTGGGCAGAACTGAAAAAGCGTGTGCGAGGAAGGAGGCCTACAAACCTGACTCAGTTACACCAGCTCTGTCAGGAGGAATGTGCCAAAATTCACCCAAATTATTGTGGGAAGATTGTGGAAGGCTTCCCAAAACATTTGACCCAAGTTAAACAATTTAAAGGGAATGTTACCAAATACTAATTGAGTGTATGTAAACTTCTTACCCACTGGGAATGAGATGAAAGTAATAAAAGATGAAATAAATAATTCTCTCTACTATTATTGACATTTCACATTCTTAAAATAAAGTGGTGATCCTAACTGACCTAAAACAGGGAATGTTTACTTGGATTAAATGTCAGAAATTGTGAAAACTGAGTTTAAACGTAGTTGGCTAAGATGTATGTAAACTTCCAACTTCAACTGTATATACTACCTACCAAATCTCACAGTGGGTGCGAGACCTGGAGAGGCATAGAAGCCACAGTGTCTCGCACCCACTGTGACATTTGATGGCGGATCAGTGATGATCTTAGGGTGATTCAGCAAGGCTGGAAACAGGCAGATTTGTCTTTGTGAAGGACACATGAATCTAGCCACGTACAAGGTTGTTCTGGAAGAAAACTTGCTTCCTTCTGCTCTGACAATATTCCCCAACTCTGAGGATTGGTTTTTCCAGCAGGACAATGCTCCATACCACACAGCCAGGTCAATCAAGGTGTGGATGGAGGACAGCCAGATCAAGCCCCTGTCATGGCCAGCCCAATCTCCAGACCTAAACCCCATTGAAAACCTCTGGAATGTGATCAAGAGGATGATGGATGGTCACAAACCATCAAACAATGCCGAGCTGCTTGAATTTTTGCTCCAGAAGGGGCATAAAGTCACGCATGAAAGCTGTGATTGAAAATCAGGGTTATTCCACAAAATATTGATTTCTGAACTCTTCCTAAGTTAAAACATTAGTATTGTGTTATTTAAAAATGAATATGAACTTATTTTTTTTTACATTATTCAAGGTCTGACAACACAGCATATATTTTGTAATTTTGACTAGTTGTCATTTTCTGCAAATAAATGCTCTAAATGACAATATTTTTATTTGGAATTTGGGAGAAACATTGTCAGTAGTTTATAGAATAAAACAACAATTTTAATTTGACCCAAACACATACCTATAAATAGTAAAACCAGAGAAACTGATCATTTTGCAGTGGTCTGGTAACGGCATTCCTCCTCTTCTGAGGAGGAGGAGTAGCGAGAAGGATCGTAGGACCAATGCGCAGCGTGGTAAGTGTCCATAACGTTTATTTTAAGACATAAACAGAACACTATGAAATACAAAACAATAAATGTGAACATGAACGAAACAGTACCGTGTGGTGACAAACACTCACACGGAAACAAACACCCACAACTCAAAAGTGAAACCCAGGCTACCTAAGTATGATTCTCAATCAGAGACAACTAACGACACCGTCCTCTGATTGAGAACCATACTAGGCTGAACTCAAAACCCCAACATAGAAAAACACACATAGACTACCCACCCCAACTCACACCCTGACCATACTAAATAAAGACAAAACAAAGGAAATAAAGGTCAGAACTTGACAGGTCTCTTCATTTCTTCCAGAGCTGTTTTTGTTTACAGGCCATGGAGACTCAGATTTTAATCTGTGTTCTAGTTTCTGTTGACTTGTGTTTTGAAAACCAGATATTGTCTCCATCTAATGTTGGGGACAGTCATTATATGGAATGTGTGTGTGTGTGTGTGTGTGTCACAGGCGGTTGGTGGCACCTTAGTTGGGAAGGACGGGCCCTCATTATAATGTCTGGAAATTAAATAAATGGAATGGTATCGACACAACAAACACATTGTTTCCTTGTGCTTGATACCGTTCCATATACTTAATTCCAGTCATTATTATGAGCTGTCCTCCACTCACCAGCCTCCTGTGTGTGTGTGTGACTGACTGACTGACTGACTGACTGTGTGTGTGTGTGTGTGTGTGTGTGTGTAGGCAGGTAGGGGAAGGGGTATCAGGAAGGGGAAAGAGTTCCTATGTATCAGGAACCAAAGAAGCGGAGGACCGTAATCAATGCAGTAATCAATAACAATGTAATACTACAAATAACATAAGGTAGAACAGAAAATAAAAATAAAGGTAACCGACAAGATCCAATACATACTTTTCTTGGTCACATGACCCAATGCGCTGTTTATAATAATATAAATAATAACATCCACAGTTTTTTGGGGGGGGATGTGCAAAAAGTCATCAGTGTCAGGGAATTAATTTTTTCCCCACCCAACTTTTAACCTAACATGTTTGACACACTCAAACAAATGTAAATCAAACCTTGATGTTGAAATTACATTTGTGCACAGTGGGATAGGACCTCGATCCTAAATAGGAGTATATCTGATCACTTGTTAATCTCTACAGTTGAGCTTACGTGCGCTAATGTGATTAGCATGAGGTTGAAAGGTCAAAAACAAGGAACTTGAGCTACGAGATGTGATAACATATACAATATATGTACAATATATATATATTTTTTATGTATCACTCATGACTGATAAAAATATCTAAATGTTTATCCATAATAAAGACAAACAATATAAGAAGCCTGAATATCAGGTGCTAATAGCACCCCCAAGTGGTGGAGATGTCACATAACACATTACACCCGTCCACACCAACCAAAATATTCAGCTGAAAGTCTTTAAAGAACTACTTAGTTTGAATCCTACCATTAGTTCAACCATCAAGTTCAAGACCATATTAAGAGAACACTATTGAAATAAATGCCTGTCTGGCCTGTCTGGCTTAAGACAGACAGCACTATTGGAAGGATCCCTTTTTGGAGAGCTGTTCATGTCTGAATTAATGCTTCTTCAGACTACAAACTAGAGACTCCCTGCCAAGGGGTTGCCAAGTTGAGGTAAACAGGACACATAATTGTTAATAACTCATAAGTTGACTAAAGGGACCATTAGAGTCTGAAAATAGAGTCAAGGATAGATAACATGGAAAGTCAGAGTACGGAAAAGTACAGCAGAAATGTATACTTTGACTTTACAACGTCATTCACTGTTTAAAGCTCTTGAGTTGTTTGATGCTATTTTCTTGCTGCATTGTTTCGTTTTCTTGCTGCTTGTGGAAGGTGGTGACTGTTAGTAGTTGCATACTGGAATGTAGGCGGAAATGAACTGAAAAGCTAAAGCAGCAAGAGCCTCCGGAGCGAGCAGTGGACAGCTGCTGAGGAAATGATCACTATAACTGTCATCAAAGCATGACATGTCCTGACAGCTCCTTCAAAAGCAATAGCACACAACACAAGCCATTTTGGAGAGTTTTGTAGTTGTTGATCCATTTTTTGTTAGGGCAAATCATGTCAGAAATGTAACACTTTAGAAGCCTTTTTTAAACTCAAATACACGACAAGTTTGCATTTCCTGGTTCTCCTAAAAACAAAATAGTGATCAAATTCAGATCCTACATCTGTACACAAGCTGACACAACCAACTGGTATTTCAATGTAATGAAGAAATAAAACGACAAGAGAAAGACTGGAGGAGGAGGAACAGGTGTGGGTTAAGGAAGCAGGGCTTTAAAAGCACAAGTGTTTAGGTCACAGGTCTCACTTTAGGGAGAACTGTGTTGGGCACACTCCCACATCAACAAAACGCCAACACACAGGTAGACCTTAACACTTTGGGAATATGGCTTCCAGCACCTCCAGTAACCCTCTGTCCAGTGGCACCAGTGTGTTCACCACTGTTCCAGACCTCTTCTTCATCCCTGAGTTTGTGAGTACAGACAAATCAAATAAGTGTTCTGCTCTCAGCTGTGACTGGACTACTGGCATTGCTCTTTACTCTAGAAATATTATTTACTCTAATGCCCTTCTCATTTACCAGAGGGAGATAAGACATTTGATTGTTCAAGGTAATATTTGGGTATGTATGCATGATGTAATTCAGAGTGCACTGAAAGGAGTATTACTTTAGAGTGGTAGACACTGTGTGTAGACTCATACCAAGCACTTCTTTGATTGCTGCAGGTATCCCTTGTCAGGTATCCCTTGTGGAAGAGACTATGTGTGACAATGGACTTTTCCTGGCTAAATAAATGTTGGTTTACTTCCGCTGGTAATTATTGCCATAGTATTTGAAAATATGTTGATTTCAGGTTTGTGGTTTGTGAATATCAGCTAAATCCTTATCTGAAACCAAACTATGGTTATGGCATGATCCGCGCTGTATCCAAACACCATTCATCCTCTCTTTACTGGCATGTTTGTTGAAGGAGGGGTAGAATGTGTGTGTGAGTTTAGAAATGACCATGTACGACGGAGTGCCAGATTCTCTATGGAGAAATTGTGGCAGTGGTATCTAGTAACTAATCGAAAGGCGTATGATTATGGATGTTTTTGACGGATAACATAGAACTCATAAATGTTAGCCTACTGACTGTTGCATGCACTAGCTGTCACAGCCATTACCTGGTGAAATGTTCTATGCAAATGGTTGAACCCCTGACGAAATTAGCTTTAGTAAGTTAAAGCTATCAGACCTTGCCTAGAGGTGCATGTTTACTTACCCTGTTACTGTGGCCTGCTCTCTGTGGTCTTACCACAACACATGGACTGACACTATTGGGGTGACATTAAGAAGTGGATGGCTGATTGAACCATCAAATCCCATGACTAACAACTTGTCAACTAAATGCATTGATGTTTACATTATGACCGTACGTGTTCTGTGTTCACTCTCTCTCTCTTTCTCCTGTGTGTGTGTGTGTGTGTGTGTGTGTGTGTGTCTTTCTCCTGTGTGTGTGTGTGTGTGTGTGTGTGTGCATGTGCGCGTGCGCGTGTGTGTGTGGCAGATATTCGGAGGTCTGGTGTGGACTCTGGTAGCCTCCACAAAGGTGCTGATTGCGAACCCTCAGGGCTGGGTGATGTTTGTCTCTGTGTTCTGCTTCATCTTCACTACCCTGTGGTTCCTCATCTTCATCAGTGGAGCCAATAAGAGCAGCATCTGGCCTACACTGGTGAGTCTGAGAGACATTCATACAGCCATCTTTGATAAAAGTGATTTACTCAAAAAGGATGAAAATGACAATGGAACAGATTTTCTTCCCATCCTAAATGTCTAATCAAACAGAATGATGATGATGGTGATGATGACGATGGTGATGATGATGATGATGAGAGTATAATGAACTTTCTGTCTATTGAATGGATGTAGTGTTATAACAGGTAATATAACAGGATGATGACTAACTATCATGTTGCTTCTCTCTCTCTCTCCCTTGCTCTCTCTCTCCCATCTCTCTCTCTCTCTCTCTCTCGTGCGCTCTCTCTCTCGCTCTCGCTCTCTCTCTCTCTCTCGCTCTCTCTCTCTCTCTCTTTCCCTCTCTCTCTCTCTCTCTCTTCAGGATGTTGTGTATCATTCCCTTGCAGCCTTCTTCTACCTCAGTGCAGCAGTGGTACAGGCATACATCACCATTAGTCTGAAATCAGTTACCAGTATGTTCTTCAAAGAATACCAATTGGATATTGCTGCAGTGGTAGGTTCCTTCACTCCTGTGATTCAAACAAAGTGTTCTTCAACTGAAGCTTACTGCATGTTCTAGTGGTCCATCCCACTCCTCACCTTTCTGTATCTTGTATTTTTCCTGTAGGTGATGTGTTATGTGGTGACTCTGCTCTACGCCCTCCATGCCATCTTCTCTACGATGAGATGGAAGAGTTCCTCATGAAGACCAGTATCCACAAGACAACAGACAATGGGGCAACAGACATTAGCGAAGGCTTTGATATGACATCAATTGTAATCTATCTTTATTTCTACATTAATTTCTTCCTGCAAATGCCGTAAACCAATTTGGAGTGAAATGCATATACAGTATAAATAAAAATAAAAATAAATATATTTTATACTTAACCAAGTGCCTATTTCAGTTGCTGAGATCGAATTCGATAGAAAAAGTGAATATCAAATCATGTATTGGTCACATACATATGGTTTGCAGATTTTAATGTGAGTGTAGCAAGATGCTTGTGCTTCTAGTTCTGACAGTGCAGTAATATCTGACAAGTAATCTAACAATTCCCCAACAACTACGTAATACACACAAATCTAAGTAAAGGGATGGAATAACAATATGTACATATAAATATAGAGATGAGCGATGGCCGAGTGGCTTAGGCAAGATATAATACATGGTATAAGATATAGTATATACAATTGTAAACAATGTTCATTTTTTAAAAGTGCCATTGTTTAAAGTGAATAGTGAGTCTCTATGTAGGCAGCAGCATCTCTGAGTTATTGATTGCTGTATAACAGTCTGATGGCCTTGAGATTGAAGCTGTTATTCAGTCTCTCGTTCCCAGATTCGATGCACCTGTACTGACCTCACCTTCTGGATGGTAGTGGGGTGAACAGGCAGTGACTCGGGTGGTTGTTGTCCTTGATGATCTATTTGACCTTCCTTTGACATCGGGTACTGTAGGTCTCCTGGAGGGCAGGTAGTTTGAGGGCGGTGCAGTTGTCGTACCAGGCGGTGATACAGATGCTCTCAATTGTGCATCTGTAGAAGTTTGTCATGGTTTTAGGTGACAAGCCAAATTTCTTCAGCCTCCAGAGGTTGAAGAGGCGCTGCTGTGCCTTCTTCACCACGCTTTCTGTGTGGGTGGACCATTTCAGTTTGTCCGTGATGTGTACGCCGAGGAACTTAAAACTTTCCACCTTCTCCACTGCTGTCCCTTCGATGTGGATAGGGGGGTGCATAATATTATGTCCAGGTGTAGCAAAAACTATTACAACAATGTTCAATAAAAATGCTGATGGGAAGCAATGCATTTTGTTATGGTGATGAACATAGGAACTGAAGAGGTCTCGGTGGCTGCTCTCGTGAAAAATGTATACGCTATCACCAGAACATAGTGTAGAGGCAAACAAAGGACTGAATTCCTCAGCAATGCATTTTGCACACACAGTTTTCTTTAGTAATTTTCTTGAACAAAAAGGTCAACATGTAGTCTTATTTGTGTAGGGTGTGTCCAGTTGGCAAAAGGTGGACTGCCTACCACAATGCCGCAGCAGGTTTTGCAAGTCATCCTTCTTATAAGGGAACAGCTGTCGCTCCGTTAGTTCACTGTAATAGTTGAAAGCAAATAGTAGGCATAGCGCATTGATTGCAGAGTATGCAGCCTAGCCTATGGTATTCATTTGTTATGCTAGAGAAATTACAAGGAATTTAAAATAGTATGGAACGCTTTAGGCCAGGGGCAGACAGGGAACAGAAACACAACGGCCCATTTTCTTCCCTTGAGGCCCCCATTATTATCCAGATACTGATCATTTTAAGCAACTCATCCAGGTTAGACAGGCCCGCTAGGCAAAATTGGACCAGGCCTTCTGGCATGAGCTAGAAATGCTAGATGCCCAGTCTGCCCCAGCCTTGAGGGCCCCCGAGTGACGCAGCGGTCTAAGGCACTGCATCTCAGTGCAAGAGGTGTCACTACAGTCCCTGGTTCAAATCCAGACTGAATCACATCCAGCCGTGATCTGGAATCCCATAGGGCATTGCACAATTGGCCCAGCCTCATCCACGTATGGCCGAGGTTGGCCGTCATTGTAAATAAGAATTTGTTCTTAACTGACTTGCCTAGTTAAATAAAGGTTTAAAATGCAGGCTGCTGAACAACATGGTAAAACACTCATTACATAGTAATAACCTATGCCTTACTTGTTTCTTTGGAAAAGCACCACACCAACAGTTTGTCAGTTAAGCGTCGGCTGATAATATGTTGTGGTGGATGTTCTTACAATGAAACTTTATTCCACTCTTTATTTATTCCATTCCACATGTAGGCATGATCTCTTTTATTTTTTGTAACTGTTGTTACAAATATGATGCATGATCATTCGTGCCTGATCATGATGCCTCACAGACATCATTCCATAAGAGGCAGATTTCACTTATCTAAGTGTTACATCACAGAAGGAATGCAATCATTGTTTGGTGACAACAAAATACATCATTTCTGTCTCTTTTTTGTAATATGCTCTGCAGTACAAGTTGCTTTTGTACAGTAGACTTTAAATAATTTAAATATAAATATATAAAACCAATGAATTATTGTTATAACTTGGTCTTTCGGAGCTTCATTCAAAATCTGCATTTGCCACCTGCAAGAAACCCAGTAAACATCACGTCACATCTCTCTCTTCATCTCAAAGCTGTCTCCCAGAGAATGCTTCAACACCCTAGAGTATGTGTGAAACTCATTCCATGGAGGGCCGAGTGCCTGCGGGTTTTTTCGCTCCACCCTTGTACTTGATTGATGAATGAAAGTCAGTGATTAGTTAGAAACTCCCCTCACCTGGTTGTCTAGTTCCTAATTGGACACAAATTGAAAGGAGGAACCAAAGACAAGCAGACACTTGGCCCTCCATGGAATAAGTTCGACACCCCTTCTCTAGAGTCTAAGCCAGGAGGGGAATTGTTGTAAGATGGTCATACCAAGGATCATTTAGCAATTCAACATTTAATTGTAGGATTCCTTTAGGTATTCAATTAAAATATTAAAAAATATTTGATGAAACATTGAATTTGGCCATACTGCTATTAACCCATCGAAACTTAGAAGCTTTATTCATTGAAGATCTAGATTTGAGACCTGCAAGAAACTCACTAAACAGGTAACGTCAGAATCATTTTCTTCATCTCAAGGCAGTTTCTCAAAGAATGCTTGAATTGGAATCCTCTATTGCCCTTTCTGTTAGAACTATACTAAACAAAAATGTAAACCCAACATGCAACAATTTCAAAGATTTTACTGAATTACAGTTAATTTAAGTAAATCAGTCCATTGAAATGAATTAAATAGGCCCTAATCTATGGATTTCACAAGACTGGGAATACAGATATGCATCTGTTGGTCACAGATACCTTTAAAAAATGTAGTTGCGTGGATCAGAAAACCAGTCAGTATCTGATGTGACCACCATTTGCCTCATGCAGTGTGACACATCTCCTTCGCATGGAGTTGATCAGGTTATTGATTGTGGCCTGTGGATCAATGGATGTGCAAAGTTGCTAGATATTGACGGGAACTGGAACGCACGTTCGTACACGTCAATCCAGAGCATCCCAAACATGCTTAATGGGTGACATGTCTGGTGAGTATGCAGGCCATGGAAGACATGTAACATTTTCAGCTTGCAAGAATTGTGTACAGATCCAGATTATCATATTGAAACATGAGGTGATTGCAGCAGATGAACAACAATGGGCCTTGGGATCTTGTCACTGTATCTCTGTGCATTCAAACTGCCATCAATAAAATGTAACTGTGTTTGTTGTCCGTAGCTTATGCCTGGCCATACCAAAACCCCACCACCACCATGGGTCACTCTGTTTACAATGTTGACATCAGCAAACAGCTCACTGCAGTCCTGCATGCCAATTTGACGCTCCCTCAAAATGTGAGACATCTGTGTCATTGTGTTGTCTGACAAAACTGACTTCTTCTGTCGCGACGTCCCTCTAATGCCTTTTCCCCGGCCCGCTATAACTGCCTGAATCGCCGTGTCTCCGGTCCGCCTGAGCCACTCACTGGACCCCTATGATCACTTGGCTATGCATGCCTCTCCCTAATGTCAATATGCTGTTTTGGTTAGTAATTATTGCATTACTTCACTGTAGAGCCTCTAGCCCTGCTCAATACGCCTTAGTTCCACCTCCTACACATGCAGTGACCTGACCTGGTTTAAATGATCTCCACTCTCAACTCCACTCCCACTTGTCTCCAATTCCACATACCAGCTTCCCTCAGCCCATCCCATCATTCTCTCTCTCACACAGCAACTCCACTCCCACTTGTCTCCAATACCACAGACCAACCCTCAGCTTCCCTCCGCCCATCCCATCATTCTCTCTCTCACACAGCAACTCCACTCCCACTTGTCTCCAATTCCAAATCCCAACCCTCAGCTTCCCCTCAGCCCATCCCATCATTCTCTCTCTCACACAACAACTCCACTCCCACTTGTCTCCAATTCCACATACCAACCCTCAGCTTCCTTCAGCCCATCTATCTCTGCTGGCCACCCACTTTGTGTTTCTACGCAACACATATCTTTATCTTTCAACTATACTATGATGTTTAACGTACAATGTCAATCTATCTAATCAAAGAGAATCTACAGATTGCGTGTTGAAGATAAATACTTTTACTAAGAGTATTAGTATATTAGTAATTGACTGACCCGGTCTCTCCAGATCTCCTAACAGTACTATTTCTAGGGTCAATTTTAGATCAATGCTATGCATTTTCAGCCATTCCTGAACCTGAGGCCAGAAACAGGCTACATGAGGGCAATACCAAAATAAATGGTCTATTGATTCTGCATCCTCACAACAAATTCTGCAGAGCTTCGATGATTTTATGTCCCAAATATTCAACACTTTGTTGGTGGCAAGAATTCTATATAATCATTTTAGCTGAAAAGCACGAAGTCTTGAATCTTGTGTTGTTTTATTTATCAACTCATACACCCTGTACCATGGAATCGGTACATCAACAATCTCTTCCCAACTATTTTGCAATCTGTATGGCACAGTTGTCAACATCCTGGTCCTCAAATGAAACTGGTATACTTTCCTATTTATGCTATTTTTATTCCTCTGCCAGTTTTGTTCCTTTATATTGGGCAGACAGACCAGTTCCCTACCTCCTCCCACTGCCACCCACCTCCTCCATTTTTTGGGGCAATGCTGTAAATCAATTGGTTGTACTCTTGGATTAAGCAGACCTTCCCGTACAATTCTGATAACTCCATGAAGGACATAACTTTACCATTGCAATTTACAATATAATTTAAGAACAAAATACCCTTCTCAAACATCTTTCCCATAAATACAGGTATTTTATCAACCAGCACACTTTTTGTTTTTCCTCTAACTTATTTTGCATCTCTGTAGTGTCATTTTTATTGCTATCTACCTGTACTATTAGTTCATGGATTTCCCTTGTTAGTCTTGTTTCTTTAGCCAGAAACTGCTTTTTTATTATTGATGAATATTGAATTGAATGACCCCTTAAGGTACATTTAAAGGTATCCCAAACAATAAGGGGATTTACTGAACCTATATTATACTGGAAAAATTCAGTTATAAATGATTTTGTCTTAGTTAAAAATAAGTTGTCCCTCAGTAAACTTTGATTAAATTTCCAATATCCCCGTCCAAGTGGAAAATCTATAAGAGTTATGTGAATGCCAATTAGATGATGATCCGATAGCATTTTGTCCCCTATTAAAACTTTTTTGACCTTTGATGCAAGAGAGAAAGAGACAAGAAAGTAGTCAAGATGACTAGCTTGATTATGTCTCCACCATATATATATATATATCATATACCATATATATATATATATCTCACTACTCTGTTTTTTAGTCTCCAAATATCCACTATTTCTAATGTGTCCATAATATTTGTGATTTCCTTAAGGGCACGGTGATGATAGTTTGTAGAGTGATTACCTTTACGGTCCATTAAGGTACTTAACACTGAGTTATAGTCTCCTACCATAATGATTAGATCAATAAATTGGTAAACATTTTTTCGAAGAAGTGTGGATCATCCTGATTTGGACCATATAGATTGATGAGCCAAATCTCTTTTTCGTCCACTTTCATATTCAAAAGGATCCACCGTCCTTACGAATCATTCCCGATTATTTGCACCTTCAGATCAACATTTTTGTTAATTAATATCATCACACCTTCCTTTGTCCATGACAGAAAATGATTTCACCACCCCATTCCTTTTTTCGCACAACTTCATCTAAGGATGTAGAGTGAGTTTGCTGCAAACAGTATATGTTATATTCCTTTTCTTTTAGCCATGTAAAGACTGCTCTTCTTTTTTTATAATCTGCCAAACCGTTACAATTATAACTAGCTGTACTTATTTCACCCCTTACCATAACTAGATAATATTCTCAGGCTAAATTGGCCATAATTAGTGCTTGTAAAGTTACTGCCATCAGAGGTATTATGAAGGTCAGAGGTATCAGAGGTATCTTCAAAGGGGGAGACACCCTGGACCCAAACTGTTACAGACCTATATCCATCCTGCCCTGCCTATCTAAGGTCTTCGAAAGCCAAGTCAACAAACAGGTCACTGACCATCTCGAATCCCACCGTACCTTCTCCGCTGTGCAATCTGGCTTCCGAGCCGGTCACGGGTGCACCTCAGCCACACTCAAGGTACTAAACAATATCATAACCGCCATCGATAAAAGACAGTACTGTGCAGCCGTCTTCATCGACCTTGCCAAGGCTTTCGACTCTGTCAATCACCACATTCTCATCGGCAGACTCAGTAGCCTCGGTTTTTCGGATGACTGCCTTGCCTGGTTCACCAATTACTTTGCAGACAGAGTTCAGTGTGTCAAATCGGAGGGCATGCTGTCCGGTCCTCTGGCAGTCTCTATGGGGGTGCCACAGGGTTCAATTCTCGGGCCGACTCTTTTCTCTGTGTATATCAATGATGTTGCTCTTGCTGCGGGCGATTCCCTGATCCACCTCTACGCAGACGACACCATTCTATATACTTTCGGCCCGTCATTGGACACTGTGCTATCTAACCTCCAAACAAGCTTCAATGCCATACAACACTCCTTCCGTGGCCTCCAACTGCTCTTAAACGCTAGTAAAACCAAATGCATGCTTTTCAACCGATCGCTGCCTGCACCCGCATGCCCGACTAGCATCACCACCCTGGATGGTTCCGACCTTGAATATGTGGACATCTATAAGTACCTAGGTGTCTGGCTAGACTGCAAACTCTCCTTCCAGACTCATATCAAACATCTCCAATCAAAAATCAAATCAAGAGTCGGCTTTCTATTCCGCAACAAAGCCTCCTTCACTCACGCCGCCAAGCTTACCCTAGTAAAACTGACTATCCTACCAATCCTCGACTTCGGCGATGTCATCTACAAAATGGCTTCCAACACTCTACTCAGCAAACTGGATGCAGTATATCACAGTGCCATCCGTTTTGTCACTAAAGCACCTTATACCACCCACCACTGCGACTTGTATGCTCTAGTCGGCTGGCCCTCGCTACATATTCGTCGCCAGACCCACTGGCTCCAGGTCATCTACAAGTCCATGCTAGGTAAAGCTCCGCCTTATCTCAGTTCACTGGTCACGATGGCAACACCCATCCGTAGCACGCGCTCCAGCAGGTGTATCTCACTGATCATCCCTAAAGCCAACACCTCATTTGGCCGCCTTTCGTTCCAGTACTCTGCTGCCTGTGACTGGAACGAATTGCAAAAATCGCTGAAGTTGGAGACTTTTATCTCCCTCACCAACTTCAAACATCAGCTATCTGAGCAGCTAACCGATCGCTGCAGCTGTACATAGTCTATTGGTAAATAGCCCACCCATTTTCACCTACCTCATCCCCATACTGTTTTTATTTACTTACTTTTCTGCTCTTTTGCACACCAATATCTCTACCTGTACATGACCGTCTGATCATTTATCACTCCAGTGTTAATCTGCAAAATTGTAACTATTCGTCTACCTCCTCATGCCTTTTGCACACATTGTATATAGACTCCCCCTTTGTTTTCTACGGTGTTATTGACTTGTTAATTGTTTATTCCATGTGTAACTCTGTGTTGTCTGCTCACACTGCTATGCTTTATCTTGGCCAGGTCGCAGTTGTAAATGAGAACTTGTTCTCAACTAGCCTACCTGGTTAAATAAAGGTGAAATAAAAATAAATAAAAAAGGTCAAAACTAGAGCTTTCAAATGTCTGATATTTACAATTCAAGAAATAGGTTATAGCAATATTTTTTAAATTCCCTTGCCTGTTTGCCTGTTTGCCTGTGAGCCAATGCCACAGATGTTAGAAAATTGAGACAAATTATGTGTGTAACAAATCTGAGTAGGTTGATGTGTATGATATTGGATATGATATAATGAGAGTGTGTATGATGTCTGTATTTGGACTATAATGTGTGATGTCCAAATAAATAATAACTCTGCCAATTTGCATGTTTGAGTGTCTATGTGTGTAACATGTAGTGCGTATAGCCTTAATATTCATAATTGTAATCCATATCGTATCACCATCATAGTTGCACCATAATTAACTTTAACCTTTAACATAATTGAAAAACACATCCCAGCATTTCCATAGCAATTGGCGTTTCACATGATCATGAAAGAGACCTTGCATTACTCTAGAGACGACTCCACTACAGTACAAATGTATTCCATACAATATGTTATTATTCCCCAATGCCCCTATTCTGATATCTTCCCCTTGCTTGTTGTAAACATATATAAACTTGTAGACAGATACATAAAAAAGATAAACAAACAATAAACACATTAAACTATAAAACAGTTCTCGACAATAGAAAGAGAGGGAGAGAAGAGAAGAGAAAAGAGAGAAAGAGAGTGAGAGAAGAGAGCGAGATCAGGTGTGTGTGTGTGTGTATGTATAAGTCTGTATGTGTAAGCAAGCATGTAGTTGAGTACGTGTGTGTTCATTTCCACTTCATAATGTTCAGATATTTTAAACAGTTCCCATACCTTCTTTTTTTTCGTAACCTGAAGTCCCTGTAGAATTTAGTACAGCCACGGTGTTATGGAGCTGTCTCGGAATAGCTGTCCATCTATAAAGAGTTTGTCCACATGATAAAGGCACGCCTACCATCCTTCCTTTCTTGTCTTTGTACCGGATACAGTCTCTTGCGACGTTCGTTCATCTCCCTTGGAAATTGGTCATTGAGACCGAATTTGGTCCCTTTTAGCTCCCTTCCTCTGCTTTTGTTCAGCTCCTTTTGTTGGTAGTGTTCAAATTTTGCGATGATCGGTTGGGGATCCTTGGTCTTGTCGCTCCGAGCTCCAAGTCTGTGTACTCGGTGGAAAGCCACCTTGTTTACAGTCTCTATAGGAAGTTTCAATGCGGATTTCATGAATTCTCTGATCGCGCCCTCTGGATTATTGGATGCGTCCCTTGTTGGTATGCGATGTGGAGTTTAGCTTTAACTCCCAGAAGCCTCCACAGTTCGGTCATTACAGCTTCCAAAAAGTGGGTTCCTCTGTCGCTGTCCACGGTTTCTGCTAGCAGGCCGAAACGACTGAAATCGTGGTTTAGCAAAAAGAACGGCCGTGGTTTCCACTGTGTCATTGGTCGCCAGCAGGCACTCCACCCACTTTGTGAAGGTGCAAGTCACTGTGAGGAGATACTTGTTGCCTCTGGCTGACCTGGCAACTGGGCCGACCCAGTCGATCTGGATCGAGCTCCAGTGGTAAGCCACACCTTTACATTGCAGGGGTGCTCTGTGAAGTGGCTTGGAGGGTTGAAACTGGCAGCAAACTAGACACCCCCTCACGTATTGTGCCACATCTTGTTCCGTGTGAGGGCCAGTAGAACACCCGTCGCAATGTTTCACATGTAGCCTTGACCCCCCTATGGCCTCCACATGGCTCCTCGTGGGCTTGGGCTATCATTATCCCCCTCTGTGTTTTAGGAACCACCCACCTTCGAGCCGTGTCAGTTTCTGAAACATACACCAGTAGGTCATCTACAAGTGTGAGGTGCTGTTTAGTTGTGTACAGCGAACGCATGTCGTGTGAATCTGCCAAAGCTAGTTCGGACACTGCGTGGTTGACAGGATCTGACAGGAACGCCATCAAAGTGGCGAGGGACTCATCTTGGTGTTGCAGTGTGGGTGGATCATTTCATTTTGTCCGTGATGTGTGCACAGAGGAACTTAAAAATGTCTACCTTCTCCACTGCTGTCCCTTCAATGTGGATAGGGGGGGCTCCCTCTGCTGTTTCTTGTAGTCCACGATCATCTCCTTTGTTTTGTTTACGTTGAGTGAGAGGTTATTTTCCTGACACCACACTCCCAGAGCCCTCACCTCCTCCCAGTAGGCTGTCTCGTCGTTGTTGGTAATCAAGCCTACTACTGTTTTGGCATCTGCAAACTTGATGATTGAGTTGGAGGCGTGCATGGCCAGGCAGTCATGGATGAACAGGGAGTAAAGGACCCTTGTGGGCCCCAGTGTTGAGGATCAGCAAGGTGGAGATGTTGTTTCCTACCTTCACCACCTGGTACGCGGCAATAGTCATTTAATTCAGATACCTTTGCGTTATTGGGTACAGGAACAATGGTGGTCATCTTGAAGCATGTGGGGACAGCAGACTGGGATAGGGAGAGATTGAATATGTCCATAAACACACCAGCCAGCTGGTCTGCGCATGCTCTGAGGACGCGGCTAGGGATGCCGTCTGGGCCGGCAGCCTTGCGAGGGTTAACACGTTTAAATGTCTTACTCACTTCGACCACGGAGTAGCTCCAGCAGGTATATCTCACTGGTCATCCCCAAAGCCA
Source organism: Oncorhynchus tshawytscha (assembly GCF_018296145.1). Taxonomy (NCBI): domain Eukaryota; kingdom Metazoa; phylum Chordata; class Actinopteri; order Salmoniformes; family Salmonidae; genus Oncorhynchus; species Oncorhynchus tshawytscha. The sequence continues at coordinate 29,732,377 of NC_056444.1, forward strand.
ACACTGCCTTTCCTTCCAGTTCTCTGCTGCCAGTGACTGGAACGAATTGCAAAAATCGCTGAAGCTGGAGACTTACATTTCCCTCACTAACTTTAAACATCAGCTATCTGAGCAGCTAACCCGATCGCTGCAGCTGTACATAGTCCATCTGTAAATAGCCCACCCAATCTACCTACCTCATCCCCATATTGTTTTTATTTACTTTGCTGCTCTTTTGCACACCAGTATCACTACTTACACACCATCATCTGCTCATCATCATCTGCTCATCTATCACTCAAGTATTAATCTGCTAAATTGTAATTACTTTGCTACTATGGCCTATTTATTGCCATACCTCCTCAGGCCATTTGCACACACTGTATATAGACTTTATTTTTTTCTTCTATTGTGTTATAGACTGTACGCTTGTTTATTCCATGTGTAACTCTGTGTTGTTGTTTCTGTCGCACTGCTTTGCTTTATCTTGGCCAGGTCACAGTTGTAAATGAGAACGTGTTTTCAACTAGTCTACCTGGTAAAATAAAGGTAAAATAAAAAATAGAAAAAATGTAAAAAGGAGTCCATGGTAGCTGGCCGCGTAGGTGGCACTGTGTTAGCCTCAAAGAGGCCTGCCACATACAACTCGTCTCTGAGACGTTTAATTGCAACTCCACTTTCTCCTTTTGTTGACATTTTGCCTGTTTGACTGCAATGCAGGGAATGCAGGGAATGACTACAGAATACTGTTTGCATACTGCCATATTCCCAGTCACCTTGCCATGGTTAAATGGGGTGCTTCGTGCGAATGCTGCCATCTATCCACGGTTTCTGGTTAGAGTAGGTTTTAATAGTCACAGTGGGTACAACATCTCTACACTTGAATTTTTTTACCCCGTTTTCTCCCCAATTTCGTGGTATCCAATTGTTTAGTAGCTACTATCTTGTCTCATCGCTACAACTCCCATACGGGCTCGGGAGAGACGAAGGTTGAAAGTCATGCATCCTCCGATACACAACCCAACCAACCCGGAAGCCAGCCGCACCAATGTGTCGGAGGAAAAACCGTGCACCTGACAACCTTGGTTAGCGCCCACTGCGCCCGGACCGCCACAGGAGTCACTGGTGCGCGATGAGACAAGGATATCCCTCCCTAACCTGGACAACGCTAGTCCAATTGTGCATAGCCCAACGGACCGGTCGCGACCGGTTACGACAGAACCTGGGCGCGAACCCAGAGTCTCTGGTGGCTCTGGCGCTGCAGTACCGCGCCCTTAACCACTGCGCCACCCGGGTGGCTCCTCTACACTTCTTGATAAACTCAGTAACTGTCTCAGTGTACACGTCAATATTATTCCCAGAAGGTACCTGGAACATATTCCAGTCCGCATGATCAAAACAATCTTGAAGTGTGGATTACGATTGGTCAGACGAGCGTTGAATAGTCCTTAGCACGGGAACTTACTGTTTGAGTTTGTGCATATAGGAAGGGAGGAACAACATGGAGTCGTGATCAGATTTGCCAAAGGAGGGCTTTGTATGCATCCCGGAAGTTGGAGTAACAATGGTCAAGTGTTTTTTCACCGCGAGTACTACAGTCTATATGCTGATAGAATTTAGGTAGCCTTTTCCTCAAATTTTCTTTGTTAAAATCCCCATCTACAATAAATGCAGCCTCGGGATATCTGGTTTCCAGTTTGCATAAAGTCCAGTGAAGTTCCTAAATTGCTGTCGTGGTATCGGCTTGAGGGGGGATATACACGGCTGTGACAATAACCAAAGAGAATTGTCTTGGGAGATAATACAGTCGGCATTTGATTGTGAGTTATTCTATGTCAAGTGAACAAAAGAACTTGAGTTCCTGTATGTTTGTTATTGCAATTACACAATGAGTCATTAATCATGAAACATACACCCCCCCGCCCTTCTTCTTCCCGGAGAGATTCCGGTCGGCAAGATAAACTCAGAATCCAAATGGCTTCGACAGTATATCCCGAGAGAGCCAGAGTGAAACAGAGTATGTTATAATCCCTGATAACTCTCTGGAAAGAAACCCTTGCCCTGATCTCGTCAACTTTGTTATCCAGGGACCCAACATTTTCTGGGCTAACAATGTAAGCAGCACAAACTATACAGAAACACACAAATCAAATCAAATTGTATTCATCACATGCTTTTTAAACAACAGGTGTAGACTAACAGTCAAATGCTTACTTACCTTCCCAACAATGCACATATACTGTAGCTGTTATAATGTTAATAATGCTCTCAACAAAGTATCAGTAAATTGAATTTGTCTGATATTTCTTCAAAGGAATATTAATTCAGCTCTTTCTAAGCACTGGTATCTGTGTAGCACTTACCACAGCCGCAATGTCTATCTGGTACTCTTTCAAGATGGCCATATCTTCTTTAAAATGAGTGGTGACCTTCGCCAGGGCTTTTGATACACTGAGGTAGGGGAAGGCTGCCAGTCAATGGTACGCAAAGTCCTGGAGAGATACAAAGAGACCATTAGGCACACACTATCTCACACAAAATCACATTAATAGACACGCATACTGACAAACTTATAAAACACACACTCGGCCATTCATTTAGCCACTTAAACACTCTCACGCAAGCACACACACACACAGAGAGACACACACGCACGCACACACAACCACACCAGCCTGCTCAATAACATCTAAGCACAACAATCCAGTCCATACCTACTACAAAGGTCTGCTGAAGCCTTCATTGACTTGGAATGGCATCAAGTTGTGTCCCAATGGTCCTCAGTTACTCTGCTTGGGGACGACTGCTTTGTTATGGCTGGAGAGGTGAAAGCAATAATGAACTTACTTTGTCCCTCTTCAGTCTATTCACATATTAGTACCCTGAACAAAAAAATTAACGCAACATGTGAAGTGTTGGTCCCATGTTTCATGACCTGAAATGAAAGATCCCAGAGATTTTCAATATGCACATGAAGCATATTTTGCTCAAATTTTGTGCACAAATGTGTTTAATCCCTGTAAGTGAGCATTTCTCCTTTGTGAAGATAATCCATCCACTTGACAGGTGTGGCATATCAATAAGATAATTAAACAGCATGATCATTACACACAAGCGCCTTGTGCTGGGGGACAATAAAGGGCCACTCTAATTGTTTTTTATTATCTTCTTTTTAATTTCACCTTTATTTAACCAGGTAGACTAGTTGAGAACGAGTTCTCATTTACAACTGCGACCTGGCCAAGATAAAGCAAAGCAGTGCAACACAAACAACAACACAGAGTTACACATGGAATGAACAAACATACAGTCAATAATACAATATAAAAATTCTATATACAATGTGTGCAAATGAGGTAGGATAAGGGAGGTAATATTGACTTTGATTCCAAACCCTTCTTATGAACACATTTTCCTTCATGAAGTCTTATAAATTGAAAAAATATTTTTTACAGTTTATTAGCATACACCTAATATGTTCCCCCTGTTGATGATGCTCATTATATATTAAGGTTGAACCAAAACATTACATGTAACAAAAATGAAAAGAAATACAAAATTATTATGTGAAACTGAATGAAACAATAATGTATGTTGATGCTAATATGATGTACAATATTCCATTATGTTTCTATATGATAAAAATAGCATAATATATTTCATTTTAATTTTATATTTAATTCAAAACAGTTTCTCTAATGAATTTTAATTAACTTAATCATTATGACACACCCCTCACTACTGTCATTGGTTACACTAATTGCACTGTGTGTCTACATAACCTGGTTCAAGTATCCATGACATTACCCTGAGGAAGGCACAGTGATGCCGAAACATTGGTAAATACACATTAAATTGCTGGGAGATTATACATGGAGTGTGCGTGTCACGTTCTGATCTCTATTTCCTTTGTTTTGTCTTTATTTAGTATGGTCAGGGCGTGAGTTGGGGTAGGCAGTCTATGTTTGTTTTTTATGTTGGTTTTTGTGTTCAGCCTAGTATGGTTCTCAATCAGAGGCAGGTGTCGTTAGTTGTCTCTGATTGAGAATCACATTTAGGTATCCTGGGTTTCACTGTTGGTTTGTGGGTGTTTGTTTCCGTGTGAGTGTTTGTCGCCACACGGTACTGTTTCGGTTTTCGTTTTCATCACATTGTTTATTGTTTTGTATTTCAGTGTTCAGTTAGTTTTTAATAAATCGTCATGAACACTTACCACGCTGCATCTTGGTCCGATCCTTACTCCTCTTCAGACGAAGAGGAAATCTGCCATTACAGTGCGACTTTCTTTGTTTTGATAGTTTATAGTTTATTCCCCGCTAGTCAGCACCTCCACACAAACTATTATTCTGGGTGTGCGCCAGCTCATGTTTATCTAAGCTTGTTCAAAGTAGCCTCCCTTTGCCTGGATGACAGCTTTGGTCTGATGAGTCCAAATTTGAGATTGTTGGTTACAACCGCTGTGTCTTTGTGAGACGCAGAGTAGGTGAACAGATGATCTCCACATGTGTGGTTCCCACAGTGAAGCATGTAGGAGGATGTGTGATGTTGTTGGGGTGCTTTGCTGGTGACTCTCTGTGATTTTTATTCAGAATTCAAGGCACACTTAACCAGCATGGCTACCACAGCATTCTGCAGCGATACGCCATCCCATCTGGTTTGCACTTAGTCGGACTATCATTTGTTTTTCAACAGGACAATGACCCAACACACCTCCAGGCTGTGTAAGGGTTATTTGACCAATAAGGAGAGTGATGGAGTGCTGCATCAGAAGACCTGGCCTCCACAATCACCTGACCTCAACCCAATTCAGATGGTTTGGGATGAGTTTGACTGCAGAGTGAAGGAAAAGCAGCCAACAAGAGCTCACCATAATTTGCAAATAAATTAATAAAAATTCCTACAATGTGATTTTCTGGATTTTTTTTTTTTTCTCATTTTGTCTGTCATAGTTGAAGTGGACCTATGATGAATTACAGGCCTCATCTTTTTAAGTGGGAGAACTTGCACAATTGGTGGCTGACTAAATACTTTTTTGCCCCATTGTATATATACATATAAATATTATTTTATTATTATTACATTCTTTAGGCAGTGGCTTGGAGGCTTTTGAAGATGGCAGAGGATCACTAATGTTTTTCCACAATGGTTTATTTCATGGACTATTCGTGGACTATTCCTATTGACTGTAGTGAGCTTTATACGCCCCAATCTTGGTGGCTACACAGCTTCACCCAGGTGAGTGCTACATGTTTTTCGGAGGTGTTTACCAAATAGTTTACGACTGTGTTGGCAAGAGGTGTCCTGGCTTCTGACTTGTTCCCCTCCTGGATCTGAACATAATTTCCCCCCTTCATCTGGGTCTCAGTCGGAAAAGACATGGACAGCACGGGTCAGGAAGCTGCGCATTGAGAGTGGATCGGACACAGGATGCAACCTGTTGGACTTGCACCTGCCTCTGTGGATGACTGGAAGATATTCCACCCAAAACTGTCAATAGGCTAACTGAAATGTTTTTGTTGTTTTAAGAGTGTCTTTGAGAATCTTGCTGTAATGAAAAGCGCAATACAAATTCAATCTATTTTTATTATTATTATGAATTATTGCACAATTCATTTTGTCACTGCTGTTGTATTTTTTATGATATTGTATAAAATCTGTTTTGTTATATGGTTAATGATCTTGATTGCGTGTTACTTATCAGTAAACTACTAAGTATCCAGGTTTGTTTAGGGCAAGTTGTGTGTTTCCTCAACAGAGGTAATGGATGTTCTATCTGTTAGCTCAACGCTAACCCCAGCCTCATCTGTAACCCTGAGTTTAACCCTATGTCCATCATTCTCCACCAGATAGCTGGCATGCTTGGCTGTATGCAGGCACCAGGGCCAAGTAAAGGTGCAGGTAAATATGTCAACGTGATAAGTGGGTTATCTGTAGGCCCTCACCCCACACAAAGGACCCATGGGTGGAGTAGACATACTGGCATTTCTAGTGAACCATGGATCCATTACACAGTCTGAGGTATCTGCTCAGCTAGCACTACAGAAACAATAAGTAGCATAGGACTTTAGTCCCCACTATTAACAATAGGTGTGACATATCTGTTTTTAGCCACATGTGCTCCCTATAGAAAGCAACCGAGTCACTCTGATGCTACAGTAACTTTACAGGTGAATTAATCATGTCTAAACTGTATCATTGCAGGACAAATGGACTCATTCTCTGTTGTTTAGTTTGACCAAAAACCCAGATGAAGACCGAAAGCCGAATCTTTGGTTCTACTTTTATTAATGAAGATGCTTTTTTTTATTGAATTCCATTCCAAGGTTTGTTGCAGTGATGCTGAATCTCTTCTCTCCTTTAGTTCCTAATGTTGCTTAGTAGATACATATTTGTTCACAGGCCAGAGATTTTAATCTTGAAAATTGTTTTTCATGCACAAATTTATGTTGACTTGTGTTTTGAAAAGCAGATATTGTCTCCATCTCATGTAGGTGACAGTCATGACATGGAATGTGCGTGTGTGTCTGTCACAGGCTCTTGGTGGCACCATAGTTGGGGAGGACAGGCTCATAGTAATGTCTGGAATGGAATGAATGGTATTGTGTGTGTGTGTAGGCAGGTAGGGGAAGGGGTATCAGGAAGGGGAAAGAGTTCTTATGTGCCAGGAACCAAAGAAGCGAAGGACCCTTGACAATCACTCTTGGATTGCACCTTATACGTTTCAGGTTTTATTGTCACGTGCACAAGTACAGTGAAATGCCTTTCTTGCCGTAATCAATGCAGTAATCAATAACAATGTAATACTACAAATAACATAAGGTAGAACAGAACATAAAAATAAAGGTAACTGACAAGATCCAATACATACCTTTCTTGGTCACATGACCCAATGCGCTGTTTATAATAATAACATCCACAGTTTCCATGGCTTTTAAACCAAATAGATGTTGACAGGCTATAGGGGCACCCACTGTGTGGTCATAAATTTTTTTTTTTTTTTTACCTTGATTTAACTAGACAAGTCAGTTAATAACACATTCATATTTTCAAAGACAGCCTAGGAACATTGGGTTAACTGCCTGTTCAGGGGCAGAATGACAGATTTGTACCTTGTCAGCTCAGGGATTTAAACTTGCAACCTTCCGGTTACTAGTCCAACGCTCCAACCACTAGGCTACCCTGCCGCCCCAGGGCAGGAGGCATCCACTGAAATGTAATATGATGATGCTGAATCTATGTCGGAAACTGATTGGATATGCAAAGACATCAACGCAAGGGAATACATTTTTTCCCCCACCCAACTTTTAATCTAATCATGGTGCCATGACATGGTGCCATTTTTTCAAATTTTCACGTTGAAATCACGTTAGCTGACAACTCAAACAAATGTAAATCAAACCTTGACTTTGGAATTACACCTGTGCCCAGTGGAACAGGATTTGTTGTTAGATTCGTTGGAATACAATAAATCGAATGATACTTCATGAAAGGTGAAAAACAAGGAACTTAACTACGAGATGTCATATCATATACAGTATATGTACAATATTGTAGTCTCATGACTGACATAAAAATCCACATTTTATCCATAATAAGGGTTAACAATATAAGAAGCCTGAATATCAGGTGCTAATAGCACCCCCAAGTGGTGGAGATGTCACATAACACATTACACCTGTACTGCACAAACCATTCAGCTGAAAGTCTTCAAAGAACTACTTAGTTTGAATCCTACCATTAGTTCAACCATCAAGTTCAAGACCATATTAAGAGAACACTATTGAAATAAATGCCTGTCTGGCCTGTCTGGCTTAAGACAGACAGCACTATTGGAAGGATCCCTTTTTGGAGAGCTGTTCATGTCTGAATTAATGCTTCTTCAGACTACAAACTAGAGACTCCCTGCCAAGGGGTTGCCAAGTTGAGGTAAACAGGACACATAATTGTTAATAACTCATAAGTTGACTAAAGGGACCATTAGAGTCTGAAAATAGAGTCAAGGAGAGATAACATGGAAAGTCAGAGTACGGAAAAGTACAGCAGAAATGTATACTTTGACTTTACAACGTCATTCACTGTTTAAAGCTCTTGAGTTGTTTGATGCTATTTTCTTGCTGCATTGTTTCGTTTTCTTGCTGCTTGTGGAAGGTGGTGACTGTTAGTAGTTGCATACTGGAATGTAGGCGGAAATGAACTGAAAAGCTAAAGCAGCAAGAGCCTCCGGAGCGAGCAGTGGACAGCTGCTGAGGAAATGATCACTATAACTGTCATCAAAGCATGACATGTCCTGACAGCTCCTTCAAAAGCAATTGCACACAACACAAGCCATTTTGGAGAGTTTACATTTTTATTAGACAGCTCTCATTTTCGACAACGTCACATGCCCTGTCATGCGTTTCATGTCCTGTCTCTTCCTCGGGTTTGTGGTCAGGATGCACTCCATTCTTAGGGGTGGCCACGATGAGGGGCAGGGGCCCGCGCTCCGGCTGAAACTCACCAGCCAGAAACTGTTGGGTCTCTTACAGAGAGAAGAGTAGACGGTTAGTCTAAAGCAGTGTGTGTGTGTGTGTGTGTGTGTGTGTGTGTGTGTGTGTGTGTGTGTGTGTGTGTGTGTGTGTGTGTGTGTGTGTGTGTGTGTGTGTGTGTGTTTATGTTCAGAGCTCATGACTATGTTTTTACAGGAAGATTCCCGGAGATTGGCCGAGAACCAGCAAGCAACCCTGACAATGGCTCACCTGATTGGCCAGTCTGGTGAACAGAGCCATGGTGATGTTGAGCAGGTTGACGGAGCCCTCTTCCTTGGCGTACATGTCCTCTACACCAATCAGCTTACAGATGGTGATGACCGCGCGGTGACAGTGTAGTCCGTAACCTGACACAGCAACATGTTAGACTAGCCAGACTAGCAGACAACCTCCATGCCTATCACAGTGTTAATGACTCTTCCATTGCAAACAAATGAAAATTGAAAATGAAAAGGAACTCATAACATAATACGTTGCCGGCCCAGACGCACAAGGGACTCTAGTGTTGCATGTAAGGTCAAAGGTCCTCTGAGTTGATACTCCTCCTGAAGCTGGAGGCCCCTGTGTCTCTAACACTACTACATTGGAGTTTCATTATCCTTTACATAACACACCTGCGTCCGATGTGAGACTGTTCACATGATAGGATGTAAATGAGAGAGATGTGGGTGTGAGTAGATTTCTATTCAAGACTGTGTGTATGTGTTTGAGTAAATGTGTGAACCATATCAGAGACACTTTGTGTGTGTGTGTGTGTGTGGGTTGAGCACAGCTTGTTAGGGCAGCCGTACACACACAAATGTTTAACCTTTATTTAACTAGACAAGTCAGTTAAGAACAAATTATTATTTTTAATGACAGCCTAGGAACGGTGGGTTAACTGCCTTGTTTAGGGGCAGAACGACAGATTTGTACCTTGTCTGCTCAGGGATTCAAACTTGCAACCTTTCGGTTACTAGTCCAACGCTCTAACCACTAGGCTATCCTGCCGCCCCAAAATGCTCTACCACCCCTCGGTGCTGTTTCTTCATGAGTAGGGTGGTCCTCTTGAAGGTGGAGTTGATGTCATGGTAAACTGTTACAAAGAAAAAAAAACATCCATTTCAACCCAGCTGTCAGTCATCAAATCAAATCAAATCAAATTTTATTTGTCACATACACATGGTTAGCAGATGTTAATGCGAGTGTAGCGAAATGCTTGTGCTTCTAGTTCCGACAATGCAGTAATAACGAGCAAGTAATCTAACTAACAATTCCAAAAAAAACTACTGTCTTATACACAGTGTAAGGGGATAAAGAATATGTACATAAGGATATATGAATGAGTGATGGTACAGAGCAGCATAGGCAAGATACAGTAGATGATATCGAGTACAGTATATACATATGAGATAAGTATGTAAACCAGGTGGCATAGTTAAAGTGGCTAGTGATACATGTATTACATAAGGATGCAGTCGATGATATAGAGTACAGTATCAACGTATGCATATGAGATGAACAATGTAGGGTAAGTAACATTATATAAGGTAGCATTGTTTAAAGTGGCTAGTGATATATTTACATCATTTCCCATCAATTCCCATGATTAAAGTGGCTGGAGTAGAGTCAGTGTCATTGACAGTGTGTTGGCAGTAGCCACTCAATGTTAGTGGTGGCTGTTTAATAGTCTGATGGCCTTGAGATAGAAGCTGTTTTTCAGTCTCTCGGTCCCAGCTTTGATGCACCTGTACTGACCTCGCCTTCTGGATGACAGCGGGGTGAACAGGCAGTGGCTCGGGTGGTTGATGTCCTTGATGATCTTTATGGCCTTCCTGTAGCATCGGGTGGTGTAGGTGTCCTGGAGGGCAGGTAGTTTGCCCCCAGTGATGCGTTGTGCAGACCTCACTACCCTCTGGAGAGCCTTACGGTTGAGGGCGGTGCAGTTGCCATACCAGGCGGTGATACAGCCCGCCAGGATGCTCTCGATTGTGCATCTGTAGAAGTTTGTGAGTGCTTTTGGTGACAAGCCGAATTTCTTCAGCCTCCTGAGGTTGAAGAGGCGCTGCTGCGCCTTCCTCACGATGCTGTCTGTGTGAGTGGACCAATTCAGTTTGTCTGTGATGTGTATGCCGAGGAACTTAAAACTTGCTACCCTCTCCACTACTGTTCCATCGATGTGGATGGGGGGGTGTTCCCTCTGCTGTTTCCTGAAGTCCACAATCATCTCCTTAGTTTTGTTGACGTTGAGTGTGAGGTTATTTTCCTGACACCACACTCCGAGGGCCCTCACCTCCTCCCTGTAGGCCGTCTCGTCGTTGTTGGGAATCAAGCCTACCACTGTTGTGTCGTCCGCAAACTTGATGATTGAGTTGGAGGCGTGCATGGCCACGCAGTCGTGGGTGAACAGGGAGTACAGGAGAGGGCTCAGAACGCACCCTTGTGGGGCCCCAGTGTTGAGGATCAGCGGGGAGGAGATGTTGTTGCCTACCCTCACCACCTGGGGGCGGCCCGTCAGGAAGTCCAGTACCCAGTTGCACAGGGCGGGGTCGAGACCCAGGGTCTCGAGCTTGATGACGAGCTTGGAGGGTACTATGGTGTTGAATGCCGAGCTGTAGTCGATGAACAGCATTCTCACATAGGTATTCCTCTTGTCCAGATGGGTTAGGGCAGTGTGCAGTGTGGTTGAGATTGCATCGTCTGTGGACCTATTTGGGCGGTAAGCAAATTGGAGTGGGTCAAGGGTGTCAGGTAGGGTGGAGGTGATATGGTCCTTGACTAGTCTCTCAAAGCACTTCATGATGACGGATGTGAGTGCTACGGGGGCGGTAGTCGTTTAGCTCAGTTACCTTAGCTTTCTTGGGAACAGGAACAATGGTGGCCCTCTTGAAGCATGTGGGAACAGCAGACTGGTATAGGGATTGATTGAATATGTCCGTAAACACACCGGCCAGCTGGTCTGCGCATGCTCTGAGGGCGCGGCTGGGGATGCCGTCTGGGCCTGCAGCCTTGCGAGGGTTAACACGTTTAAATGTCTTACTCACTTCGGCTGCAGTGAAGGAGAGACCGCATGTTTCCGTTGCAGGCCGTGTCAGTGGCACTGTATTGTCCTCAAAGCGGGCAAAAAGTTATTTAGTCTGCCTGGGAGCAAGACATCCTGGTCCGTGACTGGGCTGGGTTTCTTCCTGTAGTCCGTGATTGACTGTAGACCCTGCCACATGCCTCTTGTGTCTGAGCCGTTGAATTGAGATTCTACTTTGTCTCTGTACTGGCGCTTAGCTTGTTTGATAGCCTTGCGGAGGGAATAGCTGCACTGTTTGTATTCAGTCATGTTACCAGACACCTTGCCCTGATTAAAAGCAGTGGTTCGTGCCTTCAGTTTCACACGAATGCTGCCATCAATCCACGGTTTCTGGTTAGGGAATGTTTTAATCGTTGCTATGGGAACGACATCTTCAACGCACGTTCTAATGAACTCGCACACCGAATCAGCGTATTCGTCAATGTTGTTGTCTGACGCAATACGAAACATCTCCCAGTCCACGTGATGGAAGCAGTCTTGGAGTGTGGAGTCAGCTTGGTCGGACCAGCGTTGGACAGACCTCAGCGTGGGAGCTTCTTGTTTTAGTTTCTGTCTGTAGGCAGGGATCAACAAAATGGAGTAGTGGTCAGCTTTTCCGAAAGGGGGCGGGGCAGGGCCTTATATGCGTCGCGGAAGTTAGAGTAACAATGATCCAGGGTCTTTCCTCCCTGGTTGCACAATCGATATGCTGATAAAATTTAGGAGTCTTGTTTTCAGATTAGCCTTGTTAAAATCCCCAGCTACAATGAATGCAGCCTCCGGATAAATCGTTTCCAGTTTGCAGAGAGTTAAATAAAGTTCGTTCAGAGCCATCGATGTGTCTGCTTGGGGGGATATATATACGGCTGTGATTATAATCGAAGAGAATTCTCTTGGTAGATAATGCGGTCTACATTTGATTGTGAGGAATTCTAAATCAGGTGAACAGAAGGATTTGAGTTCCTGTATGTTTCTTTCATCACACCATGGCACGTTGGCCATAAGGCATACGCCCCCGCCCGTCTTCTTACCAGAAAGATGTTTGTTTCTGTCGGCGCGATGCGTGGAGAAACCCGCTGGCTGCACCGCTTCGGATTGCGTCTCTCCAGTTAGCCATGTTTCCGTGAAGCAGAGAACGTTACAGTCTCTGATGTCCCTCTGGAATGCTACCCTTGCTCGGATTTCATCAACCTTGTTGTCAAGAGACTGGACATTGGCAAGAAGAATGCTAGGGAGTGGTGCACGATGTGCCCGTCTCCGGAGTCTGACCAGAAGACCGCTTCATTTCCCTCTTTTTCTGAGTCGTTTTTTTTTTGGTCGCTGCATGTGATCCACTCGGTTACACTGGTTGTAAGGCAGAACACAGGATCCGCATCGCGAAAAACATATTCTTGGTCGTACTGCTGGTGAGTTGACGCTGATCTTATATTCAGTAGTTCTTCTCGGCTGTATGTAATGAAACCTAAGATGACCTGGGGTACTAGTGTAAGAAATAACACGTAAAAAAACAAAAAACTGCATAGTTTCCTAGGAACGCGAAGCGAGGCGGCCATCTCTGTCGGCGCCGGAAGATCAGCTCACCCTAGTCAGTATGACCCTTTCCCTCTGGCCAACAAAGTGCACTAAATAGGGAATAGGGGGACATTTTTTCATTTCTCCCGATGAGCAATGGGGGATGAGTCAGGACCTTGAGTGAGTGTGACTTAGTGGGTTAGTGACAGGAGTCAAAGAGCCAGCCTGTCCTGTGTTAGTCTGGGACGGCATGGCACAAACACATCACCCACAGAACAGAACACTTACAGTAGCTGCAGGAGGTCCGGGCCTGTTAGGAACAGCCTCTTTCAGTGTGTGTGTGACTAACACAGAGACCAACTTACAGCAAGAGAATTAAACAAAACCCCACAGAGAGAAAAACGTGCCTTTCATCTAGCAATTTGCAGCAACATCCCCTCTGCAGAAAACCTTTAACAAGAATATTACTGTTCACACATTTTTTTATGTGATCAATATTAAACTTATTTTGTGCAGTGCTGTTTGCAGTTTGATTAGTCTGTTGAGGGAATAGATGATATATTCTTTGAGTTCGCTCACTTAAAGTACAGGGGTTTGCATAGAAAAAAAGCCTGGTTCACTATTCAGACAGTCAGAATAAACATAGGAAAAAGCCTGATTCACTGCTCAGACAGTCAGAATAAACATAGGAAAAAGCCTGCCAAAGAGAGGAGTCACAAAAAGCAGAAATAGAGATAAAATGAATCACTAACCTTTAAATGATCTTCATCAGATGACACTCATAGGACTTCATGTTACACAATACATGTATGTTTTGTTCAATAAAGTTCATTTTTATATCTAAAAATCTCAGTTTACATTGGCGCATTACGTTCAGTAATGTTTTGCTTCCAAAACATCCGGTGATTTTGCGGAGAGCCACATCAATTTACAGAAATACTCATCATAACTGTTGATGAAAATACAAGTGTTATGCATGGAACTTTAGATAAACTTCTCCTTAATGCAACCGCTGTGTCAGATTTCAAAAAAGCTTTACCGAAAAAGCACACCATGCAATAATCTGAGTACGGCGCTCGGACACAAAAACAAGTCATACAGATATCCGCCATGCTGTGGAGTCAACAGAAGTCAGAAATAGCATTATAAATATTCACTTACCTTTGATGATCTTCATCAGAATGCACTCCCAGGAATCCCAGTTCCACAATAAATGATTGATTTGTTTGATAAAGTTCATAATTTAAGTCCAAATACTTCCTTCTTGAGTTCACAAATCCAAATTCACGACACGCAGGCCAGACGAAAAGTAAAACAATTCCATTACAGTTCGTAGAAACATGTCAAGCGATGTATAGAATAAATCTTTATGATGTTTATAACATAAATCTTCAATAATGTTTAAACCGGAGAATTCCTATGTCTTTAGAAATGCGATGGAACGCAGCTATCTCTCACGGGAGCGCGCCTGAATGAGCTCATGGCACTCTGCCAGACCCCTGACTCAATCAGCTCTCATTCCCCCCTACTTCACAGTAGAAGCCTCAAACAAGGTTCAAAAGACTGTTGACATCTAGTGGAAGCCCTAGGAAGTGCAATATGACCCCATAGATACTGTATATTCGATAGGCAATGAAAACTGCAAACCTCAGATTTCCCACTTCCTGGTTGGATTTCTTCTCAGGTTTTTGCTTGCCATATGAGATCTGTTATAGTCACAGACATCATTCAAACAGTTTTAGAAACTTCAGAGTGTTTTCTATCCAAATCTACTAATAATATGCATATATTAGCAACTGGGCCTGAGTAGCAGGCAGTTTACTCTGGGCACCTTATTAATCCAAGCTACTCAATACTGACCGCAGCCATAAGAAGTTAAATTCACTTCAAATCAGTGTAGATGAAGGGAAGGAGACAGGTTGAAGAAGGATGCTGGGACAACAGACGTGGATTGTGTATGAGTGTCATTCAGAGGGTGAATGGGCAAGACAAAAAATAGAACTGCCTTTGGATGGGGTATGGTAGTAGGTGACAGGTCCACCGGTTTGTGTCAACAACAGCATTGCTGGTGGGGTTTTTAAATGCTCAACAGTGCACCACCTAAAGGACATCCAGCCAACTTGACACAACTGTGGGAAGCATTGGAGTCAACATGGGTCAGCATCCCTGTGGAACGCGTTCGACACCTTGTAGAGTCCATGCCCCAACGAATTGAGGCAGTTCTGAGGGCAAAGGGGTGTGCAACTCAGTATTAGGAAGGTGTTCCTAATGTTTGTTATACTCCGTGTGTGCTGATTGACATCTTTTAGCCGTCATGCTGAACACACTCTTCACCTGTCAATCAAACAACAAGAGTAACAGAATCCAACATCAACCAGGTCAATATAGCTTAGCAGATTCCAACATCAACCAGGTCAATATAGTTTAGCAGATTCCAACATCAACCAGGTCAATATAGTTTAGCAGATTCCAACATCAACCAGGTCAATATAGTTTATCAGATTCCAACATCAACCAGGTCAATATAGTTTAGCAGATTCCAACATCAACCAGGTCAATATAGTTTAGCAGATTCCAACATCAACCAGGTCAATATAGTTTAGCAGATTCCGGGCTAGAATCCCAAAACCGTCCACACTGAGAAATGACTTCTAACAAGACCATTTAAAACGACCCATTACTGCCGACACTGCAGAGCAGAACAATGTGAAACAGCCCCTCTTTATGGGAGGCAGAAAGAGCCCATTAACTTAGACATGCTATTATAAAGAAGAGGATGAGCCCTGGTGGAGAACTGAAGGGAGTAGGCAGGCCCCTGGTTCACTGCATTTGGTGATAATCTTCCCTTCCCTTCCTCTTCTCGGTTATTGCTATCCTCCTAAAAGTCCCATCAAATAAACTGACCAGAGACTATAGTCAAACGAACAAATAATCAATGGTTACCAAACAAAATGCAGGTAGCACCTTATTAAACCTCAGGCTTTTTAAGAGTGATTGATCTTTCCTTCAAGGCCTCAGTCGCCACTGTTTACACTTTATGTCTGATGTTTGGACTGAGTTAAAGTTCCTGCTGGTGTCTGGGCGGCGGTGTGTGTGTGTTTGCCCCTGGGGAGACAACCCATCTCATCCCTCCTTGACACCCTCTCAAAATGTAAGAGCTTTACAGTGGTCTGGATAGAGAGACGAATGCTGCCCTTCCCGTCCATTCACTCTGTTCTCCTCACTCCGGACAGATTTACGAGCTGCAGTGTGACCTGGGAGGCAGCAGAGGGCAGTGTGAGCATATGACAGGACCAGGGGACAAGACGAGGGTTAGCCATACATACAGCCCTGCTCTGCACACATCCACACACCTGTAACACAGACATACACAAACTGACCTAGAACATACATTTACACACAGACACACACTGCAATACACACACATATACTGCAATACACAAACAGCAAACATACTGAGCCAAGATTCTCTGATCTAGACCATCACTGCCACAGACCCGTGAGTTGGAGGATCAGAGAAGAGATGGGAAACAGACCCAGGGCAACACAAAGTGACTGAAGTAGTTATGTGAGCATTACTCTTGAGAAGCAGTGTCAGAGGCCATTTCCATCTCTGCAGCTACACGCATGACTGTGTGAGGAAGAGCAGAATACTAAGAAACAAACTTTATGCTCTCTGGTGTACAGGGATGAGCAGTGTTCAACATGTACTCTGTCCTTGTACTGCACTAATGTGAGTGGACACTGTTGTTCACCATGTCAATCAAAATCAATCACTGTTCTTGAGGTAGACTCAGGTAGTAGGGCAGTATACGGTTGCCTCTAAAATACTTGTATTTAGTTGTGCAGTTGACTAGGTATCTGAAATACTTGTATTTAGTTGTGCAGTTGACTAGGTATCTGAAATACGTGTATTTAGTTGTGCAGTTGACTAGGTATCTGAAATACGTATATTTAGTTGTGCAGTTGACTAGGTATCTGAAATACATGTATTTAGTTGTGCAGCTGACTAGGTATCTGAAATACGTATATTTAGTTGTGCAGCCGACTAGGTATCTGAAATACGTGTATTTAGTTGTGCAGCTGACTAGGTATCTGAAATACATGTATTTAGTTGTGCAGCTGACTAGGTATCTGAAATACATGTATTTAGTTGTGCAGCTGACTAGGTATCTGAAATACATGTATTTAGTTGTGCAGCTGACTAGGTATCTGAAATACATGTATTTAGTTGTGCAGTTGACTAGGTATCTGAAATACATGTATTTAGTTGTGCAGCTGACTAGGTATCTGAAATACATGTATTTAGTTGTGCAGCTGACTAGGTATCTGAAATACATGTATTTAGTTGTGCAGCTGACTAGGTATCTGAAATACATGTATTTAGTTGTGCAGCTGACTAGGTATCCCCCTTTCAGTTCCGTTATTTGGTTTTTCAAATAACCATTCAAATACTCAAATAAAAGTACTTATTTTGGACTGTGCATTTTGAATCGACTAAAATACACTATTTTAAATACCAGATACTCAAATACATGTGGAATTAAATCCAGTCTGACTGTGACAAGTGTCCACCTGTGCTCCCTCCATCCAGAAAGTGGGAGTGTTAAGTGGGAATAGGACTTGTCCCCATGCTAGTTTCAGTGTAAATGATAAAGCAGAAACCCAGGCAGGGATTTGGTGCTGAGAGAACATCAAAGGAAAGAGCTGCCCTGAGCTCAGAGAGCAGCAATAGTTACGTAACTAACACAAACACACACAGAGAGAGAGAGAGAGAGAGAGAGAGAGAGAGAGAGGGGATATTTTTTTCTTACAGGGCTAACACCAGTGAGGACCAGAACCTAAGACTGGTATCATGAACCTAAAGAACTCCACTTTGCCCTCCTGCGTGCGCGCACACACACACACACACACACACACACACACACACACACACACACACACACACACACACACACACACACACACACACACACACACACACACACACACACACACACACACACACACACACACACACACACACACACACACTTTTATCCATCCATCTCTTAGGGTAGATGTTTCTGCCTTCTCAGCATCCTCGGTCTAAAATGGCTGCATTCCTGACTACAGCTGAGTGCAAACCTCTGAAGCTGTAGCCATACACAGCCTCTGAACTGTCTTCAGATACAAAGATGAGACGATGAGACAGATCATGATGGCAGTAGTGTGCTGTAGGAGAGGCCCAACCCAGAACAGGGAGAGAGATGAAAGAGAGGAACGATGGGTGTGAAAAAATGATCATCTTTATGAGACATGAGTAAAGAGAGACAAGTGAGAGGACACGGAGAGAGGAGGACACGGAGAGAGAGGAGGACACAGAGAGAGAGGAGGACACGAAGAGAGAGGAGGACACGGAGAGAGAGGAGGACACAGAAAGAGAGGAGGACACGGAGAGAGAGGAGGACACAGAGAGAGAGGAGGACATGGAGAGAGAGGAGGACACGGAGAGAGAGGAGGACATGGAGAGAGAGGAGGACACGGAGAGAGAGGAGGACATGGAGAGAGAGGAGGACACGGAGAGTGAGGAGGACACAGAGAGAGAGGAGGACATGGAGAGAGAGGAGGACATGGAGAGGCCGATACATAAGCAAGAGGATGAGAGGGGGAGAAAGAGAGAGGGGGAGATTGATAGGAGTAAAGAGAGAGCGGGAGACAGCAGAGAGTGGGGGAGAGAGAGAGAGAGGGTAGGAGAGAGAGAAATAGAGAGGGATAAAGAGGGAGGGAGAGAGAGTGGAATAGAGAGGGATAAAGATAGCGAGGGAGAGAGAGAGGGTAGGAGAGAGAGAAATAGAGGGAGGGAAAGAGCTGGACTCCCACATGAAGGCTGTTGCAGTAATGGTAGCATACAGAGCCAACTGTTCAGATTGATTGGCACAGCAGAGGGACAGAATTATCAGCACCAACTACCCCCCAAAACAGACAGTAGGACCAAGACAGGACAGAAAGTAGGACCAGGACAAAACAGCAGGAACAGGACACAACAGACAGTAGGACCAGGACAGGACAGTAGGACCAGGACAGGACACAACAGACAGTAGGGCCAGGACAGGACACGGCACAACAGAGAGTAGGACCAGGACACAATAGACAGTAAGACCAGGACAGGACACAACAGACAGTAGGACCAGGACAGGACACAACAGAGAGTAGGACCAGGACACAACAGGACACAACAAAGAGTAGGACCAGGACATAACAGAGAGTAGGACCAGGACACACCATAGAGTATGACCAGGACAGGACAGGAAACAACAGAGAGTAGGACCAGGTCACAACAGACAGTAGGACCAGGACAGGACAGGACAGGACACAACAGACAGTAGGACCAGGACAGGACACAAAAGAGAGCAGGACCAGGACACAACAGACAGTAGGACCAGGACAGCACACAACAGAGAGTAGGACCAGGACACAACAGACAGTAGGACCAGGACACAACAGACAGTAGGACCAGGACAGCACACAACAGACAGTAGGACCAGGACACAACAGACAGTAGGACCAGGACACAACAGACAGTAGGACCAGGGCACGACAGGACACAACAGACAGTAGGACCAGTAGAGCTGGAGAGAACAGATGTAGAGTTGTACTGGTCCAACAGAACTCTGCTCCTAAATCAACAACACTTACTCCAGAAGAGAAGTTTCGCTTTGGGGATCAGTAGAGTATATTATTATTCATTCATGAGTTCTTTCATTCTGCTCCTAAACTCTGTAACAGTAAACCCAGACCTGCTGCTAACTCAGCCTGTACTGAACCCATCACTGTCCTGTGTGTGTGTGTGTGTGTGTGTGTGTGTGTGTGTGTGTGTGTGTGTGTGTGTGTGTGTGTGTGTGTGTGTGTGTGTGTGTGTGTGTGTGTGTGTGTGTGTGTGTGTGTGTGTGAAGAGGAGAATACATTAAAAGTCTGCTGAAACCTAAACCCAACATACAGTATTATGACTCCATTCAGAAGAAACCATAACAGCTGGGTATTAAACAAGAGAAATATGACTCCCAGGACAATGTGTTGAGACCCCCAGAGAGAGAGACAGAAGGAGAGAAAGAAAGAGAGGAGAGTCAGACTAAGAGAGCTCCAGTTGCATGCTAATGGTATTGGCAGCACCGTGAAGCCACTTCGTCATTATATTCTTGTTACCATTTGTTGCAGTCTCTCTCTCAGCTGCAGAGAACAGCACAGAAACAGCCACATGCATGATATGTTTTTCTATTCACCCGAATACAATTATGAACAAGCATTGTGTCCTGAACCCTCATACAGAGTTAACTCGAGTTAGTGGGTGCGCCGGCAAATCGCTTCTCCAAGGATTTGTTTAAAAGTTAACTATTAAAAGATGAAAAAATCCTCCAGTCTGAACTTAAACAACTAAAACCAGGTAGAACATGTGTAGATTGATAAATTATACATCACTAAAATCTACTGAACAAAAATATAAATGCAAAATGCAACAATTTCAAAGATTTTACTGAGTTCATAAAAGTAAATCGGTCATTTGAAATAAATAAATTAGGCCCTAATCCAGCGGTAGGCAACCCTGGTCCTAGAGTGCCACAGGCACTTCGTGTTTTTGATTTAAGCAAACTGGAAGACCCGTGGGTTGAATTTAGGCAATCATTGAACTGATCAATTAGCTCAGTTGTGTGGTGCCTAGTTGGAACAAAATCTTGCAGTACCTGCAGCACTCGAGGAACAGTGCCTACCCCTGCCCTAATGTATGGATTTCACATGACTGGGCTGGGGTGCAGCCATGGGTGGGCCTGCATGGTCCTGCATGGTCCTGCATGGTCCGTGGTTGGACGTACTGCCAAATTCTCTAAAACAACGTTGGAGGCAGCTTATGGAAGAGATATTAACTTGTTGGCATTGTGTTATGTGACAAAACTGCACATTTTAGAGTGGCATTTTTTTGTCTTCAGCACCTGTGTGACTAAAATGGCGCCAGAGCAGACGGCAGACGTTTTATGTGCCCCCAACCAATTGTGTTTTTTTATTAGTTTATCTGCGTTGTTTGTAACTTATTTTTTACTATTTTTGTAAATAATCTTTCCGCCACCGTCTCTTATGACCGAAAATAACTTCAAGACATCAGGACTGCGATTACTAGCAGAATCCTTTTGACGAGCCCGAGGCGGAGGATATACGGCTCCCTCGGGAACAGACCCCGACCCCGACCCCCGTGATCTGCGTGAAGAGGAGGCAGAGAAAGAGAGGCCGAAGGGCGGGCTGTCTTCTGAGGAGTAGGAGGTGATCAAATAAACCCCCACTCCCCTCAATTCTGCTCGCAAACATGCAATCTTTGGACAATACAATGGACAAGTTATTGGGAAGACTAAACTACCAACGGGACATTAAAAACTGTAACATCTTATGCATCACAGAGTCGTGGCTGAACGACGACAATATCAACATTCAGCTGGCTGGTTATATGATGTACCGGCAGGATAGAACAGCGGAGTCTGATAAGACAAGGGGCGGCGGTCTATGTATTTTAGTAAACAACAGCTGGTGCATGATATCTAAGGAAGTCTCGAGCCATTGCTCGCCTGAGGTAGAATATCTCATGATAAGCTGCAGACCACATTACCTACCAAGAGAGTTTTCATCTATATTCTTTGTAGCTGTTTACATACAACCACAGTCAGAGGCTGGCACTAAGATAGCATTGAATGAGCTGTATTCTGCCATAAGCAAACAAGAAAACGCTCACCCAGAGGTGGCGCTCCTAGTAGCCGGGGACTTTAATGCTGGGAAAATTAAATCAGTTTTACCAAATTTCTACCAGCATGTTAAATGTGCAACCAGAGGAAAAAGAACTCTGGACCATCTATACTCCTCAAACAGAGATGCATACATAGCGCTCCCTCGCCCTCCCTCGCCCTCCAAATCTGAACATAATTCTATCCTCCTGATTCCTGCTTACAAGCAAAAGCAGGAAGCACCAGTGACTAACTAGATCAATAAAAAAAGTGGTCAGATGAAGCAGATGCTAAGCTACAGGACTGTTTTGCTAACACAGACTGGAATATGTTTTGGGATTCCTCCAATGGCATTGAGGAATACACCACATCTGCCATTGGCTTCATCAAAAAGTGCATCGATGACGTCGTCCCCACAGTGACCGTACGCAAATACCCCAACCAGAAACCATGGATTACAGGCAGCATCAGCACTGAGTTAAAGGCTAGAACTGCCGCTTTTAAGGAGCAGGACTCTAACGCGGGAGCTTATAAGAAATGCCGCTATGCCCTCCGACGAACCATCAAAAAAAGTGTCAATACAGAACTAAGATTGAGTCGTACTACACCGGCTCTGACGCTCGTCGGATGTGGCAGGGCCTGCAAACTATTATAGACTACAAAGGGAAACACAGCCAAAAGCTGCCCAGTGACAGGAGCCTACCGGACGAGCTAAACTACTTCTATGCCCGCTTCGAGGCAAATAACACTGAAACATGCATGAGAGCACCAGCTGTACTGGAAGACTGTGTGATCACGCTCTCCACAGCCAATGTGAGTAAGACCTTTAGACAGATAAAAACTCACAAGGCAGCAGGGCCAGACAGATTACCTGGACGTGTACTGCGAGCATGCACGGACCAACTAGCAAGTGTCTTCACTGACATTTTCAACCTTTCCCTGCCGAGTATGTAATGGAAACATGTTTTAATCAGACCACCATAGTGCCTGTGACCAAGAACACTAAGGTAACCTGCCTAAATGACTACCGACCTGTAGCACTCACGTCCATAGTCTTGAAGTGCTTTAAAAAGTTGGTCATGGCTCACAACACCATCATCCCAGAGACCCTAGACCCACTCCAATTTGCATACCGCCCCATCAGATCCACAGATGATGCAGTCTCTATTGCACTCCACACTGCCCTTTCCCACCTGGACAAAAGGAACACCTATGTGAGAATGCTATTCATTGACTACAGCTCAGCTTTCAACACCATAATGCCCTCAAAGCTCATCAATAAGCTAAGGACACTGGGACTAAACACTTCCCTCCACAACTGAATCCTGGACTTCCTGATGGGCCGCCCCCGGGTAGTAAGGGTAGGTAACAACACATCCGCTACGCTGATCCTCAACACAGGGGCCCCTCAGGGGTGCGTGCTCAGTCCCCTCCTGTACTCCCTGTTCACTTATGACTGCGCGGCCAGGTATGACTCCAACACCATCATTAAATTTGCCGATGACACAGTGGTAGACCTGATCACCAACAACAACAAGACAGCCTATAGGGAGGAGGTCAGAGACCTGGCCGTGTGGTGCCAGGACAACAGCCTCCTCAATGCGATCAACACAAAGGAGATGATTGTGGACTACAGGAAAAAGAGGACCGAGCATGCCCCCACTCTCCATCGACGGGGCTGCAGTGGAGCAAGTTGAGAGCTTCAAGTTCCTTGGTGTCTGTTAAGGGAATTTTTATCAATGATGACTAATTATGTATACATTTCAATCAGGACTGACTAGTCCAAATGCTATTGTGTACTGTACATATATGAATTTTCTCTCTTGCTCCCATTCCCAATTGTATATAATATAGTCAGGAGTTTGGTAACAATGACGGTCTGTTCCTTTGTACAAATGAATGAACTATCTCCAGATGGCAGGGAAGGACTATCTCCAGACTGTCTAGAATGCTGATTTACAATGACTGACCTTGGCTTCAGGCGAGGAGGGAAGGCTCGAGAACTATAGGGCCTCTCTACTAGTGTCATGAAGAGATAGAACATTTAGAAAACGCTGACATCATTTTCAGTTTATAACCTGTGGAAAAATGTGTATGTACCAGTACTCTCTTGAATTAAACGCTGTTACCTGACTTTAAGACCGGGGCTCTGTCCATTCTTATAAAAATATAGGGTCTTACAAGCCCTTCGAATGCATTGACAGAGTAATGAATTCTGATTGGGAAATAATACAGAGGAATTTAGAATTCCTTTAACAGTGTCCACATCACCAACAAACTAACATGGTCCAAGCACACCATGACAGTCGTGAAGCGGGCACGACAAAACCTATTCCCCCTCAGGAGACTGAAAAGATTTGGCACCTCAAAAGGTTATACAGCTGCACCATCGAGAGCATCCTGACGGGTTGCATTACTGCCTGGTATGGCAACTGCTCTGCCTCCGACCTCAAGGCACTACAGTACATCACTGGGGCCAAGCTTCCTGCCATCCAGGACCTCTACACCAGGCGGTGTCAGAGGAAGGCCCAGAAAATTGTTAAAGATTCCAGCCATCCTCGTCATAAACTGTTCTCTCTGCTACCACACGGCAAGCGGTACCGGACCGCCAAGTCTAGGTCCAAGAGGCTTCTAAACAGCTTCTACCCCCCCAAGCCATAAGACTCCTGAACATCTAGTCAAATGGCTTTCCAGACTATTCACATTGCCTGCCCTCCCCCTGCCCTCCCCTCACCACTGCCACTATCTGTTTTCATCAATGCATAGTCACTTTAATAACTCTACCTACACGTACATACTTCCTCAACCAACTTGTGCCCCCGCACATTGACTCTGTACCGGCACCCCCCTGTATATATATTGTTATTTTTATTGCCCCTCTTTAATTAGTTGTAACTTTTATCTCTTATTCTTATCAGTATTTTTTGAAACTGCACTGTTGCCTGGGGCTCGTAAGTAAGCATTTCACTGTAACCTGTTGTTTTCGGCGCATGTGACTAATAAAATTAGATTTGTAATGATCAAGCTGTTTAAATCAGCTTCTTGGCAAAGGAGAAATGCTCACTAACAGGGATGTAAACACATTTGTGCACAACATTTGAGAGAAATAAGTTTTTTGTGCGTATGGACAATTTCTGGGATCTTTTATTTCAGCTCATGAAACATGGGACCAACACTTTACATGTTGCGTTTATATTTTTATTGAGTGTTCAATATATGTATATATTTTTTGAATTTAATCTCAGATTTTTTTTTAAATTACTATTTTCAACAGAGCTATTTGGTTGATTTTGTGGTCTCAAACCAGTGAGTTTACTAACTTTCTCTCAGATTTAATTATTGATGGAGAAAGTGGGAATGTTGTTCCCTTATAATTGCTACATTTACTATTCATATAGCATTAAAAACAGCTTTCTAGATTGCATTTTGGAGAAAAAATGGTGATGTGAATATTAAGTTGCGACACAACCTGGTCTAATTTGGGTCCCATGGAAAAACACTCTTTTTCCACTGTTTTTATCTCGGTCTCTAAGTGCTCTTCTCACCGGTACTCTCCCTCTTTCAATACGAATCTATAGTTGTGCTTCTATGATCAAGAGGAGAGTACGGTTCAGGCAACCACAGCTCACATGTTAGGCTTTAAATCAGCCTGCCAGGCATTAAGGGGGAAGTCAAGTACTCAGCATGTTAATATTCAAAAGCAACATCACCACCATTTCTTTTTATAAAGAATAGACGTAGGGACATCTCTCTGCTCTGGCTTTCATCCATGTGACTCATCTGTCATCTAAGCATCTGCCAGGTGGCTGGCGGCACCATTCAGCCCTCACTGGCCAATCACAGCTCAAGGACCTGATTTGCAGATTGTATAGGGGAGGTGTGTGAAACCTGGTCAGGCAGGAGTGTCTTCAGAATTAGAACAGAACAAACACAGTGGCTCACGGGTCATTGAGAATAACATCTCATGTGGACTGTACCACAAAGCAGAGTGTAGGGGGTCTAGGAGTGCAATGGAAAGGATGGCAGCCTTCCGACCCACGTTAACCATCTTAAACCGGATGTCTGCAGACCTATCTATACGCTGACATTTCCCCACAGCCCTACTTTACCTTAGAATTCAGGTACAAGTGTTTTTTTCCAATTATCAGAGGATATATTTTCATCCAACTTTTAATCTAGAACCTGTGTAATGCATAATACACCTTAAATCCGGGATGAAAAATGAACTGCCAACAAATTCACCTAGCCTTATGAATCACTGTGGAATTAGTGGTGTGTGTGTCTGTGCCATGTGTGTGCTCGTGTCTGTGGCACACGATAAGGGAGTCCATTATCGCAGGTATAAATTGATTTTATTACAGCGGCTTAATACTTTGGGGTGGATTTCAGAAGCTCTGTGTATCACACCCCTGCAAGATAACCTCTATGGATGGTCCATGTTAGTTTAGGCCCTCCACTACATCCATTTGTTTTCAATTAGTCTAAATGGAAAGCACCATCATTACCGGAAGAGATCTACTCCAACTGGATGGGGAAGCTAAATGTATCTCTGAATCTCCGAAGCCCCTCTCTTCTCTCTCTCTCGGTCCCATAATAAGGATTGATGAGGATGACGAGGAGTTTGTTTTGGGTGCCAGTTGACTGTTGTGTCTGTTTATCAAAACATTTTGTAATCGACTCTGTCTATATTCCAATATCCTCTCTGAGGGGTGCCTCTGATAACAAGAAACTGTATTAGCAATATCCATATCACCGCCATATTCATATCACCGTACTTCCCTTCATTTACCAAAATGGAAAAGTCACATCATTTCCTCCATTAGGGGGGTAGTGTTGCAGTGAGACCTCGGTGCTGACAACATGGCTGTCTGTGCCTACAGTCTCTCTCTGGCAGCCAGAAGGCATAAAACTGTCCTTTGAAGACAGAGATCATGTAGGTGCATGATTAGGAATCATGTTGTTATCAATGCTGGGGGGGTGGGGGGATGTGGAGAGATTACCTTTAGCCCCCTACCCCCACCAACCCTCAGTTAGTGCTGGAGTAGGAATGATGTTAGGTAGCGATAGCTACATTAGTTGGCTGAACTTTTGTCAAAACTCTGGTAACTTTCATCCTATAGTTCAACATGTTTTCAGCACTTTTATTTCCATGACTGATCAAAACTAATTTGCTCATGCTCTCTCTCATCTCTTCACAGCATCAAATCCCAGCATCGAATCCCAGCATCGAATCGTAATATATATAGAATCATGATAATCGCAATACATATCGTATCGGCACCTAAGTATCGTGAAAATATCGTATCATGAGGCCCCTGACAATCCCCAGCCCTAATGTAGACATATCGTGAGTGTCTGGGTAGGAGTGAAGCAGGTGAGATGTATTGTGAGTGTCTGAGTAGGATTGAAGCAGGTGAGATGTATTGTGAGTCTCTGAGTAGGATTGAAGCAGGTGAGATGTATTGTGAGTCTCTGAGTAGGAGTGAAGCAGGTGAGATGTATTGTGAGTGTCTGAGTAGGATTGAAGCAGGTGAGATGTATTGTGAGTGTCTGAGTAGGAGTGAAGCAGGTGAGATGTATTGTGAGTGTCTGAGTAGGAGTGAAGCAGGTGAGATGTATTGTGAGTGTCTGAGTAGGATTGAAGCAGGTGAGATGTATTGTGAGTGTCTGAGTAGGATTGAAGCAGGTGAGATATATCAGTGAGTGTCTGAGTAGGAGTGAAGCAGGTGAGATGTATTGTGAGTGTCTGAGTAGGAGTGAAGCAGGTGAGATGTATTGTGAGTGTCTGAGTAGGAGTGAAGCAGGTGAGATGTATTGTGAGTGTCTGAGTAGGAGTGAAGCAGGTGAGATGTATTGTGAGTGTCTGAGTAGGAGTGAAGCAGGTGAGATGTATTGTGAGTGTCTGAGTAGGAGTGAAGCAGGTGAGATGTATTGTGAGTGTAAACATACGAGTCGTTTGCCCTTTTTCATACAGTGTGTGATACACAGATTTCAGCATGACTGTGCTAGGGCCTGTGTTTATGTGTGAGCGCTCCGGGGTCATATCCTTTCCAATTTCCCTCAGTGAGTTCAGCTGTGGTTCAGGCTCTTTGATCAGGGATGTTGAGAGGCCCATTGGCAGCTGGCTCCTCAACCAAGTGATGTTCCTCACCAAGCAAGGAGTTCCGGTAAGCAGCAGGGGAGACACAGACATCCTCCCAGCCAGTCTCCACGGATCAAACCCATCTCTCCCAGGGACCGGGAACATCAACCATCAAAGGGATCCTAGCCGCTTTTCTTCAAAGCCACCAAATATCACTACGCTACAGCGTGGTGTCTGCCCTGCTTTGTCAAACTACAGACATTGCTACATGCCCTGATACACTGTTTTGGGCGGAGTTAATATCATGGTACCAGATTCCAACATTTTAGGTTAGTATTTGAAGAGCACTCACCTCGATCACTCAGGAGTCAAAGTCTTCGTAAGTCTCAGTAAAAACATGAAATAACAAAGCAGTAAAAAAAACATGGATATAAAAGGTGAATTCCAGTGGAATGAATATGCATGTTAACCCAGGTTACAGCTTCCAATAAACAAGAAATGTAATATAAAATGAATTTCATATGACCTATAAGAGAGGAGCTATTAGGACTGATGATGTCAGAATGCTGTTCCTCGACTGCAGGTCAGCTATCAACACCATAGTGTCCTCCAAGCTCGTCACTAAGAACAGGGCCTTGGGTCTGAACCCTGACCTGAAAAACTAGATCCTAGATTTCCTGATGGGCTGATCCCAGGTGGTGAGGGTAGGCAACACCTCCTCCATGCTGACCCTCAATACAGGGGCTCAGGGGTGCGTGCTCAGCCCACTCCTGTAATCCCTGTTCACCCATGACTGCGTGGCCACGCACGACTCCAACTCAAATCATCAAGTTTGCAGACGACATTACAGTGGTAGGCCTGGTTACCAACTATGACGAGATGGCGTACAGGGAGGAAGTTAGAGCCCTGGAAGAGTGGTGCCAGGAACATAACCTCTCCCTCAACGTCAACAAAACGAAGGAGCTGATCATGGACTACAGGAGACAGAGGGCGCATGCCCCCATCCTCATCGACGAGGCCGCAGTGGATAGGGTCAAAATCTTCAAGTTCCTCTGCGTGCACATCATTGAGGACCTGAAATGGTCTCGCCACACAGGCATCATGGTGAAGAAGGTGCAAAAGTGCCTCTACAACCTCAGGAGGCTGAAGAAATTTGGCATTGCCCTTTAAGACCCTCACAAACTTATACAGATGCACGAGGGCATTCTGTCGGGCTGCATCCCCGTCTGGTACGGCAACAACACCGCCCTCAACGTTAGGCACAACGCATAACCGGGGTGATGTCAAAGGATGACCAAGAAGATCATGAAGGAACTCAGTCACCCGAGCCACAGACTGTTCACTCGGCTACAGTTTGACAGACAGAGAAAGTGCAGGTAATGGGCTTGAGAGTCCAGAAATCAACTAGCGCCAGACCAGTAGACTGTTGGACAGGTTCTATTACCATTAGACTGTTGGACAGCTTCTATTACCATCAGACTGTTGGACAGCTTCTATTACCATCAGACTGTTGTACAGCTTCAACTACGATCAGAATGTTGGACAACATCTATTACCATCAGACTGTTCTACAGCTTCAACTACCATCAGACTGTTAGACATCTTCTATTACCATCAGACTGTTGAACAGCTTCTATTATCAGGCCATCAGACAGTTGGACAGCATCCATTACCAGACCATCAGAGTGTTGAACAGCTTCTATTACCATCAGACTGTTAGACAGCTTCTATTACCATCAGACTGTTGAACAGCTTCTATTATCAGGCCATCAGATGGTTGGACAGCATCCATTACCAGACCATCAGACTGTTGAACAGATTCTATTACCATCAGACTGTTGAACAGCTCCTATTACCATCAAACTGTTAGACAGCTTCTATTAACATCAGACTGTAGAACAACTTCTATTACCATCAGACTGTTGTACAGCTTCAACTGCCATCAGACTGTTGGACAACATCTATTACCATCAGACTGTTGAACAGCTTCTAATACCAGAACACCAGACTGCTGAACAACTTCTATTACATCAGACTGTTGAACAGCTTCTATTACCATCAGACTGTTGAACAGCTTCTATTACATCAGACTGTTGAACAGCTTCTATTACCATCAGACTGTTGAACAGCTTCTATTACATCAGACTGTTGAACAGCTTCTATTACATCAGACTGTTGAACAGCATCTATTACATCAGACTGCTGAACAACTTCTATTACCATCAGACTGTTGGACAACTTCTATTACCATCAGACTGTTGAATAGTTTCTATTACCATCAAACTGTTGAATAGTTTCTATTACCATCAGACTGTTGAATAGTTTCTATTACCATCAGACTGTTGAATAGTTTCTATTACCATCAGACTGTTGAATAGTTTCTATTACCATCAGACTGTTGAATAGTTTCTATTACCATCAGACTGTTGAATAGTTTCTATTACCATCAGACTGTTGAATAGTTTCTATTACCATCAGACTGTTGAATAGTTTCTATTACCATCAGACTGTTGAATAGTTTCTATTACCATCAGACTGTTGAATAGTTTCTATTACCATCAGACTGTTGAATAGTTTCTATTACCATCAGACTGTTGAATAGTTTCTATTACCATCAGACTGTTGAATAGTTTCTATTACCATCAAACTGTTGAATAGTTTCTATTACCATCAGACTTCTTTAAAATATCCTAATAACACCAGACTGTTGAACAACTTCTATTACCATCAGACTGTTGAACAGCTTCTATTACCATCAGACTGTTGAACAACTTCTATTACCATCAGACTGTTGAACAGCTTCTATTACCATCAGACTGTTGAACAACTTCTATTACCATCAGACTGTTGAACAACTTCTATTACATCAGACTGTTGAACAACTTCTATTACATCAGACTGTTGAACAGCTTCTATTACCATCAGACTGTTGAACAACTTCTATTACCATCAGACTGTTGAACAGCTTCTATTACCATCAGACTGTTGAACAACTTCTATTACATCAGACTGTTGAACAACTTCTATTACCATCAGACTGTTGAACAACTTCTATTATACCAGACTGTAGAACAGCTTCTATTACCATCAGACTGTTGAACAACTTCTATTACCATCAGACTGTTGAACAACTTCTATTACATCAGACTGTTGAACAACTTCTATTACATCAGACTGTTGAACAACTTCTATTACATCAGACTGTTGAACAGCTTCTATTACATCAGACTGTTGAACAACTTCTATTACATCAGACTGTTGAACAACTTCTATTACATCAGACTGTTGAACAACTTCTATTACATCAGACTGTTGAACAACTTCTATTACATCAGACTGTAGAACAGCTTCTATTACATCAGACTGTTGAACAACTTCTATTACACCAGACTGTAGAACAGCTTCTATTACACCAGACTGTTGAACAGCTTCTATTACATCAGACTGTTGAACAACTTCTATTACATCAGACTGTTGAACAACTTCTATTACATCAGACTGTTGGACAACTTCTATTACATCAGACTGTTGAACAACTTCTATTACCATCAGACTGTTGAACAACTTCTATTACATCAGACTGTTGAACAGCTTCTATTACCATCAGACTGTTGAACAACTTCTATTACACCAGACTGTTGAACAACTTCTATTACCATCAAACTGTTGAACAACTTCTATTACCATCAGACTGTTGAACAGCTTCTATTACCATCAGACTGTTGAACAGTTTCTATTACCATCAGACTTCTTTAAAATATCCTAATAACACCAGACTGTTGAACAGCTTCTATTACATCAGACTGTTGAACAGCTTCTATTACCATCAGACTGTTGAACAGCTTCTATTACATCAGACTGTTGAACAGCTTCTATTACCATCAGACTGTTGAACAGCTTCTATTACATCAGACTGTTGAACAGCTTCTATTACATCAGACTGTTGAACAGCATCTATTACATCAGACTGTTGAACAGCATCTATTACCATCAGACTGTTGAACAGCTTCTATTACCATCAGACTGTTGAACAGCATCTATTACCATCAGACTGTTGAACAGCATCTATTACCATCAGACTGTTGAACAGCTTCTATTACCATCAGACTGTTGGACAGCATCTATTACCATCAGACTGTTGGACAGCATCTATTACCATCAGACTGTTGGACAGCATCTATTACCATCAGACTGTTGGACAGCTTCTATTACCATCAGACTGTTGAACAGCATCTATTACCATCAGACTGTTGAACAGCTTCTATTACCATCAGACTGTTGGACAACTTCTATTACCATCAGACTGTTGGACAGCATCTATTACCATCAGACTGTTGAACAACTTCTATTACCATCAGACTGTTGAACAACTTCTATTACCATCAGACTGTTGAACAGCTTCTATTACATCAGACTGTTGAACAGCTTCTATTACATCAGACTGTTGAACAACTTCTATTACCATCAGACTGTTGTACAGCTTCTAATACCAGAACACCAGACTGCTGAACAACTTCTATTACCATCAGACTGTTGGACAACTTCTATTACCATCAGACTGTTGAATAGTTTCTATTACCATCAAACTGTTGAATAGTTTCTATTACCATCAGACTGTTGAATAGTTTCTATTACCATCAGACTGTTGAATAGTTTCTATTACCATCAGACTGTTGAATAGTTTCTATTACCATCAGACTGTTGAATAGTTTCTATTACCATCAGACTGTTGAATAGTTTCTATTACCATCAGACTGTTGAATAGTTTCTATTACCATCAGACTGTTGAATAGTTTCTATTACCATCAGACTGTTGAATAGTTTCTATTACCATCAAACTGTTGAATAGTTTCTATTACCATCAAACTGTTGAATAGTTTCTATTACCATCAGACTTCTTTAAAATATCCTAATAACACCAGACTGTTGAACAACTTCTATTACCATCAGACTGTTGAACAGCTTCTATTACCATCAGACTGTTGAACAACTTCTATTACCATCAGACTGTTGAACAACTTCTATTACCATCAGACTGTTGAACAACTTCTATTACATCAGACTGTTGAACAACTTCTATTACATCAGACTGTTGAACAACTTCTATTACATCAGACTGTTGAACAGCTTCTATTACCATCAGACTGTTGGACAGCTTCTATTACCATCAGACTGTTGGACAGCATCTATTACCATCAGACTGTTGAACAACTTCTATTACCATCAGACTGTTGAACAACTTCTATTACCATCAGACTGTTGAACAACTTCTATTACCATCAGACTGTTGAACAACTTCTATTACCATCAGACTGTTGAACAACTTCTATTACATCAGACTGTTGAACAACTTCTATTACATCAGACTGTTGAACAACTTCTATTACATCAGACTGTTGAACAACTTCTATTACATCAGACTGTTGAACAACTTCT
Organism: Oncorhynchus tshawytscha; assembly: GCF_018296145.1. Taxonomy (NCBI): domain Eukaryota; kingdom Metazoa; phylum Chordata; class Actinopteri; order Salmoniformes; family Salmonidae; genus Oncorhynchus; species Oncorhynchus tshawytscha. The sequence goes on from NC_056444.1 coordinate 29,765,695, forward strand.
ATTACATCAGACTGTTGAACAACTTCTATTACATCAGACTGTTGAACAACTTCTATTACATCAGACTGTTGAACAACTTCTATTACATCAGACTGTTGAACAACTTCTATTACCATCAGACTGTTGAACAACTTCTATTACCATCAGACTGTTGAACAACTTCTATTACCATCAGACTGTTGAACAGCTTCTATTACCATCAGACTGTTGAACAGCATCTATTACCATCAGACTTCTTTAAAATATCCTAATAACACCAGACTGTTGAACAAATTCTATTACATCAGACTGTTGAACAGCTTCTATTACCATCAGACTGTTGAACAGCTTCTATTACATCAGACTGTTGAACAGCTTCTATTACCATCAGACTGTTGAACAGCTTCTATTACCATCAGACTGTTGAACAGCTTCTATTACCATCAGACTGTTGAACAGCATCTATTACATCAGACTGTTGAACAGCATCTATTACCATCAGACTGTTGAACAGCTTCTATTACATCAGACTGTTGAACAGCATCTATTACCATCAGACTGTTGAACAGCTTCTATTGCCATCAGACTGTTGAACAGCTTCTATTACCATCAGACTGTTGGACAGCATCTATTACCATCAGACTGTTGGACAGCATCTATTACCATCAGACTGTTGGACAGCATCTATTACCATCAGACTGTTGGACAGCTTCTATTACCATCAGACTGTTGAACAGCATCTATTACCATCAGACTGTTGAACAGCTTCTATTACCATCAGACTGTTGAACAGACTGTTGAACAGCATCTATTACATCAGACTGTTGAACAGCTTCTATTACCATCAGACTGTTGAACAACTTCTATTTCCATCAGACTGTTGAACAGCTTCTATTACATCAGACTGTTGAACAGCATCTATTACCATCAGACTGTTGAACAACTTCTATTACCACCAGACTGTTGAACAACTTCTATTACCATCAGACTGTTGAACAGCATCTATTACCATCAGACTGTTGAACAGCTTCTATTGCCATCAGACTGTTGAACAGCTTCTATTACCATCAGACTGTTGGACAGCATCTATTACCATCAGACTGTTGGACAGCATCTATTACCATCAGACTGTTGGACAGCATCTATTACCATCAGACTGTTGGACAGCTTCTATTACCATCAGACTGTTGAACAGCTTCTATTACCATCAGACTGTTGAACAACTTCTATTACCATCAGACTGTTGGACAGCTTCTATTACCATCAGACTGTTGAACAGCATCTATTACCATCAGACTGTTGAACAACTTCTATTACCATCAGACTGTTGAACAGCATCAGACTGTTGGACAGCATCTATTACAGACTGTTGGACAACTTCTATTACCATCAGACTGTTGAACAACTTATATTACCATCAGACTGTTGAACAGCTTCTATTACCATCAGACTGTTGAACAGCTTCTATTTCCATCAGACTGTTGAACAGCTTCTATTACCATCAGACTGTTGGACAGCATCTAGACTGTTGACCATCAGACTGTTGAACAGCTTCTATTACCATCAGACTGTTGAACAGCTTCTATTACCATCAGACTGTTGAACAGCATCTATTACCATCAGACTGTTGAACAGCTTCTATTACCATCAGACTGTTGAACAGACTGTTGAACAGCTCTATTACCATCAGACTGTTGAACAGCTTCTATTACCATCAGACTGTTGAACAGCTTCTATTACCATCAGACTGTTGAACAGCTTCTATTACCATCAGACTGTTGGACAGCATCTATTACCATCAGACTGTTGAACAGCTTCTATTACCATCAGACTGTTGAACAGCATCTATTACCATCAGACTGTTGAACAGCATCTATTACCATCAGACTGTTGGACAGCATCTATTACCATCAGACTGTTGAACAGCATCTATTACCATCAGACTGTTGGACAGCATCTATTACCATCAGACTGTTGGACAGCATCTATTACCATCAGACTGTTGAACAACTTCTATTACATCAGACTGTTGAACAACTTCTATTACCATCAGACTGTTGAACAGCATCTATTACCATCAGACTGTTGAACAGCATCTATTACCATCAGACTGTTGAACAGCATCTATTACCATCAGACTGTTGAACAACTTCTATTACCATCAGACTGTTGAACAGCATCTATTACCATCAGACTGTTGAACAGCTTCTATTACCATCAGACTGTTGAACAGCTTCTATTACCATCAGACTGTTGGACAGCATCTATTACCATCAGACTGTTGGACAGCATCTATTACATCAGACTGTTGGACAGCATCTATTACCATCAGACTGTTGGACAGCTTCTATTACCATCAGACTGTTGAACAGCTTCATCCAGACTGTTGAACAGCTCTATTACCATCAGACTGTTGAACAGCTTCTATTACCATCAGACTGTTGGACAACTTCTATTACCATCAGACTGTTGGACAGCATCTATTACCATCAGACTGTTGAACAACTTCTATTACCATCAGACTGTTGAACAACTTCTATTACCATCAGACTGTTGGACAGCATCTATTACCATCAGACTGTTGGACAACTTCTATTACCATCAGACTGTTGAACAACTTATATTACCATCAGACTGTTGAACAGCTTCTATTACCATCAGACTGTTGAACAGCTTCTATTTCCATCAGACTGTTGAACAGCTTCTATTACCATCAGACTGTTGGACAGCATCTATTACCATCAGACTGTTGAACAGCTTCTATTACCATCAGACTGTTGAACAGCTTCTATTACCATCAGACTGTTGAACAGCTTCTATTACCATCAGACTGTTGAACAGCTTCTATTACCATCAGACTGTTGAACAGCATCTATTACCATCAGACTGTTGAACAGCATCTATTACCATCAGACTGTTGAACAGCTTCTATTACCATCAGACTGTTGAACAGCTTCTATTACATCAGACTGTTGAACAGCTTCTATTACCATCAGACTGTTGGACAGCTTCTATTACCATCAGACTGTTGAACAGCATCTATTACCATCAGACTGTTGAACAGCTTCTATTACCATCAGACTGTTGGACAACTTCTATTACCATCAGACTGTTGGACAGCATCTATTACCATCAGACTGTTGAACAACTTCTATTACCATCAGACTGTTGAACAGCTTCTATTACCATCAGACTGTTGGACTGCATCTATTACCATCAGACTGTTGGACAACTTCTATTACCATCAGACTGTTGAACAACTTCTATTACCATCAGACTGTTGAACAGCTTCTATTACCATCAGACTGTTGGACAGCTTATATTACCATCAGACTGTTGAACAACTTCTATTACCATCAGACTGTTGACAGCATCTATTACCATCAGACTGTTGGACAACTTCTATTACCATCAGACTGTTGAACAACTTCTATTACCATCAGACTGTTGAACAGCTTCTATTACCATCAGACTGTTGAACAGCTTCTATTACCATCAGACTGTTGGACAACTTCTATTACCATCAGACTGTTGAACAGCTTCTATTACCATCAGACTGTTGAACAACTTCTATTACCATCAGACTGTTGAACAGCTTCTATTACCATCAGACTGTTGAACAGCTTCTATTACCATCAGACTGTTGAACAGCTTCTATTACCATCAGACTGTTGAACAGCTTCTATTACCATCAGACTGTTGAACAGCTTCTATTACCATCAGACTGTTGAACAGCTTCTATTACCATCAGACTGTTGGACAGCATCTATTACCATCAGACTGTTGAACAGCTTCTATTACCATCAGACTGTTGAACAGCTTCTATTACCATCAGACTGTTGAACAGCTTCTATTACCATCAGACTGTTGGACAGCATCTATTACCATCAGACTGTTGGACAGCATCTATTACCATCAGACTGTTGAACAGCTTCTATTACCATCAGACTGTTGAACAGCTTCTATTACCATCAGACTGTTGGACAGCTTATATTACCAGACTATCAGACTGTTGAACAACTTCTATTACCATCAGACTGTTGGACAACTTCTATTACCATCAGACTGTTGAACAACTTCTATTACCATCAGACTGTTGGACAACTTCTATTACCATCAGACTGTTGAACAACTTCTATTACCATCAGACTGTTGAACAGCATCTATTACCATCAGACTGTTGAACAACTTCTATTACATCAGACTGTTGAACAACTTCTATTACCATCAGACTGTTGGACAACTTCTATTACCATCAGACTGTTGAACAACTTCTATTACCATCAGACTGTTGAACAACTTCTATTACCATCAGACTGTTGAACAACTTCTATTACCATCAGACTGTTGAACAACTTCTATTACCATCAGACTGTTGAACAGCTTCTATTACCATCAGACTGTTGGACAGCATCTATTACCATCAGACTGTTGAACAGCTTCTATTACCATCAGACTGTTAGACAGCTTCTATTACCATCAGACTGTTGGACAGCATCTAGTACCATCAGACTGTTGAACAACTTCTATTACCATCAGACTGTTGAACAACTTCTATTACCATCAGACTGTTGAACAACTTCTATTACCATCAGACTGTTGAACTAATTATATTACCATCAGACTGTTGAACAGCTTCTATTACCATCAGACTGTTGAACAACTTCTATTACCATCAGACTGTTGAACAGCTTCTATTACCACCAGACTGTTGAACAGCATCTATTACCATCAGACTGTTGAACAACTTCTATTACCATCAGACTGTTGAACAGCTTCTATTACCATCAGACTGTTGAACAGCTTCTATTACCATCAGACTGTTGAACAGCTTCTATTACCATCAGACTGTTGAACAGACTTCTATTACCATCAGACTGTTGAACAACCATCAGACTGTTGAACAGCTATTACCATCAGACTGTTGAACAACTTCTATTACCATCAGACTGTTGAACAGCTTCTATTACCATCAGACTGTTGAACAACTTCTATTACCATCAGACTGTTGAACAACTCTATTACCATCAGACTGTTGAACAGCTTCTATTACCATCAGACTGTTGAACAGCTTGTATTACCATCAGACTGTTGAACAGCTGTCTATTACCATCAGACTGTTGAACAGCTTCTGTTGATTACCATCAGACTGTTGAACAGCTTCTATTACCATCAGACTGTTGAACAGCTTCTATTACCATCAGACTGTTGAACAGCTTCTATTGCCATCAGACTGTTGAACAGCTTCTATTACCATCAGACTGTTGAACTAATTATATTACCATCAGACTGTTGAACAGCTTCTATTACCATCAGACTGTTGAACAACTTCTATTGCCATCAGACTGTTGAACAGCTTCTATTACCATCAGACTGTTGCACAGCTTCTATTACCATCAGACTGTTGGACAACTTCTATTACCATGAGACTGTTGAACAGCTTCTATTACCATCAGACTGTTGAACAGCTTCTATTACCACCAGACTGTTGGACAGCATCTATTACCATCAGACTGTTGAACAACTTCTATTACCATCAGACTGTTGAACAGCTTCTATTACCATCAGACTGTTGGACAGCATCTATTACCATCAGACTGTTGAACAGCTTCTATTACCATCAGACTCTTGAACAGCTTCTATTACAATCAGACTGTTGAACAGCTTCTATTACCATCAGACTGTTGAACAGCTTCTATTACCATCAGACTGTTGAACAGCTTCTATTACCATCAGACTGTTGAACAGCTTCTATTACCATCAGACTGTTGAACAGCTTCTATTACCATCAGACTGTTGAACAGCTTCTATTACCATCAGACTGTTGGACAGCATCTATTACCATCAGACTGTTGGACAGCATCTATTACCATCAGACTGTTGAACAGCTTCTATTACCATCAGACTGTTGAACAGCTTCTATTACATCAGACTGTTGAACAGCTTCTATTACCATCAGACTGTTGGACAGCTTCTATTACCATCAGACTGTTGAACAGCATCTATTACCATCAGACTGTTGAACAGCTTCTATTACCATCAGACTGTTGGACAACTTCTATTACCATCAGACTGTTGGACAGCATCTATTACCATCAGACTGTTGAACAACTTCTATTACCATCAGACTGTTGAACAACTTCTATTACCATCAGACTGTTGGACTGCATCTATTACCATCAGACTGTTGGACAACTTCTATTACCATCAGACTGTTGAACAACTTCTATTACCATCAGACTGTTGAACAGCTTCTATTACCATCAGACTGTTGGACAGCTTATATTACCAGACTATCAGACTGTTGAACAGCTTCTAATGCCATCAGACTGTTGAACAGCTTCTATTACCATCAGACTGTTGAACAGCTTCTATTACCATCAGACTGTTGGACAACTTCTATTACCATCAGACTGTTGAACAGCTTCTATTACCATCAGACTGTTGGACAACTTCTATTACCATGAGACTGTTGAACAGCTTCTATTACCATCAGACTGTTGAACAGCTTCTATTACCACCAGACTGTTGACTGTTGACAGCATCTATTACCATCAGACTGTTGAACAGCTTCTATTACCATCAGACTGTTGAACAGCTTCTATTACCATCAGACTGTTGAACAGCTTCTATTACCATCAGACTGTTGAACAGCTTCTAATGCCATCAGACTGTTGAACAGCTTCTATTACCATCAGACTGTTGAACAGCTTCTATTACCATCAGACTGTTGGACAACTTCTATTACCATCAGACTGTTGAACAGCTTCTATTACCATCAGACTGTTGAACAGCTTCTATTACCATCAGACTGTTGAACAGCTTCTATTACCATCAGACTGTTGGACAGCATCTATTACCATCAGACTGTTGAACAGCTTCTATTACCATCAGACTGTTGAACAGCTTCTATTACCATCAGACTGTTGAACAGCTTCTATTACCATCAGACTGTTGGACAGCATCTATTACCATCAGACTGTTGGACAGCTTCTATTACCATCAGACTGTTGAACAGCATCTATTACCATCAGACTGTTGAACAGCTTCTATTACCATCAGACTGTTGGACAACTTCTATTACCATCAGACTGTTGGACAGCATCTATTACCATCAGACTGTTGAACAACTTCTATTACCATCAGACTGTTGAACAACTTCTATTACCATCAGACTGTTGGACAGCATCTATTACCATCAGACTGTTGGACAACTTCTATTACCATCAGACTGTTGAACAACTTATATTACCATCAGACTGTTGAACAGCTTCTATTACCATCAGACTGTTGGACAGCTTATATTACCAGACTCAGACTGTTGAACAGCTTCTAATGCCATTGTTGAACTATTACCATCAGACTGTTGAACAGCTTCTATTACCATCAGACTGTTGAACAGCTTCTATTACCATCAGACTGTTGAACAGCTTCTATTACCATCAGACTGTTGAACAGCTTCTATTACCATCAGACTGTGTGAACAGCTTCTATTACCATCAGACTGTTGAACAGCTTCTATTACCATCAGACTGTTGAACAGCTTCTATTACCATCAGACTGTTGGACAGCATCTATTACCATCAGACTGTTGGACAGCATCTATTACCATCAGACTGTTGAACAGCTTCTATTACCATCAGACTGTTGAACAGCTTCTATTACATCAGACTGTTGAACAGCTTCTATTACCATCAGACTGTTGAACAACTTCTATTACCATCAGACTGTTAGACAGCTTCTATTACCATCAGACTGTTGAACAACTTCTATTACCATCAGACTGTTGAACAACTTCTATTACCATCAGACTGTTGAACAGCATCTATTACCATCAGACTGTTGGACAGCATCTATTACCATCAGACTGTTGAACAAATTCTATTACCATCAGACTGTTGAACAACTTCTATTACCATCAGACTGTTGAACAACTTCTATTACCATCAGACTGTTGAACAACTTCTATTACCATCAGACTGTTGAACAACTTCTATTACCATCAGACTGTTGAACAGCTTCTATTACCATCAGACTGTTGGACAGCATCTATTACCATCAGACTGTTGAACAGCTTCTATTACCATCAGACTGTTAGACAGCTTCTATTACCATCAGACTGTTGGACAGCATCTAGTACCATCAGACTGTTGAACAACTTCTATTACCATCAGACTGTTGAACAACTTCTATTACCATCAGACTGTTGGAAGCATCTATTACCATCAGACTGTTGAACAGCTTCTATTACCATCAGACTGTTGAACAGCTTCTATTACCATCAGACTGTTGAACAGCTTCTATTACCATCAGACTGTTGGACAGCTTCTATTACCATCAGACTGTTGAACTAATTCTATTACCATCAGACTGTTGAACAGCTTCTATTACCATCAGACTGTTGGACAACTTCTATTACCATCAGACTGTTGGACAGCATCTATTACCATCAGACTGTTGAACAACTTCTATTACCATCAGACTGTTGAACAACTTCTATTACCATCAGACTGTTGGACTGCATCTATTACCATCAGACTGTTGGACAACTTCTATTACCATCAGACTGTTGAACAACTTCTATTACCATCAGACTGTTGAACAGCTTCTATTACCATCAGACTGTTGGACAGCTTATATTACCAGACTATCAGACTGTTGAACAGCTTCTAATGCCATCAGACTGTTGAACAGCTTCTATTACCATCAGACTGTTGAACAGCTTCTATTACCATCAGACTGTTGGACAACTTCTATTACCATCAGACTGTTGAACAGCTTCTATTACCATCAGACTGTTGAACAGCTTCTATTACCATCAGACTGTTGAACAGCTTCTATTACCATCAGACTGTTGGACAGCATCTATTACCATCAGACTGTTGAACAGCTTCTATTACCATCAGACTGTTGTTGACTGTTGAACAGCTTCTATTACCATCAGACTGTTGGACAGCATCTATTACCATCAGACTGTTGGACAGCATCTATTACCATCAGACTGTTGAACAGCTTCTATTACCATCAGACTGTTGAACAGCTTCTATTACCATCAGACTGTTGGACAGCTTATATTACCAGACTATCAGACTGTTGAACAACTTCTATTACCATCAGACTGTTGGACAACTTCTATTACCATCAGACTGTTGAACAACTTCTATTACCATCAGACTGTTGAACAACTTCTATTACCATCAGACTGTTGAACAGCATCTATTACCATCAGACTGTTGGACAGCATCTATTACCATCAGACTGTTGAACAAATTCTATTACCATCAGACTGTTGAACAACTTCTATTACCATCAGACTGTTGAACAACTTCTATTACCATCAGACTGTTGAACAACTTCTATTACCATCAGACTGTTGAACAACTTCTATTACCATCAGACTGTTGAACAGCTTCTATTACCATCAGACTGTTGAACAGCTTCTATTACCATCAGACTGTTGAACAACTTCTATTACCATCAGACTGTTGAACAGCTTCTATTACCATCAGACTGTTGAACAGCTTCTATTACCATCAGACTGTTGAACAACTTCTATTACCATCAGACTGTTGAACAACTTCTATTACCATCAGACTGTTGAACAACTTCTATTACCATCAGGCTGTTGAACTAATTATATTACCATCAGACTGTTGAACAGCTTCTATTGCCATCAGACTGTTGAACAACTTGTATTACCACCAGACTGTTGAACAACTTCTATTACCATCAGACGGTTGAACAGCTTCTATTACCATCAGACTGTTGGACAGCATCTATTACCATCAGACTGTTGAACAGCTTCTATTACCATCAGACTGTTGAACAGCTTCTATTACCATCAGACTGTTGGACAGCTTATATTACCATCAGACTGTTGAACAACTTCTATTGCCATCAGACTGTTGAACAGCTTCTATTACCATCAGAATGTTGGACAGCTTCTATTACCATCAGACTGTTGAACAAATTCTATTACCATCAGACTGTTGAACAACTTCTATTACCATCAGACTGTTGAACAACTTCTATTACCATCAGACTGTTGAACAGCTTCTATTACATCAGACTGTTGAACAGCTTCTATTACATCAGACTGTTGAACAGCATCTATTACATCAGACTGTTGAACAGCTTCTATTACCATCAGACTGTTGAACAGCTTCTATTACCATGAGACTGTTGAACAGCTTCTATTACCATCAGACTGTTGAACAGCTTCTATTACCACCAGACTGTTGGACAGCATCTATTACCATCAGACTGTTGAACAACTTCTATTACCATCAGACTGTTGAACAGCTTCTATTACCATCAGACTGTTGGACAGCATCTATTACCATCAGACTGTTGAACAGCTTCTATTACCATCAGACTGTTGAACAGCTTCTATTACCATCAGACTGTTGAACAGCTTCTATTACCATCAGACTGTTGAACAGCTTCTATTACCATCAGACTGTTGGACAGCATCTATTACCATCAGACTGTTGGACAGCATCTATTACCATCAAACTGTTGAACAGCTTCTATTACCATCAGACTGTTGAACAGCTTCTATTACCATCAGACTGTTGGACAGCTTATATTACCAGACTATCAGACTGTTGAACAGCTTCTATTGCCATCAGACTGTTGAACAGCTTCTATTACCACCAGACTGTTGAACAACTTCTATTACCATCAGACTGTTGAACAGCTTCTATTACCATCAGACTGTTGGACAGCTTATATTACCATCAGACTGTTGAACAGCTTGTATTACCACCAGACTGTTGAACAACTTCTATTACCATCAGACTGTTGGACAACTTCTATTACCATCAGACTGTTGGACAACTTCTATTACATCAGACTGTTGAACAACTTCTATTACCATCAGACTGTTGAACAGCTTCTATTACCATCAGACTGTTGAACAGCTTCTATTACCATCAGACTGTTGAACAACTTCTATTAACATCAGACTGTTGAACAACTTCTATTACCATCAGACTGTTGAACAGCTTCTATTACCATCAGACTGTTGAACAGCTTCTATTACCATCAGACTGTTAGACAGCTTCTATTACAATCAGACTGTTGAACAGCATCTATTACCATCAGACTGTTGAACAGCTTCTATTGCCATCAGACTGTTGAACAGCATCTATTACCATCAGACTTTTGAACAGCATCTATTACCATCAGACTGTTGAACAGCATCTATTACCATCAGACTGTTGAACAGCATCTATTACCATCATGGGGCGGCAGGGTAGCCTAGTGCTTAGAGCATTGGACTAGTTATCGGAAGGTTGCAAGTTCAAATCCCCGAGCTGACAAGGTACGAATCTGTTGTTCTGCCCCTGAACAGGCAGTTAACCACTGTTCCTAGGCCGTCATTGAAAATAAGAATTTGTTCTTAACTGACTTGCCTAGTTAAATAAAGGTAAAATAAAAATCAGACTGTTGAACAGCATCTATTACCATCAGACTGTTGAACAGCATCTATTCCCATCAGACTGTTGAACAGCTTCTATTACCATCAGATTGTTGGACAGCTTCTCTTACCAGACCATCAGATTGTTGGACAGCTTCTCTTACCAGACCATCAGACTGTTGACCAGCTTCTATTACCATCAGACTGTTGGACAGCATCCATGTTGATTATGGCAGCCCCACATACCTCTCTGATTCAGAGGGGTTGGGTTAAATGCGGAAGACACATTTCAGTTGAAGGTATTCAGTTGTATAACTGACTAGGTGTCCCCCTTTCTCTTACAACCGATGGTAATGGCAATTTACTCACTCGCCCACAAATCCTAACAAGGCATCCCGACCTTCTCCCTCGGTATCTCTGCTTTTTCTTCACGCGAATGACAGGGATTTGGACCTGTTCTGCGGAAAGCAGTATATCTTTCGCATCGGACTCATTAAAGAAAAAATCTCTGTCCAGTTCTAGGTGAGTAATCGCTGTTCTGATGTCCAGAAGCTCTTTTCGGTCAATAGAGACGGTAGCAGCAACTTTATGTACAAAATAAGTTACAAAAAATGCAAAAAAACTAACAAAATAGCACAGTTGGTTAGGAGCCCGTAAAACGGCAGCCATCCCGTTCAGCGCCATCACACATTTGCTCAAATTAAATATTAGGCCTTTGGGGACACCTACACATTTGGCAGCCAAGCATGAGTGATCAGTATAGCTTTTTATTGTCATAGACTCAATCCAATGAAAACCTATTAGAATTACAGGGCAGTTTGGAAAAACTAATCCTGTGCGAATCTTCCTCTGAAATTAGGCACATGCTGGGATAATAATTACATAACCAACGTCTCTAGTAATAGGCTACTATAGCTGTCTCTCCCTCCCCTTCAAACTTTCCTTGTCAATTTATTTGATAGGCTACATTATTTTTGAATTATGCTATAAATATAGCCAAGGCTTACTTTCTGATGGACTACAGCCAAGATTTGAAGTTGAACCTAGGTTTTTAATACGTTTTTAAGAAATGATAAATTCGATTTTTGTGTTTGAGATACGCTGGTGGTGTTGATTGATGGGTCCTTTTAGGGGGTGTGTGTTAGCTAAAACGACTGCTACCCAGACTAACGGTGAATACCTCTGATTGTATACTGTTAAACTAACATCACCTTCTATCAGACTCTGAACAGGACATGAGAGGTTCACCTTGTTAGCAGCTGGGCTTCTCATCTTTGGATGCTGTATTTGTGCTGCTCGGGTTTATGAGGTAAATTCAATCCAAACAAATGGGCATTGGATTAAATGTATAATTAAATTGGGAATAGGAGCTACAGAAGCAAATCTCAGAGCGAATCAAAGCGAATTAGCAGCCGCCTTTCAGCCAGACAAATAAGGGGGTGATGAGGCAGGCTTCTCAGAAGGGAGAGTGGGATAGAGGGAAAAGTTAGATTTGTTGTTTACAACACAGGGAAATCGGACTTGTGTGGATATTGTTTAGTAGTGTACTCCACGGCTAACACAGTAGAGAATCATTTCTGTGGGAAACCCACACGAATCCAAAACCAATTGTTAACAAACACATGACATTCACTACATGGAGCTAGTTTAAATGGAATGTTGTAAGCCACCATAACAGTATTCATTTCACCCCCTTTGATGCCATGTAAATATATCTGGAAATAAACGTAAATAATCTGTCAATGATTTGGCTCTGCAGTGGTGTATCAGTAATTCCCTCACTACGCTCTAACATGGGATTCTGAAAGAGATGGGAGGCGACAGGACATTTCCTTGATTTTAGAGCCGGGCTTGGCAAAGGTGTCTGTTAGGAGGTGGGGTTAACCACAGGTTGAGGAATAGGAGGGTGAAGGTCAAAGGTTGTGCGTTTCCTGCTCCAATCCAGAGCCGTGATTTAGGATCCTGTCTACGCAGACGCACGGCAATCAATCACCGTGGGGACTAGGAGCCAGAGCTGACACTGCAGCTGGACTAGCCAGAGAGAGAGAGACAATGGAAAACAGGAAATGTAATAACCAACCAAGCGCTGCCTGGGCAACTGGAAGAAATAAATATAAAAAATAAATGTATAACAAATAAATCTTGGTCGTGCTGTGTGGGAACGACTAAAATTAAACTTGATTGTTCTCTCTGTGGTGCGTTTCAGTCGTAAACAGAGGTGGGAGTGGTGGGGGATGAGGAAAGATTGGAGAGGCAGATGAACAATACCAGTTTGATTGTGTTCCATCTCACAGGGAGATGAGGAGAGGAGAGGCAGAGAGAGTGTTCTATTTCAGATATGTCTTTCCTTGACAGAGGAACACCACAAATCTTACTTATTCTCAAGTTCTGCAATTCTGAAAGTTTGAGCTTTTTGACTACTGTAATATTCAGGCCCTACAATAAGTTCTCCATCGGAAGGGGTTAAGGGCCAAATGGACAGAGCTGAGAAACAAGAGGGAAGGGGTGAGTGTGTAGTAGAGGGATTAGTTTCTAAATGTGGACAAAGCCCCACTGTACCTTCTTTTTAATCTTGCTCTCCATCAGTCATGAGGTGCTAAAGGAATACAGGGCTATCCCCCAGCCCTACAGACAGCCTCCACTCTTCCTCTCTCAGACTACAGTACAGTGAGAGTGAGTCTGATGGCCCTGCACACCCTCCCTCCCTCAAAAACACAGACTTCTCACATTATCTAGAATGTATCAAAGACCTGATATATCATTTTAAATGTCAAAGACTTGATCAAAATAAAGTTCATTGATCACTTCATAGAAATATAGTGAATTTAGACCATCACAGGTGTTGGGGGTTAGAGGGTTAGAGAGGTGTAAGGGAAAGAGTCCTGTCAGTCTGCCGGGCCTTTCATTGTGTTTCGCTAGGCTCCATTGGTTTACAGTTTCTTGTTTTAAACCCTGCTAGCCAGATGACATTTACCCTCCTTCCAGACAGCGGTACGGACAGTGGACTGAGCTTTTACCGTGTGGTGCGGCAATTGAAAGAATCATCGTCGTGGAGGCTGCAGGCATTTGGAGCTTTCAGAAGGAAAAGAGTGACCCAACCTGCCCTTTTCACTAGCAGGGGTATTGATTACCAGAGGGGTATTGATCACCACAGCAGATAGAATGCTGACAAAATGCTGTGAGGAACGGCCCAGTGTTGTAATATGCCTGGCTGGAGGATGACACTGTCATTACTGTTTCACAACCTTTACCAGTAAAGCAAGGCCAGAGGTGACGCTGTGTGGTGGATGCAGATTGCTTTGCTTCAATAATATACCAACAATATTCAATCTGATCTAAGGTAATATCACTATACAGTAACAGTGATTGATGTTTGGTGGCAAAACGGACCTTCAAAGTGTGTGCACGCGGTACACACACACACACACACACACACACACACACACACACACACACACACACACACACACACACACACACACACACACACACACACACATACACACACACACATACCTCCGTTGGGTCCAGGGTCAGGGGGCCCCAGACTGATGCCAGTCCACCCTCGCTCCCTCTTCACCCTCATCTTCCTCCTGCGATCTCATTCGTCACGCTGCCGCAGAAGCTCCCCCTGCAGTTCCTGTTGCTCCGACTCCACACGGCAGGACATGTTCTGTATGGCCCCACTCTTCAGGATGGGCTGCGTTCAACCCCAGCCACAGGAACCCCCCGATGCCCTGACAGAGAAAGAGGGTAGGAAGGAGCATTGCTTTGTTCTAAACTCCACTGCAATCCTAACTGAAACAAAGCAGCAACTTTATTTTACCTTACAGACTGTCTGAAGAATAGTCGTTACAGAGAGACCAGGACAGACGGGACAGATGGGGCACTGATTAGGAGGGGAGTAGACAGCACTTCAACCACTGTGACGAGGTGCAGCCAAAAATCAAAAGAACATAGGAAGAGAAGTCACGCCTATTCTCTTCCAATAGGGCACTGATTACACAATCTTGTCACAGCTGTAGGGTTTGAAGGATTTGAACAAAGCCGGAGAAGAAAGACAGGGAGACCGTCTGGGTAGCAGACAGGTCAGCAATAAAATAACCTGATTAATTTCCACTTTTTATAAGAGACATTATAAATGAGTGTAATTAATAAAATAATACTGATAACAGATGAATAGTCTACACAGTGCCTGTTTAATGCCCATTAGAAGAATGAAATTCAGATCAAACTTTAGCCATCGATACACAAACTCGAATTCAGCTTTGGCATCAAAGATGGAAAGAAACATGATACCAACCAATGCTTGTGTTGGTTTTCTCAGGGGTTTGGATTTACTCTCCGTCTCCAACATAAAGTAACATTATTGAGTTATAGGGATATATAAATAGCTATGAATTAAATAGATCTATCCAATATATCAATCTTACCTTCTCCGATGTTCTGGCCTCAGTTCAGATTTTTCTTCATCTTCCTCTTGGTCCTCTTCCCTCGACCCTTCCGAGCTCCGGCGCCAGTCTCCGCCAGAACTCCCCTCCAAAGCTCCTCTGCTGTCATTGCAATGATAACACACCAAAAGGGGGATTTAATTGGGAAATCTGACCAATCTGGCAACCTCAACGCAGTATGTGTTTTCTCATCCCTCTATGTTTAGAATATCGAAAGCTAAATATCCAGTGAATAAACTAGACGTCTGGTTACCTGTAGGATACTGATGACGAGTATCCAATGGCACACAGAACCCAGCTTATATAGCCCTATGTCACAGAGATCTGCATGTGTATGGGGCTGTGGCAGTCACAAAATGTCACAGAGATCTGCATGTGTATGGGGCTGTGGCAGTCACGAAATGTCATCAGCCGGTGATTGTCAAGCAAATAACTGTCAGTCTCACAGTAATTGACTATTAATTAACATGAACACATTTAGCATCTCCTGGCTTCCACACACAGCCTACAGGCCACTGATGCAGACCTTTGGAACATCTACATTTGAAAAAGTCTAATAAATCCATGTAATATAGCCTACACCTTCACAATAAATCCATTATTTATTTCAGATAGGTCTAAAGAAATATGATATGAAGAAAATGTAGTCTATTTCAGAAGAACAGAATAGCAATCTCTGAGTTGTCCTTATGTTAGGTCCTGATCTGGCTATGCTAAATGGCTGTGGGCTACACTAGTTCATTTAGTAGACAAGATTTGCTTATTATTCCATGGCATTATTTGATATTATTTTATAGTATGAAGAATACAATTGAACAAAGCTGAATAAAATAGAAAGGACATTTTTTCCAAACGATTTCAGGGAGTGAACACATGGGCTATTCTGTGTTGAGCAGTTAACATAGAAATAGATACTCCTATGTGCTTAATTTATAGTTATGTAACTTTAGTTGTTCTACAAATGGTGGACTATATGTTTAGATTTTTAATACATTGTAAGGCTGCATGATGAGACTCTAATGATGATTTGAAAAAAGTAGCTTGAAAGGCATGATTTCTGATTTGTTGTTTTTTTGCGCAGGCTGTACACACTTCATCAGTCTCTCATTCACAATTTGACAAGCACTTGATAATGCCTTGAATTTCCCAGCTGCATCCCCTTTGTGGCTGTAATGCACCCCAAAAAATCCATGCCTTTTGCAACCAGTGGCCGCTCTGACCCGGAGTGCTGCGTTGTGCCCTTCTCCCTGAGTGCTGCACACTCCATTAGCACCTCTCAATCAGACGGATCCAATTCCAAGGTGCATTTTGAAGATATTGGAAGAACTGTCCACATTTACTTTTCATCAGCCAACAAGATGAGGAGGCCTAATGAACAGCAAAAGCACTAGCCTATGTCAATCTCCTATTCCCCATATTACAAAAGTCGACCTATTCTATTCTGTGCGAGAAATAAATATTCCAAACATAGTCTGGGACAGTTGTAGGATTCAATAGATCCCAAATTAATACAACCACTGCGTAATTTGTTTTTGTTGATAATGTGGCTGACACAACAGATCAGAACATTTAGCTGAAATTGTTGATACATTATTAGGCTATTTCTTCACATTATAAGCTCAGTAATGTGTACACGGCAGAAGGCTATAAGCTCAAATGTTCCATTAGCAGAAAAACATTATCAAAATTGAACGCAAATGCGATTATGCATGTAAATGCTTTTATTATAAAAGGTGCATTTTTACGGTGAAAATGATCTTCTCTGAACTTGAAACTCACGTGCTGCGTATATATACCAGTTAGGCTCTGCACCCCTTGTAAAGTGGATTAATGTGCTTCATTTTGAAAAGTTTTTTTGTCCACTTTAGTTGTGATACAAACCTTATCAAAACATATAGGCCTATAGGCTAGGCTACATGAGGTGTGAGACTATCATTAGAAAAATTAACAAAAAAAAGGCAGTTTCTTCTGCTGGGCATCATTCACAAGTGATAGGCTAACATTGTCACCCATCAGACTATTCTTGATTTAATCTCATCTTTACATATACTAAATATTATATGTGTGTGAAATTAGTTTTGATTTAGAATGGACCATTATCATGCACCTGTCTTGAAACAGGGGCAGTGGGAAGAAAATGCAATAAAAAGCAAATGGAGGATGCTTTTCCGGTGGTTTATCTTCATGACAGCCAGGTAGGCTATACTCCTATCATAACGATAAACAACGTGATTAACATTAGGAAAGTTGAGTAATAAATATAGTAGGCCTAGCCTATAAAAAGCTGATGGGATCCTCCTCTTTTTATTAGTGGACATCACCCTGTTTTCTCCCGCAATTACATAACCTATAGAAATGTTGCGCAACATGAGCTCATGGGCCCTCATGTAGTGTTTGATTAGATTTCTGATTACATTTGCATTGATGTCAGAGTGATATAGAGGGACAATAGAGTGCACTAGCAAGTTTGGTAGGCTACTAATGACCATCAGCAGCATCAGAGCTTGGAGGAGCCTATTTACCGTGACTAAACGGTCACATGGAATTTGTCTGACTTCATGACTTGTGACCGCTGTTGTGGCGTTAATACGATCTCTAGGAATAGAAAATTACAACAAGGCTAAAGAGTTTGAAATATATTGAATTTCTTCTTTAAATGTAGCTCTACTTGTCTAGACAAAAAAAGAAATAAAAAATAACTTCAGTTTTAAATTCGCTACAGGCCCTCCTTGTCCCCTCAACCACCTGAATGTCTGAACAGACAGCATAATATTACCATTTGGAAACACATTTGCAAGTACAAATCTGTTTTTCGCAGGGTCTGTCGTGCTGCTGGTGTTGCTGCTGTAAACAAATCTCTCTGCAACACGGCTGGGATCGACCTCCAACACAAGAGCCCCGAAAATACAATCTGCAGCTACAGTCATGAACTAATCAAACCTGCTGGAGCGCACTGAATTTCAGCAAACAAACACCCGGTATTACTCAGTGAGAGAGAATGCTGGCTTGTTTTTGTAAAAGAAAAGCTCATTTCAGCCAGTTTGCTTGGTTCTCGAGGATTCAGGAGGAGATGCTCGGTGCCGCTCTGAGATTTGATTATGAGTTCATTAAAGCATGAGAAGGGAGATGTAACGAGTGTGCTTGAGCATTTAATGAGGCTTTGTACTACAGCAAAGAAACAAAACACTGTCAATAAGCCAAACATTGCTTGAGGCTAATTCTAGTGTCCTTGCTGTGAGGATACGTCTGAAAAGAGAGTTTGTCTTCATCATTGGGTGAGTCAGTGTCACTGGAAAGTACATTTTGTAGCCTACTGTATTCTATACTATATATCTATATCAGGGTTTCCGTTAGGAGTAGGAAGATAAAAATGTATTGGACATATGATAAATTTACCAGTACTCCATAGGCATTAGGGCATCCACCCATCCAGTAAGCACCATCAATAAACAAGGGATATTGGTCAAATGAACGGCATCTACATCTTTAAAAACAGCCTATAACAAATAACAAAAACACTATTCCTTGTGCAGCATTTGCAAAACTCTATAGCCTATTGTTTAATTGTTTTTTCATTTCCTAAAATAATAATTGTCCACCTCACAGTTCAGCTGTCAGAGATTTGAGCACTAAATGCATCAGGACATTGCATGCACAGACCAATAGGCTTAGGTGTCCACCATTGAAAAGAAAATGATCTAAAGAAAGGGGGAGAAGCTTAGGCCCCAGAGAGAATGATATGCCGGCAGCATGCTACAACACTGACATGCATTTCTTAATCCTTAGACTACTGCGTCTGCTATATCCACTGAACAAAAAATATAAAACGCAACATTTCATGAGCTGAAAAAGAAATGACCAAACGTATGCGGACACCTGCTCGTTGAACATCTCATTCCAAAATCATGGTCATTAATATGTTGCTATAACATTCAGCCACAAGAGCATTAGTGAGGTTGGGCTTTGATGTTGGGCGATTAGGCCTGGCTCGCAGTCAGCTTTCCAATTCACCCCAAAGATGTTCGATGGAGTTGATGTTAGGGCTCTGTGCAGGCTAGTCAAGTTCTTCCACACCGATCGACAAACCATTTCTGTATGGACCTCGCTTTGTGCATGGTGGCATTGTCATGCTGAAACAAGTAAGGGCCTTCCCCAAATTGTTGCCACAAAGTTGGAAGTACAGAATCATCTAGAATGTCATTGTATGCTGTAGCGTTAAAATTTCATTGCACTGAAACTAAGGGGCCCGAACCTTGAAAAACAGTCCCAGACTTTACAGTTGGCACTATGCATTGGGGCAGATAGCGTCCTCCTGGCAGATAGCGTTCTGTTGGCATCCGCCAAACCCAGACTCCTCCGTCGGACTGCCAGATGGTGAAGCGTGATTCATCATTCCAAAGAACAGGTTTCCACTGCTCCTGAGTCCAATGGCGGCGAGCTTTACACCACTACAGCTGGTGCTTGGCATTGCGGATGGTGATCTTGGCTTGTGTCCGACTGGAAACCCATTTCATGAAGTTCCAGACAAACAGTTATTGTGCTGACGTTGCTTCCAGAGGCTGTTTGGAACTCGGTAGTGAGTGTTGCAACCGAGGACAGACGATTTTTATACACTACGCGCTTCAGCACTGGGCAGTCCTATTCTGTGAGCTTGTGTGGCCTACCACTTTGTGACTGATCCATCGCTGTTCCTAGACGTTTCCACTTCACAATAACAGCACTTACAGTTGACCGGGGCAGCTCTAGCACGGCCGAAATTTGACAAACTCACTTGTTGGAAAGGTGGCATCCTATGACGGTGCCACATTGAAAGTCACTGAGCTCTTCAGTAAGGCCATTCTACTGTCACTGTTTGTCTATGGAGATTGCAAGGCTGTGTACTCAATTTTATACAATTGTCAGCAACAGATGTGGCTGAAATAGTCTAATCCACTAATTTGAAGGGGTGTCCACAAACTTTGGTGTTTATATAGTGTATCTCCATGTTTCTGGTTTGTAACGCTTGTTACTTTCAACAAACGTGTCATCATCCATCATTTCATGCTTTCGGCGATTTTAATAATTCATAAAGGTTCTACATTTATGTAAATTCACCATGCATCAACATCACAATGTTGTACAACCACCATATTTTGCAATATTATAAGACTAAAATAGGTCACATAATACCTATATCAACCATAATGTTCTCATCTCACTAATGAGAATGTAGTAGGATATCTTTCTCACCATTTAGAATGACTATTCATGCTTAGCCCTACCAATCAGGTGTGCTCCAGCTGTCCTTGTCATGCACACTCCTCGTGTCTTGATAGAATAAAAAAATATACCTGTATATCTTCACAAGGCAAACTCATCAGGTTTATCACATTTCCAAGGCTTGACAGAATGTTAATAACCTCTAGATATACCACCAGTCAAAAGTTTTAGAACACCTACTCATTCAAGGGTTTTTATTTTAACTATTTTCTACATTGCAGAATAATAGTGAAGACATCACAACTATGAAATAACACATATGGAATCATGTAGTAACCAAAAATGGCTAAATCAAAATAGATTTTATATTTGAGATTTTTCAAATAGTCACCCTTTGCCTTGATGACAGCTTTGCACATTCTTGGCATTCTCTCAACCAGCTTCACCTGTAATGCTTTTCCAACAGTCTTGAAGGAGTTCCCATATATGCTGAGCACTTATTGGCTACTTTTCCTTCACTCTGCGGTCCGACTCATCCCAAACCATCTCAATTTGGTTGAGGTCGGGGGATTGTAGAGGCCAGGTCATATGATGCAGCACTCAATCACTTTAATTATTGGTAAAAAAATGTTGCCCTTACACGGCCTGGAAGTGTGTTGGATCATTGTCCTGTTGAAAAACAAATAATAGTCCCACTAAGCCCAAACCAGATGTGATGGCAGATCGCTGCAGATTGCTGTGGAAGCCATGCTGGTTAAGTGTGCCTTGAATTCTAAATAAATTACTGACAATGTCACCAGCAAAGCACCCCACACCATCACACCTCCATGCTTCACAGTGGGAAATACACATGCAGAGATCATCCGTTCACCCACACCGCATCTCACAAAGATACGTTGGTTGGAACCAAAATCCCAAATTTGGACTCCAGAACAAAGGACAGATTTACACCGGTCTAATGTCCATTGCTCGTGTTTCTTGGCCCAAGCAAGTCTTCTTATTGGTGTCATTTAGTAGTGGTTTCTTTGCTGCAATTCAACCATGAAGGCCTGATTCACACAGTCTCCTCTGAACAGTTGATGTTGAGATGTGTCTGTTACTGGAACTCTGGGATGCATTTATTGGGCTGCAATTTCTGAGGCTGGTGTTGGGTTCTGAGAATATGAAATATACTTATGTCACTGAGGGAGATAATGTAAATGTTATACATGACCTTATGTCAAGATATGATTTTTATTGTTAGCCATCAGGGATCCTCTGGGAGGAGAAGAGACACAGTCTGGTACTAGGCACCATGATAGCCTTGATTTGGGGAATAGTGACCACAGAGGCCAGGTCAGATGAAGTGAGGAAGAACAGATATCACTAAGGTTCTGTCTAGCAACAGAGATGCATTGGCTGTTCAGATGTGTATCAGGAGACTCGGCCTAGGAGGAAGGGTTAAATATCAGTGCTTGTGTGAAATGTCATTGTCTAGTACAGCTGTATTGACCCTCTGGGAAGAATAAACTTGGTTTAGCTTTCATAGTGTCCATTGAGTTTTTGACTCTGAGAATTAGAACCTAACACTGGTAACTTTAATGAACTTATCCTCTGCAGCAGAGGTCACTCTGGGTCTTCCATTCCTGTGACGGTCCTCATGAGAGCCAGTTTCATCATTGCACTTGATGGTTTTCGCGACTGCACAAATGTTCCGGATTTACTGACCTTAATGTCTTAAAGTAATGATGTACTGTCGTTTCTTTTTGCTTATTTGAGCTGTTCTTGCCATAATATGGACTTGGTCTGTTACCAAATAGGGCTATCTTCTGTATACCCAGCTAATACCTTTGTCCCACCAGTCTCTCCTGTAACGTCTCCCAGGATAACACCCAAGACTAGCTAGCATGGTACTTGAAACCTATGCAGTAATTTATTCACTAGATGGGTTAAGAAAATGGCATATGTTTGGAACCTTATTAAACAACTCCACAATTGAAAGCAATTCCGGGCGATTCCGGGCAACTTTTTTTTTAGTTGATAACTTGGCAAAACATGGTTGGACTGGCTGTTTTTTTGCAGGGAACTCCTCCGCATTAGGAATATGCTGACGTCACTATTTCATTCTAGCTCCTATCTTATCTGAGAATGTGGGCGGGTTACTTTCGTCCCGGCTCGCCCCTACTTGTGACGCCACATGCAGGTAGATTTTGTTATTTGCGGGTAAGAATGTAGATTTCACCAGCCACTGTGGTGGGTGGTCACACAGAGCATTTGGGAACAGATGTTTTTATCCAAAGCCCACATGTAGAAGTTAGTCGAATTGACAAGAAATATTACAAAAAAAGTCTGACTTTGTCCTGTATCTTGGCCAGTTACCTCGTTTTGTTCACATGCTAGGTTGTTTTCAAAGTTAATTTGAGTTTGCTGCAACTGTCTGCTGCTAGGAAAACATTTCAGTCTGAGATTGATCTGTTTTTATTTATTTGAACATACAATGGTTAATAGACACAGGTCACAAAAATGAAATGAAATTAAGCAATATACCCATTTACTTCTTACTAGTAACATATTTGTTGTTTTTGAAACAGAAAGCATGCTCATCCATTTAAAAATAAATAATTTGTACAATTATGGAGGAAAAAATAATTGTCTGGTAGATTTTTTTTTTTAAATCTACCCTTCACAGTGGTTGGTGGACCAAAAAGTTAATTTCCCACCCTGATTGTGGAGTAACTACAATGTTGTTAACCATCCTGAGTTCTCCTATTACAGCCATTCAACTCTGTAACTGTTTTAAAGTCACAATTGGCCTCATGGTGAAATCCCTGAGTGGTTTCCTTCCTCTCCTGCAACCGAGGTAGGCAGGACGTCTGTATCTTTGTAGTAAATGTATTGATAAACCATCCAAAGTATAATTAATAACTTCACCATGCTTAAGGGGATATTCGATGTCTGCTACCAATATGTGCCCTTCTTAGCGAGGCATTGGAAAACCAATGTGTTTGAATCTGTGTTTGCAATTCACTGCTTGACTGAGGGACCTTACAGATAATTGTATGTGTGGGGTACAGAGATGAGGTAGTCATTCAAAAATCAAGTTAAACACTATTATTTCACAAAGAGTGAGTTCATACAACTTATGTGACTTGTTAAAGCACATTTTTACTCCTGAACTTATTTAGCCTTGACATAACACTGTGATTACATACTTATTGACTCAAGAGATTTCAGCTTTGAATTTTTAATTAATTTGTAAACATTTTGAAAAACATTCCACTTTGACATTATGGGGTATTGTGTGTAGGCCAGTGACAAAATGTCTACATCTAATCCATTTTAAATGCATGCTGTAACACAACAAATTGTGGAAAAAGTCAAGGGGTGTGAATACATTCTTAAAGGTGCTGTAGATACTATAGACAGTGTTGAAATGAATCCATTCTAGAGTGATAATACTGGTCAATCAAAAAACTGTGTAGCATATGCTAGCAGCTTAGAATGCTTCCACAGTCTCCTTTAGGCCTGTACACACCCATACAAAAACTGTGTAGCATATGCTAGCAGCTTAGAATGCTTCCACAGTCTCCTTTAGGCCTGTACACACCCATACAAAAACTGTGTAGCATATGCTAGCAGCTTAGAATGCTTCCACAGTCTCCTTTAGGCCTGTACACACCCATACAAAAACTGTGTAGCATATGCTAGCAGCTTAGAATGCTTCCACAGTCTCCTTTAGGCCTGTACACACCATACAAAAACTGTGTAGCATATGCTGTAGCAGCAAAAACTGTAGAATGCTTCCACAGTCTCCTTTAGGCCTGTACACATCCATACAAAAACTGTGTAGCATATGCTAGCAGCTTAGAATGCTTCCACAGTCTCCTTTAGGCCTGTACACACCCATTCAAAAACTGTGTAGCATATGCTAGCAGCTTAGAATGCTTCCACAGTCTCCTTTAGGCCTGTAGCATATGCTAGCAGCAGCATGCTTCCACAGTCTCCTTTAGGCCTGTACTGTAACGGTTCTCTTTTGGTGAAGGAGAGTCGGACCAAAATAGCAGCTTCAGAATGCTCACCCACAAACACACAGTCCACAGTCTCCTTTAGGCCTGTACACATCCATACAAAAAACTGGTCAGGGTGTGACATGTACACACCCATAGCATATGCTAGCAGCTTAGAATGCTTCCACAGTCTCCTTTAGGCCTGTACACACCCATACAAAAACTGTGTAGCATATGCTAGCAGCTTAGAATGCTTCCACAGTCTCCTTTAGGCCTGTACACACCCATACAAAAACTGTGTAGCATATGCTAGCAGCTTAGAATGCTTCCACAGTCTCCTTTAGGCCTGTACACACCCATACAAAAACTGTGTAGCATATGCTAGCAGCTTAGAATGCTTCCACAGTCTCCTTTAGGCCTGTACAAACCCATACAAAAACTGTGTAGCATATGCTAGCAGCTTAGAATGCTTCCACAGTCTCCTTTAGGCCTGTACACACCCATAACCTTTATCCCTTCCCTCCATCTCTCCTATATATTGGCACAACCACGCTACAACAGATGCCAGTTATGTCACAAAAGGAATGAGGCACACAAAAAAAGTTGAAAGGCATGAAAAGAACAACAAGCCACGCTTCCCTCTCCTACAGTACACACACTTTATTTTGCCTTACTTTGCTCATGGCTATGAGAATTCTATGCTAGAAGTCTTCAAATTGGACACAGACTAAAGCAGTAAACAGGCGTACTGCATATCTAAACAGTTTGTTCACAGACAAAATACAATCAAAGAGGTCTGAACAGAGTTCTGAGTGAGTATAAAACTAAAACTCCAGCTCATCTCCAACAATTTGTCATGACCTAGTGAAAATAGTATCTTCAAAAGAACCAAGCCCTCAGGCAAAAGAGCCTATAGAACACAAATGAGTCTTAAAAAATGAATCACTCTGTGATCTAACAGAGCATGGCCTTTTCACAAAATGTCTTACATGGACACCGTATACAAGCATAGGGACCCTGTTTTCTGTTCTCTCTTGACTCCCTGTACACGCCCAGTCAGTGAAGCTGGCCACTCAGATGCTCATATCAGACATGTCTGACACATTCATTAGATTCAGCAGCCATATCTGCTGTGCCACCAGTCAGCCAGCCAGTCAGTCAATCAATCAGCGAGTCAGTCAGGCGGCCCAGCATCTCTTTCATTAGCAGTAGTAATAATCCTGGGCTAGGCTGCCATGACCAGCTATTAGAACATTTGGCGTCAGGCAGAGAGACAACCGAGTTCTACTTGGCCCAATAATTTCACTCATCTTTCACATTACACTGAACAAAAATATAAAACGTAACACGTAAAGTGTTGGTTTCAAGTTTCATGAGCTGAAGTAAAAAAAGATCCCAGAAATGTTCCATACACACAAAAAGCTTATTTCCTCTCAAATGTTCTGCACACATTTGTGTAATCCCTGTCAGTGAGCATTTCTCCTTTTCCAAGATAATCCATTCACCTGACAGGTGTAGCATATCAAGAAGCTGATTAAACTGCATGATAATTACACAGGTGCACCTTGTGCGGGGGACAATAAAAGGCCACTAAAATGTGCAGTTTTCACAACACAATGCCACAGATGTCTCAAGTTGAGGGAGTGTGTAATTGGCATGCTGACTGCAGAAATGTCCGCAGAGCTGTTGCCAGAGAATGTTAATTTCGCTACCATAAGCCGCCTCCGACGTTGTTTCAGAAGTACGTCCAACCGGCCTCACAACAGCATACCACGTGTAACCACGCCAGCCCAGGACCTCCACATCCCGCTTCTTCACCTGCAGGATTGTCTGAGACCAGCCACCCGGACAGCTGATAAACCTGTGGGTTTGCACAACCGAAGACTTTTTGCATAAACTGTCAGAAACCAGGGAAGCTCACCTGCCTGCTCGTTGTCCTAACCAGGGTCTTGACCTGACTGCAGTTTGGCATTGTAACAGACTTCAGTGGGCAAATGCTCACCTTCAATGGCCACTGGCACGCTGGAGAAGTGTACTCATCACGGAAGAATCCCTGTTTCAACTGTACTGGGCAGATGGCAGACAGTGTGTGTGGGCGAGCAGTCTACTGATGTCAACGTTGTGAACAGAGTGCCCCATGGTGGCGATGGGGTTATGGTATGGACATGCATAAGCTACGGACAACAGAAACAATTTCATTTTATCGATGGCAATTTGAATATACAGAGATACCGTGACGAGATCCTGAGGCCCATTGTCGTGCCATTTATCCACCACCATCACCTCATGTTTCAGCATGATAATGCACAGCCCCATGTCGCAAGGATCTGTATACAAGTCCTTGAAGCTGATAATGTCCCAGTTCTTCCATGGCCTCCATACTCATTAGGCATTGACTGGTTTTCTGATCTACGCCCTACTATTTTCTTAAGGTATCTGTGACCAACAGATGTATACTGTATCTGTATTCACAGTCATGGGAATAATGACTAATTCATAGATTAGGTCCCAATTCATTTATTTCAATTGACTGATTTACTTATAAGAACTGTAACTCAGTAGAATCTTAGAAATTGTTGCATGTTGCATTTATATTTTTGTTCAGTGTAGTACATAGCATCTCATCAGATTAGTCTTAGCCTTCCTTGTGCTAAAGATCACACACTTAAGTTAACATAGAATCTAGTGACAATTCTGGCATTCGACATCTCTTGGAAAAGTGTACCTTTCCATATCAAAAAATAACTAAAGAAGTCTTCCCAAAACAATTCAACAGGATGTCAGTCAGTTTTGAAAACCCATTGCTAAAGAATCATTTGCCAGCAAAATCTTTAAAAAGTATGCTGAAACATCATAATACACACCAAAGCAGTTTCTCAACTATTTAAGAGGCATATAATTTCCAATAATAAGTCTGGAGATGCAACGCAATTAAAGTAGCAACTTGTCTTGAGTATGTATAAATAGAAATATAATGCAGAGAGAGTGTCAACTGAAGGTGGCAGGTTAATAAAGTCAGGAACGTTGGGTGTATGTTTGGGTTTTCTTGCATAGGCTGAGACAGAGCTGGTGGTGACAGACGAAGCATGGGTAATTATCTCAGAGAGAAGCTGAAAGAGAGAGTGGGCTGCCTGCCTGTGTTGTGCTGAGTTGAGCTGACAGACACACACCAATGGAAGCTCTCCGTTTGACAGGTTCACCCACTGTGATTAAGTCTCACTTGGCTCGGGCCTTTTTTAATGTGTCCTATTGAAATGCTCAAGTAGATATGTCTATGTCAGGGATGGGCAACTGGCCTCTTGCAGGCCTGCGGATCAATTTCTCTGAACTCAGTCTCGGGGTCTCAACTTACTGTTTAGCGTCAGACTAGTAGAATATACATGGTGCAATTATTTTATTGTGCATCAGCAGTATTTCTTGCTGGGGGAGGAGGGGTTGCCCATCCCTGGTCTATATTATAGTGCACGGAGCTTCCTTCCATCTCATACTGCACAAATAAACTGCAAACCTGGTTTCAAAAAACAGATAAAGCAACACCTCATGGCACAACACCTCTCCCCTATTTGACCTAGATAGTTTGTGTGTATGCATTGATATGTAGGCTACGTGTGACTTTTTAAAAATGTATGTAGTTCTGTCCTTGAGCTGTTCTTGTTTAATGATGTTCTGTATTATGTCCTTCTGTATTATGTTTCATGTTTTTAAACAGGAAGATTAGCTTCTGGAAGATTAGGAAGATTAGCTGCTGCTTTTGCAACAGCCAATGGGGATCCTAATAAAATACCAAATAGTGCCGTCTCTGGTAATACTGGGGCAGTATCGAGAGGTTCAAGTCGTAGACCAGAGTCAGGATGATTCGCATTGTGAATAACAGCACCATTATAGTGAGGGTTGAGCACATACTGTATCAGAGCTGATGTCAGCTAATATTAGAATGAATCAATTTCTTCACTTGATAGAGTAATGTGGAAAGGAAGTGTGTTCTGTTGATAAAAAAAATAAGCATTTGACATAAGAGCTTGGCTGATAATGACAATGAGTTAACATGAAAATAATAGATATGCTTTAATATAGGTACTCTATCAACTCTTCAGAGTTCGGGAACACCAGTACTTACGCTTGTTGAAGAAGCTGCTATGTCTGGTCTGTATCCAGGTAGCAGGGGCAGCAGGGGTCCGTAGAGAGCCAGTGGGTCTGGCCAGGTGAGAGAGGCAGGGCACCCCGTGCTGTCCGAAGTGGCGCTACCCCTGAAACACAGCACAGACAGGGAATGTTATTTACTGCACATTAAATGACCTAGAACAGCTACGAATGAGCCAATCTTCTTAATTTTGGATTTGGGTGTCAACGACTTTTGAGCACTTTGTATACCGCCAAACTAGCTCTAGTCCACGCAACCGTCTGGTCCTTAGATATGCAGGGGCCAAAGAGTCTGGTCGCATAGAGATCCTACTATAATTATTAAGTATGCTAATTCTATGGATTGTCATTCATTTAGTATTTTGGAGAAATTACACCCTGTGCATACAAAGAAAGGTTATCCAGCACTCAACGTCTTTACTTTGGTGAGTTAAAGATTTAGATTATATGACTTAATTTGCTATTTATTTCATAATTTTTTGGGGTAGCTAAACAAAATGGGGGCCTGGCGACTCACACTAAATTCTGCCGCTGCACTGTTGTTCGCTACATACTTTAGTCTGAGACTCATTGAAGTTGTCTGTAGTGCCGCGAGGAATGAGGGGTGTTGTACAAAACAAAGCCATCAGCAATTGGATTGTCTCTAACCAATCAGAGTATCTAATGACACATTTTCTAACCGCCACTTCTCCACATTATCCACTAAATTGGCCAGAATTAAAAAAGATTTGTTGATTTTTGATTATTTATTTTTATTAAAATGCTGCCGAAGTAGAAGGTTTTACGTGTCCCCAACCGATTGTGTTTTTTTGTTCATTTATTAGCGTATTTAGTAAAAAAAAAATTGAAAATGTATTTTGTACATAATGTTGCCTCTACCGTCTCTTATGACCTAAAATAACTTCAGACGCCAGGACTGCGATTACTCAACACGGACAGGCAGAATCCTTTTTTACCTTTAATGAGTCTGACGAGCCCAAAGGGAACAATACACTGCTTTCTCTGGAACAGGCCCAGATCCCTGTGATATGTGTGAAGAGGAGGCGGAGAAGAGGGGGCCAAAGGGCCGACTGCCTTCTGAGAATTTGAAGGCGTTCGAATAAACCCCCACTTCCTTCCATTATGCTAGCAAACGTGTAATCTTTGGAGTTATCCCCCTCTCTTTGCCTCTTCCTCTCTGGCATTACCCACGTGTGTTCTGGCCCAACGCATCGGTTTCTGGACCAATCAGATGGCCACGAATGTGTTCATGTTCGGTAAGGTACTCAGATCAAAAGACAGTACAGTATGAAAGGGAAATGTAAAAAATGTTCAACTTCATATTCATCATCTCCAGCACCACCTCAACAGCAACATGTGAAAATTGCGTCTTTCTATGTTTTGTAGTAAAAGAAATAGAGAAAGATAAGCGTTTCCAATGACATCGGTGTGCATCGTGTGATTTGAACCATTTAGGAGTTGGCATTGCCTACTAATTGGTTGATGATGTCATTGGAAACACTTATCTTCCTCTATATTTGTTACATAGAAACATAGAAACACTCCATTTTCACATATGTTGATGTTGGGAGATGATGAATATGAAGTTCAAAATGTTTGACATTTACCTTGAAGATTAAAACTGAAGGCTAAAACTGCTTCTCCAAAAGAAATCCCTGATCACACTTGTAGGCAATGTCATGGCGAGGTTGGCTAGCGAAGCCTCAGGGTTTAGAAACTCTGTGCTCAGATCCAGAACATTGCTCAAAAGAAACAAACATGCTGACCAAAGTGCCTCCACCATCGTGTGCATGTTGATTTTGTCCAACCACACCAGAACCGTTCATGACACACAGGTTATTATATCAAAACCAACTGTGGACCAACGATATTAATTTGGGAACAGGTCGAAACACATGAAACATTCATGGACATTTAGCTAGCTTTGTGTTGCTAGCTAATTTGTCCTGGGAGATAAACATTGGATTATTTTACCTGAAATGCACATGGTCCTTTTTTTTGTTGCTGGATCTTTATGCAAAATTGTGTGTTCTGTAACGTCCGGGGTGTCGTGGGTGAGAAGTCAGGCGCAGGAAGCAGAGAGTTCAGGGTAGTGCCATACCTTTTAATGCACAAAAACCTGTGAACATATGCCAACCCCACGAAACACAGGGCACACACCAAAACAAATGCCCCAAACATGGGGGACTTAAACAGTCCAGCAAAACCCAAGAAAATGGGAAAACCGTGACCCACACAGAAGTGTACACCAAACAATCCCGCACAACCAGCAGGCTCTGCTCTGGACCAATGTGTACAACAGCGTGTTCCAGTTCCTGCCCATATCCAGCAACTTCGCACAGCCATTGAAGAGTGGGACAACATTCCACAGGCCACAATCAACAGCCTGATCAACTCTATGCAAAGAGTGCATGAGGCAATGATGGATACACCAGATACTGACTGGTTTTCTGAACCATGCTCCTACCTTTTTTCAAGGTATCTGTGACCAACAGATGCATATCTGTATTCCCAGTCATATGAAATCCATAGATTAGAGCCCAATTAATTTATTTCAATTGACTGATTTAC
This sequence comes from Oncorhynchus tshawytscha, assembly GCF_018296145.1. NCBI lineage: Eukaryota > Metazoa > Chordata > Actinopteri > Salmoniformes > Salmonidae > Oncorhynchus > Oncorhynchus tshawytscha. Next base: position 29,797,443 of record NC_056444.1, read on the forward strand.
TTATATGAACTGAAATTGTTGCATTTGTGTTTTTTCTCAGTATAGTTAGTTCTCTCTCCTCATTCCTCTTCTGTGGATTTTATATGGCAGTTGGCAACCAACTTTAAGGTGCTTTACTGACACCAGTTGGACTGGACTGTGGACCTCATTATTTCAATCACCCACATACTGTAAGTATATGCTCATAAAAGCCAAAGAGTAGATGGGAGAGGCGGGACTTGCAGCGCATCAAGCATATAACATTGCTGGGGTAGCCATGTTGGTTGTGTGCCTTGAAATCTAAATAAATCACAGACAGTGTCACAAGCAAGCACCCCCACAGCATCACACCTCCTCCCTCATGCTTCGCAGTGGGAACCACACATGTGGAGATAATTCGTTCACCTACTCTGCGTCTCACAAAGACACGTCGGATGGAACCAAAAATCTCCAAGAAAGTTTCTTCTTATTATAGTTGTCCTTTGGTAGTGTTTTTTTCACAGCAATTCGACCATGAAGACCTGATTCAGTCTCCTCTGAACAGTTAACGTTGAGATGTGTCTGTTACTTGAACTCCGCAAAGCATTATTTGGGCTGCAATTTCTGAGGCTGGTAACTTTAATGAACGTATCCTCTGCAGCCGAGGTAACTCTGGGTCTTCCTTTCCTGTGGCGGTCCTCATGAGAGCCAGTTTCATCATAGCGCTTGATGGTTTTTGCGACTGCACTTGAAGAAACTTTAAAAGTTCTCAAAATTTTCCAAATTGACTGACCTTCATTACTTAAAGTAATGATGGACTGTCGTTTCTCTTTGCTTATTTGAGCTGTTCTTGCCATAGTATGGACTTGGTCTATTACCAAATATAAACCACCCCTACCTTGTCACAACACAACTGATTGGCTCAAACGCATTAAGGAAAGAAATTCCACAAAAGTAACTTTTAACAAGGCATACCTGTTAATTGAAATGCATTCTAGGTGACTATGTCATGAAGCTGGTTGAGAGAATACCAAGAACGTGCAAAGCTGTCATCAAGGCAAAAGGTGGCTACTTTGAAGAATCTAAAATATATTTTGATTGTTTAACACTTTCTTTTTTGGGTACTACATGATTCCATGTGTTATTTGATGTCTTCACTAAAAAAACCTTGAATGAGTAGGTGTGTCCAAACTTTTGACTGGTACTGTACGTCCTTGGGTGTTGCATAGCATTTGGCCAGAGTTATGCCCCCTTTGTTTTCTGGATGTCTAGCCCACATCTTCTGTACAGGACACCTACAGCACCCGCTGTCACAGGAAGGTCAAAAAGATTATCAAGAACATCAACCACCCGAGCCACTGCCTGTTCACCCCGCTACCATCCAGGAGGTGAGGTCAGTACAGGTGCATCAAAGCTGGGACCGAGAGACTGAGAAACAACTTCTATCTCAAAGCCAACAGACTGTTAAACAGCCGTCACTAACACAGAGAGGCTGCTGCCTACATACAGACTCAAAATCACTGGCCACTTTAATAAATGGAACACTAGTCACTTTAATAATGCCACTTTAATAAGGTTTACATATCTTGCATTACTTATTCCATATGTATATACTGTGTTTTTATACCATCTATTGCCTCTTTCCTATGCCGCTCGGTCATCGCTCATCCATATATTTATATTCTTATTCCGTCCCTTTACTTAGATTTGTGTGTATTAGGTAGTTGTTGTGGAACTGTTAGATTATTTGTTAGATATTACTGCACTGTCGGAACTAGAGGCACAAGCATTTCGCTACACTCACATCAACATCTGCTAACCATGTGTGCGTGACCAATACAATTTGATTTGATGCACGTGCTCCACTTTTTTAACTTGCTAAAAGCTAGCTAGTTGGAGTCGGTGTGTACCTCCGTTTGTACCACTGCACAGTGGTCTAAGACACTGCATCTCAGTGCTAGAGGCGTCACTACAGACCCTGGTTCGTTTCCAGGGTCTGTAGTGCAATTGGTTCAGCTTCCTCCCGGGTTAGGCCGGGGTAGGCCGTCATTGTAAATAAAAATTTGTTCTTAACTTACTTGTTCTTACTGCCTAATTAAATAAAGGTAAAAAAACAGTCAAATATTTAACGCATGTGTACACAGAGTGCACCCGTTGCGGCCTGTTCCATTGAAAATGAATGACTTCCACCGGAATGCAAAGAGTTTGATGCATCTAGTGGACATGAGGTTCGGAGTCTTGGTACGCAGTCAAGAAATCCTCCACGAAAGGACGTGGAAAGCGACAGAGCACGGGGACAACGGATTGTCTTCACGCGATGGACCAGAGCTAGGCATTCATCAAGAAAGACATGTAAACGAAAGATAAGAACGGATTTGTTGAGCAACGTACATCCCGATAATATATTATTATCGATAAGACATGATTTCTGATGGAATGGTGATCTTAAATAGTTAGCTTGCCGACTGTCTCGCTAAATCTGACAAGCTGAGTATGACAAGTTAGCATTAGCCATAGCATAGCGTGCAGCCTTTGTCCTTCAAAACAGACTACACGGTTCAGTATGCAACCCAATTACATATTCTAGGGTTAAAACAAGTAATTTGGGAAATATATTCAGTTCCTAGTGTAATCCGGATGGCACAGCCCATCCGTATGGACGGCGCCATTTTGAAGTTATGAAAGGTCCTGAACAGCACAACAAGTAGACTGAGATGTGCCGGTTAAAAAATAAGATTTTGTTTAATTTTGTCACGTTCTGACCTTAGTTCTTTTGTTATGTCTTTGTTTTAGTATGGTCAGGGCGTGAGTTGGGTGGGTTGTCTATGTTCCTTTTTCTATGTTTTGGGATTTCTGTGTTTGGCCTGGTATGGTTCTCAATCAGAGGCAGCTGTCAATCGTTGTCCCTGATTGAGAACCATACTTAGGTAGCCTGGTTTCACTTTTGAGTTGTGGGTGATTATTTTCCCGTGTCTGTGTTTGTGCCACACGGGACTGTTTCATTTGTGTCGTTCTTTCACTTTGTTATTTTGTATTTTGTAGTGTTCAGATTTACATATTAAAATGGACACTTCCAACGCTGCACATTGGTCCGATATCTCTTACTCCTCATCAGAAGATGAGATAACATTACATTATGGATAATGTACAGGTAAATATGATTATTAGGAAAGCTATAATGAAGTGTTTAAATTATAAGCATGTCGGCTTCATCTGACCTGGACCTGGTATTAGGCTACATGGGTGACTGGTAAAGAATTATTGGGTGATATAATCCTGCTATTTTGTGTGAAATAGCTGTACAAATGCATTTTCTGTCTGTTAAATTAGCTTGATTTCTGATGCCTGTTTCTGTTGAATGTACTCACAGGTTCAACTTAAAGAGCAAAGCTCATGCTATGCTTATTGCCACTGTGTGTTCTATTACAATGCGTTTCAGCATTTCTTGAGACTTCTCACACCTGCAGAAGGCAAGGAACTGTGAAAATAAAAAAGGCCTCTAGAACAGAACATCCTGTTACAGATCATGTCTCTCATATCTGTGACAGCTGCCATGTGTGCTGCAGCTTCGGAAATGACTCCCAGCAGCAGGGCACTGAACATGGAAAAGTGAGGGTATGTACGTGCATTTTCTTGTTGGCGTTTTGACAATTTATCTATCTACCTTGTCTGCTGTTGGACAAAGACAGAAGCGTCGAATGAGAGAGAGAAAGCTCAGGAAATGAACCAGTGGATGTGAATACAACTCAACACAGTTCCAAATCAAATCAAATCAAAATGTATTTGTCACATACACATGGTTAGCAGATGTTAAATGCGAGTGTAGCGAAATGCTTGTGCTTCTAGTTTCGACAATGCAGTAATAACCAACGAGTAATCTAACCTAACAATTCACAACTACTAACTTATACACACAAGTGTAAAGGGATGAAGAATATGTACATAAAGTGATGGTACAGAGCGGCATAGGCAAGATGCAGTAGATGGTATCGAGTACAGTATATACATATGAGATGAGTAATTTAGGGTATTTAAACATATAAAAGTGGAATTGTTTAAAGTGCCTAGTGATACATGTATAACATAAAGATGGCAAGAAGTAGTAAATGGTATCGAGTACAGTATATACATATGAGAAGAGTAATGTAGGGTATGTAAACATTATATTAAGTGGCATTGTTTAAAGTGGCTAGTCATGCATTTTTTACATACATTTTTCCAATATTAAAGTGGCTGGAGTTGAGTCAGTATGTTGGCAGCAGCCACTCAATGTTAGTGGTGGCTGTTTAACAGTCTGATGTCCTTGAGATAGAAGCTGTTTTTCAGTCTCTCGGTCCCTGCTTTGATGCACCTGTACTGACCTCGCCTTCTGGATGATAGCGGGGTGAACAGGCAGTGGCTCGGGTGGTTGTTGTCCTTGATGATCTTTATGGCCTTCCTGTGACATCGGGTGGTGTAGGTGTCCTGGAGGGTAGGTAGTTTGCCCCTGGTGATGCGTTGTGCAGACCTCACTACCCTCTGGAGAGCCTTACGGTTGTGGGCCGGAGCAGTTGCCGTACCAGGCGGTGATACAGCCCGACAGGATCCTCTCGATTGTGCATCTGTAAAAGTTTGTGAGTGTTTTTGGTGACAAGCCAAATTTCTTCAGCCTCCAGAGGTTGAAGAGGCGCTGCTGCGCCTTCTTCACGATGTTGTCTGTGTGAGTGGACCAATTCAGTTTGTCCGTGATGTGAACCCCGAGGAACTTAAAACTTACTACCCTCTCCACTACTGTCCCGTCGATGTGTATAGGGGGGGGCTCCCTCTGCTGTTTCCTGAAGTCCACGATCATCTCCTTTGTTTTGTTGACGTTGAGTGTGAGGTTACTTTCCTGACACCACACTCCGAGGGCCCTCACCTCCTCCCTGTAGGCCGTCTCGTCGTTGTTGGTAATCAAGCCTACCATTGTAATGTCGTCCACAAACTTGATGATTGAGTTGGAGGCGTGCAAGGCCACGCAGTCGTGGGTGAGCAGGGAGTACAGGAGAAGGCTCAGAAAGCACCCTTGTGGGGCCCAAGTGTCGAGGATCAGCGGGGTGGAGATGTTGTTACCTACCCTCACCACCTGGGAGCGGCCAGTTAGGAAGTCCAGTACCCAGTTGCACCGGGCGGGGTCGAGACCCAGGGTCTCGAGCTTGATGACGAGTTTGGAGGGTACTATGGTGTTAAATGCTGAACTGTAGTCGATGAGCAGCATTCTCACATAGGTATTCCTCTTGTCCAGATGGGTTAGGGCAGTGTGCAGTGTGGTTGCGATTGCGTTATCTGTGGACCTATTGGGGCGGTAAGCAAATTGGAGTGGGTCTAGAGTGTCAGGTAGGGTGGAGGTTATATGGTCCTTGACTAGTCTCTCAAAGCACTTCATGATGACGCAAGTGAGTGCTACGGGGCACAACATTGTGACACAACATTTAGCTCAGTTACCTTAGCTTTCTTGGGAACAGGAACAATGGTGGCCCTCTTGAAGCATGTGGGAACAGCAGACTGGGATAAGGATTGATTGAATATGTCCGTAAACACAACAGCCAGCTGGTCTGCGCATGCTCTGAGGACGCGGCTGAGGATGCCGTCTGGGCCTGCAGCTTTGCGAGGGTTAACATGTTTAAATGTTTTACTCAAGTCGGCTGCAGTGAAGGAGAGTCCGCAGGTTTTGGTAGCAGGCCGTGTCAGTGGCACTGTATTGTCCTCAAAGCGAGCAAAGAAGTTGTTTAGTCTGTCTGGGAGAAAGACATCCTGGTCCACGACGGGGCTGGTTTTCTTTTTTGTAATCCGTGATTGACTGTAGACCCTGCCACATACCTCTTGTGTCTGAGCCGTTGAATTGTGACTCTACTTTGTCCCTATACTGACGCTTAGCTTGTTTGATTGCTTTGTGGAGGGAATAGCTACACTGTTTGTATTCGGTCATGTTTCCGGTCATGTTTCTGGTCACCTTGCCCTGGTTAAAATCAGTGCTTCACGCTTTCAGTTTCGTGCGAATCCTGCCATCAGTCCACGGATTCTGGTTTGGGAATGTTTTAATAGTTGCTGTGGGTACGACATCGCCGATGCACTTGCTAATAAACTCGCTCACCGAATCAACGTATTCATCAATGTCGTTGTTCGACGCAATGCGGATCATATCCCAATCCACGTGATGGAAGCAATCTTGAAGCATGGAATCAGATTGGTCGGACCAGCGTTGAACAGACCTGAGCGTGGGAGCTTCCTGTTTTATTCTCTGTCTATAGGCAGGGAGCAACATAATGGAGTCGTGGTCAGCTTTTCTGAAAGGAGGGCAGGGGAGGGCCTTATATGCGTTGCGGAAGTTAGAATAACAATGATCCAGGGTTTTACCAGCCCTGGTAGCACAATCAATATGCTGGTAGAATTTAGGGAGTCTTGTTTTCAGATTAGCCTTGTTAAAATCCCCAGCTACAATGAATGCAGCCTTAGGATATGTGGTTTCCAGTTTACATAGAGTCCAATAAAGTTAGTTCAGGGCCATAGATGTGCCTAACCAGGCTCTGGAGCCTGACCAGAAGACAGCTTCCTCTGCCCCTTTTACGGCGTCGTTGTTTTGGTTCGCCGGCTGGGATCCGATCCATTGTCCTGGGTGGTGGGCAAAACAGAGGATCCGCTTCGGGAAAGTCGTATTCCTGGTCGTAATGATGGTGAGTTGACGTTGCTCTTATATCCAGTAGTTCCTCCCGACTGTATGTAATAAAACCTAAGATTACCTGGGGTACCAATGTAACACGTAAAAAAAACAAAATACTGCATAGTTTCCTAGGAACGCGAAGCGAGGTGGCCATCTCTGCCGGCGCTGTTCAACAGGATAAACTGCTGTTCAACAGGATAAACCTCATCCCAGACCCAGGCTTCTAAAATGTTCTGTCTGACAGCCGAAGCTGTCAGAAAATATGACAGGAGACAGGAAACAAATTAAAAATATTCTGGAAGGTCCCTCTCCCACTGCCAGTGCAACGAGCAGAGTTGAAGCTTAAAATACACTTAAAAATCTACAGGGTTCGAATATGGCAATTTCGTTGTACATGTGACAAACATCTTTCCGGGTTTATTATTCGCTCTCCTTGGGGTTTGATTACAAATGACTCTGAGGCTTTTCTTCATAATTTACAGCCCTTTTCTAAGTGTAAATATGAGTGTTTACTGTGTTAGACATGAGTGTAGCTGCAGCACTAGTATGGGGCAGTGTAGAAGGCAGGAGAGCTACAGTTTGTCTTATAATAATGATTCAGGTGTTGCATAACCATAATCCATTAAGTATCTAAAGGAACAAATAGCTGTATGTTTCTCAATCCATGCTGTATTCAGGTCATAGAGGGGATAACTTTCCTCTGTCAATTATACTGACTCACTCCACAGAGTATCTCTTGATGTTAATCAAGTGTGACATATTGCTACTTTGATTACTTTGCAGAAAATGAACCATGTCCATTCATATGTCCTGGAGCATTGGCAATATTACGTTGTAATGAAACACCACTGTAAAGACATTGTAATGACACTGTAATGACTCTTCTCTTACAAGAGGGATAACCCTATCACTTTACCCGCTCTGTCTGACCCCTCTTCAAGCTTCGGTCCAGTAGTGCTGCATGCTCTTTTTCCTCAGATCTCCATGCCTGTTCCTCTGGTCTGTGACAGACGCTTCCATAATCAGTCTCAATTCACCGTGCTCTGTATAATTACCCTTCCTCAGGCTACCAGCTGGGCCCTCAGCCACAGGAAGTGGTTTTGTGTGTGGCGGGTCACCCATCACTCCCGCTAGAGGACTCGTGGCGAGGGAAAATATAGAGTGTGTCACAATTGCATTCAGTGTAAATGTGGCAGCATTATATTCCTTTTCTGTTTGATAATGAAGGTAATGGTATCAAGTTATTTTGTAAGGGAGGGGTAACTGCTGTGCTGCAGTGTGATACTGTTATCAAGAGATAACTGACTAACTGAGGTGAGTTAAAGCAAGTTTTGCATTAGCACACACACACACACACACACACACACACACACACACACACACACACACACACACACACACACACACACACACACACACACACACACACACACACACACACACACACACACACACAGTTTATCCATACACACAGAGTCCCCATTCCTCTTATCCATATCTAGTCCAGAGTCTATTGTCCAGGCCAGGCATTTCCTGAAGAGACCCTTAGGGGACCCTGAAGGGGTTGATGAGGAGCAAACCTCCAGCCCTCACGCTGATTGATGTCAGCCTGTAATCTCCATAGCCACCTGGTGAAGTCTGATTTAGTGAGGCCACTCTGGGCACAACCTGACAGGGATCGATGCATCCCTGTTGGCACCATGCAGCCCTGGACCAAGCCACTGACTCTGGCAGCTACTGAGGAGAGAGAGGGAAGGAGGGGAGAAAGAAAAAGAGAAAGGGGAGGGAGAAAGAGAGAGGGGGAGGAGGGAGAAAAGAGAGGGGGAGGAAGGAGGAAAGAGAGAGAGAGAGAGAGGGAGATGGGGGTAGGGATAACAGAGAGAGGGGGAGAATTGAGAAAAGAGAAATAGTGGGGAGGAAGGAGAAAAGAGAAAGAGAGAGAGGGGAGGAGGGAGAAAAGAGAGTGGTGAGGAGAGAGAAAATAGAGAGGGGGAGGAGGGAGAAAACATCAATAGTGACACAATAGCATTCAAGATAGTCCACCGGTGCAATTTAGAGCATCAGTGTTCCTGACCAATATTGCAAGAAGCATCTCTATCAAATCACCCAGAAGCATCTCTATCAAATCACCCAGTACCTCTTCTCAACAGACCATTGTATATCATTCATTTTATTTTGGGAACCAGTTCATCAGGACACAAATGAAAGCACACCTAGGATGCACTTTTCATTACAGTAAATTGTCAACTGCTGACATTCCATAAGGACACAGTCTTTTCATTTTGGATGAATTTTCCCTGCTTTGGGGTTATCAGTGTTACTGCGCTGCTGTGAGCAATGTTGACTGTCAGGCATATGCTGTTTTCCTCGCCAGGGAAATTGCTCCCTAGCCATTCTGCCCCAGAGTTTTTATTCAAGATTATTGATATGAAATAATGGCTTTTCTGGGAACACGACCAAAGAGACTAACTCAGTGTATCCAGTTCCATTTAGAGGAAAACTAGTCTGTGTACTTGGTTAGCTGGAAACACAAAGGCTAAATTTAACTAAAGTGATAGTCCAGCAATAGTGAAATTGAAGGTTGTCACATTAGGGCTTGGCTAAACATGAAACAAAGTGTTGGCAGGTCCACTGGCCATCTTTCTGCTATTGTTTTGATGTCCCTGAAACAGCCATTAAATATATTAGTGATGAAGAAAGCATCACTTTGGCTGCATTTACACAGGCAGCCCAATTTTGATATTTCTTTTACAAAATGGTATTTTGGCCAATCAGATCAGCTCTAAAAAATATCTGATGTAAAAAGATCTGATGTGATTGGTCAAAATGCCAATTAGTGGAAAAAAGATCGGCATTGGGCTGCTTGTGTAAACACAGCCATGTTTCTGTTTGAGGGTAACCCCTTTGTTTTGTTCTAAATGAAAGCGCCGTCTCAGCCGATGATTATAGGAATAATAATTGATGAGTGATGGGACATTCACGTGCTTGTTGGAAGTCTTATGTCTGACATGATTGTGTTCAAGTGCTTTTGAAGTTGGAAGAATTCTTCAACCAATAAGATTTTAGATCGCTAGATAAGCTAGCTGACGTTGCTAATAAAGTTAGCTAGCTTGCTTAACATTTAGAATATGGTCAAACTATCTACATTCTACTGTAACGATGTGCGCTGAGAGTCGGGAAGCAAGTTCAGGGAGTGAGTGTTTTAATAAATAAACATAACACAATACAAAACAAGAAACAGAAACAATGATGCCTGGGGAAGGAACCGTGTGGAGTGACATACTGTATATAGGGCAGGTAATCAAGGAGGTGATGGAGTCCAGGTGCGTGTCATAATGTCATAATGCGTGTAAGAATATGGTCAAACTATCTACATTCTACTGGTGACAGGTGTGCACCATAACGAGCAGCCATGTGACCTAGAGGCTGGAGAGGGACACGTGACATCTACATTCTCCACATTGATGAGTTTGGAATGGTCAAAAACTGTTTTGTTTTCATCTTTTGGTTGAAAAGTGGTGAATTGTCAGAACTCGTGTAACAACATTTTCTCTGAGTTTCCCATGCACTTATAATTACGACTTGGAGAGTTGTTCAAGTGAAACTTCCCAGTCAAAACTGAGAACTTCCGTTAACTCCAACAGCACAGGATCAAACCCGAGAGCCTAATAACCATAACAGAATGCATTAAAATAGCTATTCTCTTTGCTTTCTTCATAATTTCAAATGGAAAAAAAAGCACTTGAACATCTGAGTTATCTCGTTGCAGGTGCATGGGAACAATGTGATTACTTTAAAGAAAAGACAAACTAGCACAATGCTCTTGCTCGTATCACTTATTTTTGTTAAAGCTTACATGATGGCCTTTTGGCCTTTCAAGAGTCATTTCTTCATAATTTAAAATAAAATCTCACATGACCGACAAATAATTGAACCAACTCTGTCAGATTAAATATTGATTGTGAAAAACAATTTCATATGAATTGTTTCCATCCTTTTATTTAGAAGAGAAACTTAAAGCACTAAAACAAAAAAGCGAATAAACGAAACTTGACGCTACATGCAGTGCAGAAAGCAACTACACACAAACATAGTCAAGATCCCACAAATCACAATGGGGACAATGGCTAAATCAGAGACAACGATAAACAGCTGCATCTGAATGGGAACTATATCAGGCCACCATAGAAATACAATTCCCCTAGATAACCCACCCTAAATCACACCCCAACCCAACCAACATAGAGAACAAACAGCTTTCTATGGCCCTCCCCCCAAAGGTGCGGACTCCGACCGCAAAACCTGACTCAATAGGGGAGGGTCCGGGTGAGCATCTACCATCGGGGGCGGGGCGCGTCGCCAGAGACTCTGGACCGTGGATCGTCGCAGGGGACTCCGCACCGTAGATCGTCGCCAGAGGCTCCGGACTGTGGATCGTTGCAGGGGACTCCACACCGTAGATCGTCGCTGGAGGCTCCGTACTGGGAACCCTCGCAGTAGGCTCTGGACTGAGAATCCCGCTGGAGTCTCCGGAGACAGTTCCCAGTCCAGGGCTTCCGGCGACGTTTCACGGTCCGGTTCCTCCTCCGACAGGTCCGCGGTCCGGAGCCTCCAGCGACGATGCACGGTCCGGTTCCTACGGCGACGATCCAAGGTCCTGTTCCTACGGTGACGACCCACGTTCCAGGTCCTCCGGCGACGACCCATTGTCCGGAGCTTCCAGCGACGATCCCTACACCAGAGCTGCCATGGAGGACAACGTATCTGTGAGCGGAGTGGGTACTTCGTCCTGCACCGGAGCCGCCATGGAGGACAACGTATCTGTAAGCGGAGTGGGTACTTCGTCCTGCACCGGAGCCGCCATGGAGGACAACGTATCTGTGAGCGGCACCGGAGCCGCCATGGAGGACAACGTATCTGTGAGCGGAGTGGGTACCCGTCCTGCACCGGAGCCGCCATGGAGGACAACGTATCTGTGAGCGGAGTGGGTACTTCGTCCTGCACCGGAGCCGCCATGGAGGACAACGTATCTGTGAGCGGAGTGGGTACTTCGTCCTGCACCGGAGCCGCCCCCGACGGTACATGCCCACCCGGACCCTCCCCTATTGAGTCTGGCGTTTTGCGGTCGGAGTCCGTTTTTGTTTGGTGAGTTTTGATTTATTAAAATATGTGGAACTCTACGCACGCTGCGCCTTGTCCATTCATTATGACGAGCGTGACACAATATTTCATCAGATGAGAGCAACATTGTCACTGATTAAAGTGCTGGGGGCGAATCACATCGTCGGAGGGATTGACAAAGAAAACAAAATGAATGCACCGGAAGGATTCTTTATTAAGACAGGCATTTGAATGTCCCTGCACTGTGGGGCCGAATTAGACACATAGTCAGACCAAGTACGGGGAGGTTGGGAAGAAAAGCTACATGAGATAAAGTGATGGAGAGGTAATGAGAAAAAGAGATGAGAAGAGGGAATGAAAGGTTGAAAAAGAGAGATGGGAAAGAGGGAATGAGGGAGAATGAGAGATAGAGCATGATAGGGTAATGACAGGAAGGAACTTGAATGTGCTGTTAGGAGGCTGACAGGCCGAGCAGGGAAGGTGACCGAGGCTGTAAGAACAGCAGGAGGATCAGAAACGACAGCAGACTAACTGGAGATGAATGAAACAGGAGCAGAGGTGACCTACAGAGAAACACCCAGAGAGAGGAACGACAAACAACAGAGGGAGGTAGAGGAGGAACAGATGTAGAAAAAGAAAGATTCTGGGAGAGGAGCGACAGAAAACAGAGGGAGGTAGAGGAGGAACAGATCCAGAGAGAACAAGCAGACACCCAGAGAGAACATATAGACCATCAGAGAGAACATATAGACTATCAGAGAGAACATATAGACTATCAGAGAGAACAAACAGACACCCAGAGAGAACAAACAGACACACAGAGAGAACACATAGACACCCAGAGAGAACATACAGACACCCAGAGAGAACATATAGACACCCATAGAGAACATATAGACTATCAGAGAGAACAAACATACACCCAGAGAGAACATATAGACCATCAGAGAGAACATATAGACTATCAGAGAGAACACACAGACTATCAGAGAGAACAAACAGACACCCAGAGAGAACATATAGACCATCAGAGAGAACATATAGACTATCAGAGAGAACATATAGACTATCAGAGTGAACATATAGACTATCAGAAAGAACAAACAGACACCCAGAGAGAACATATAGACTATCAGAGAGAACAAACAGACACCCAGAGAGAACAAACAGACTATCAGAGAGAGCAAACAGACACCCAGAGAGAACATATAGACTATCAGAGAGAACATATAGACTATCAGAGAGAACAAACAGACACCCAGAGAGAACAAACAGACTATCAGAGAGAGCAAACAGACACCCAGAGAGAACAAACAGACACCCAGAGAGAACATATAGACTATCAGAGAGAACATATAGACTATCAGAGAGAACATATAGACTATCAGAGAGAACATATAGACTATCAGAGAGAACATATAGACTATCAGAGAGAACATATAGACTATCAGAGAGAACATATAGACTATCAGAGAGAACATATAGACACCTAGAGAGAACTTATAGACTACCAGAGAGAACATATAGACTACCAGAGATAACAAACAGACACCCAGAGAGAACATATAGACACCCCGAGAGAACATACAGACAGCCAGAGAGAACATATAGACACCCAGAGAGAACATATAGACTATCAGAGAGAACAAACAGACACCCAGAGAGAACATACAGACACCCAGAGAGAACATATAGACACCCAGAGAGAACAAATAGACTATCAGAGAGAACATATAGACACCCAGAGAGAACATACAGACACCCAGAGAGAACATATAGACACCCATAGAGAACATATAGACTATCAGGGAGAACATATAGACACCCAGAGAGAACATACAGACACCCAGAGAGAACATACAGACACCCAGAGAGAACATATAGACACCCAGAGAGAACATATAGACACCCAGAGAGAACATATAGACTATCAGAGAGAACATATAGACACCCAGAGAGAACATATAGACTATCAGAGAGAACATATAGACACCCAGAGAGAACATATATACTATCAGGGAGAACATATAGACACCCAGAGAGAACATATAGACACCCAGAGAGAACATATAGACACACAGAGAGAACATACAGACACCCAGAGAGAACATATAGACACCCAGAGAGAACATATAGACACACAGAGAGAACATATAGACACACAGAGAGAACATATAGACACCCAGAGAGAACATATAGACTATCAGAGAGAACATATAGACACCCAGAGAGAACATATAGACACACAGAGAGAACATATAGACACCCAGAGAGAACATATAGACACACAGAGAGAACATATAGACACCCAGAGAGAACATATAGACACCCAGAGAGAACATATAGACACCCAGAGAGAACATATAGACACACAGAGAGAACATATAGACACCCAGAGAGAACATATAGACTATCAGAGAGAACATATAGACACCCAGAGAAACATATAGACACACAGAGAGAACATATAGACACCCAGAGAGAACATATAGACACCCAGAGAGAACATATAGACACCCAGAGAGAACATATAGACACACAGAGAGAACATACAGACACCCAGAGAGAACATATAGACACCCAGAGAGAACATATAGACACACAGAGAGAACATATAGACACACAGAGAGAACATATAGACACCCAGAGAGAACATATAGACTATCAGAGAGAACATATAGACACCCAGAGAGAACATATAGACACAGAGAGAACATATAGACACCCAGAGAGAACATATAGACACCCAGAGAGAACATATAGACACACAGAGAGAACATATAGACACCCAGAGAGAACATATAGACTATCAGAGAGAACATATAGACACCCAGAGAGAACATATAGACTATCAGAGAGAACATACAGACACCCAGAGAGAACATATAGACACCCAGAGAGAACATATAGACTATCAGAGAGAACATATAGACACCCAGAGAGAACATATATACTATCAGGGAGAACATATAGACACCCAGAGAGAACATATAGACACCCAGAGAGAACATATAGACACACAGAGAGAACATACAGACACCCAGAGAGAACATATAGACACCCAGAGAGAACATATAGACACACAGAGAGAACATATAGACTATCAGAGAGAACATATAGACACCCAGAGAGAACATACAGACACCCAGAGAGAACATACAGACACCCAGAGAGAACATATAGACTATCAGGGAGAACATATAGACACCCAGAGAGAACATACAGACACCCAGAGAGAACATATAGACACCCAGAGAGAACATATAGACACACAGAGAGAACATATAGACACCCAGAGAGAACATATAGGACATATAGAACATATAGACACCCAGAGAGAACATACAGACACCCAGAGAGAACATATAGACACCCATAGAGAACATATAGACTATCAGGGAGAACATATAGACACCCAGAGAGAACATACAGACACCCAGAGAGAACATACAGACACCCAGAGAGAACATATAGACACCCAGAGAGAACATATAGACACCCAGAGAGAACATATAGACTATCAGAGAGAACATATAGACTATCAGAGAGAACATATAGACACCCAGAGAGAACATACAGACACCCAGTGAGAACATATAGACACCCAGAGAGAACATATAGACACCCAGAGAGAACATATAGACTATCAGAGAGAACATATAGACACCCAGAGAGAACATATAGACACCCATAGAGAACATATAGACTATCAGGAGAACATATAGACACCCAGAGAGAACATATAGACACCCAGAGAGAACATACAGACACCCAGAGAGAACATATAGACACCCAGAGAGAACATATAGACACCCAGAGAGAACATACAGACTATCAGAGAGAACATATAGACACCCAGAGAGAACATATAGACACCCAGAGAGAACATATAGACAACCAGAGAGAACATATAGACACCCAGAGAGAACATATAGACACCCAGAGAGAACATATAGACACCCAGAGAGAACATATAGACACCCAGAGAGAACATATAGACACCCAGAGAGAACATATAGACACCCAGAGAGAACATATAGACACCCAGAGAGAACATATAGACTATCAGAGAGAACATATAGACACCCAGAGAGAACATATAGACTATCAGGGAGAACATATAGACACCCAGAGAGAACATATAGACACCCAGAGAGAACATATAGACACACAGAGAGAACATATAGACACCCAGAGAGAACATATAGACTATCAGAGAGAACATATAGACTATCAGAGAGAACATATAGACACTCAGAGAGAACAAACAGACACCCAGAGAGAACATACAGACACCCAGAGAGAACATATAGACACCCAGAGAGAACATACAGACACCCAGAGAGAACATATAGACACTCAGAGAGAACATACAGACACCCAGAGAGAACATATAGACACACAGAGAGAACATATAGACACCCAGAGAGAACATATAGACACCCAGAGAGAACATATAGACACCCAGAGAGAACATATAGACACCCAGAGAGAACATATAGACACCCAGAGAGAACATATAGACTATCAGAGAGAACATATAGACACCCAGAGAGAACATATAGACTATCAGGGAGAACATATAGACACCCAGAGAGAACATATAGACACCCAGAGAGAACATATAGACACACAGAGAGAACATATAGACACCCAGAGAGAACATATAGACTATCAGAGAGAACATATAGACACCCAGAGAGAACATATAGACACCCAGAGAGAACATACAGACACCCAGAGAGAACATATAGACACCCAGAGAGAACATATAGACACCCAGAGAGAACATATAGACACCCAGAGAGAACATACAGACTATCAGAGAGAACATATAGACACCCAGAGAGAACATATAGACACACAGAGAGAACATATAGACTATCAGAGAGAACTTATAGACACCCAGAGAGAACATATAGACTATCAGAGAGAACATACAGACACCCAGAGAGAACATATAGACACCCAGAGAGAACATATAGACACCCAGAGAGAACATATAGACACCCAGAGAGAACATATAGACACCCAGAGAGAACATATAGACACCCAGAGAGAACATACAGACACCCAGAGAGAACATATAGACACCCAGAGAGAACATATAGACACCCAGAGAGAACATATAGACACCCAGAGAGAACATATAGACACCCAGAGAGAACATATAGACACCCAGAGAGAACATATAGACACCCAGAGAGAACATATAGACACCCAGAGAGAACATATAGACACCCAGAGAGAACATATAGACTACCAGAGAGAACATATAGACACCCAGAGAGAACATATAGACTATCAGGAGAACATATAGACACCCAGAGAGAACATATAGACACCCAGAGAGAACATATAGACACACAGAGAGAACATATAGACACCCAGAGAGAACATATAGACTATCAGAGAGAACATATAGACTATCAGAGAGAACATATAGACACTCAGAGAGAACAAACAGACACCCAGAGAGAACATATAGACTATCAGAGAGAACATATAGACACCCAGAGAGAACATACAGACACCCAGAGAGAACATATAGACACTCAGAGAGAACATACAGACACCCAGAGAGAACATATAGACACACAGAGAGAACATATAGACACACAGAGAGAACATATAGACTATCAGAGAGAACATATAGACACCCAGAGAGAACATACAGACACCCAGAGAGAACATACAGACACCCAGAGAGAACATATAGACTATCAGGGAGAACATATAGACACCCAGAGAGAACATACAGACACCCAGAGAGAACATATAGACACCCAGAGAGAACATATAGACACACAGAGAGAACATATAGACACCCAGAGTGAACATATAGACACTCAGAGAGAACATATAGACTATCAGAGAGAACATATAGACACCCAGAGAGAACATACAGACACCCAGAGAGAACATACAGACACCCAGAGAGAACATATAGACACCCAAAGAGAACATACAGACACCCAGAGAGAACATACAGACACCCAGGGAGAACATATAGACACACAGAGAGAACATATAGACACCCAAAATGAACATACAGACACCCAGAGAGAACATACAGACACCCAGGGAGAACATATAGACACACAGAGAGAACATATAGACACCCAAAGAGAACATATAGACACTCAGAGAGAACATATAGACTATGGGAGAGAACATATAGACTATCAGAGAGAACATACAGACACCCAGAGAGGATATACAGACACCCAGAGAGAACAAACAGACACCCAGAGGGAACATACAGACACCCAGGGAGAACATATAGACACCCAGAGAAAACAAACAGACAGACACAGACCTGGAACATGACACACTTTATGTTCCTAGACACAGACAGACTTGTAGAGTACCATGGACAACAGGGACACAGAGAGGCCAGAGATACAGAGTCTTGGGAGAAGAGGCATATAAACACATATATATACTGTATAGTCTTGGGAGAAGAGGCATATGAACACGGAGATATACTGTACAGTCTTGGGCGACGAGGCATTTGAACACAGAGATATACTGTACAGAGTCTTGGGAGAAGAGGCATATTAACCAAGAGATATATTGTAAAGTCTTGGGAGAAGAAGCATATGCACACAGAGATATACTGTACAGTCTTGGGCAAAGAGGCATTTGAACACAGAGATATACTGTATAGAGTATTGGGAGAAGAGGCATATAAGCACAGAGATATATTGTAAAGTCTTGGGAGAAGAATCATATGCACACAGAGATATAATGTACAGAGTCTTGGGAGAAGAGGCATATGAACACAGAGATATATTGTAAAGTCTTGGGAGAAGAGGCATATGAACACAGAGATATACTGTACAGTCTTGGGCAAAGAGGCATATGAACACAGAGATATACTGTACAGTCTTGGGAGAAGAGGCATATGAACACAGAGATATAATGTACAGAGTCTTGGGAGAAGTGGCATATGAACACAGAGATATATTGTAAAGTCTTGGGAGAAGAGGCATATGAACACAGAGATATACTGTACAGTCTTGGGCAAAGAGGCATTTGAACACAGAGATATACTGTATAGAGTATTGGGAGAAGAGGCATATAAGCACAGAGATATATTGTAAAGTCTTGGGAGAAGAATCATATGCACACAGAGATATAATGTACAGAGTCTTGGGAGAAGAGGCATTTGAACACAGAGATATACTGTATAGAGTCTTGGGAGAAGTGGCATATGAACACAGAGATATATTGTAAAGTCTTGGGAGAAGAATCATATGCACACAGATATATAATGTACAGAGTCTTGGGAGAAGAGGCATATGAACACAGAGATACATTGTAAAGTCTGGGAGAAGAATCATATGCACACAGAGATATACTGTACAGAGTCTTGGGAGAAGAGGCATATGAACACAGAGATACATTGTAAAGTCTTGGGAGAAGAATCATATGCACACAGAGATATAATGTACAGAGTCTTGGGAGAAGAGGCATATGAACACAGAGATACATTGTAAAGTCTGGGAGAAGAGGCATAGGAACACAGACATACTGTACAGAGTCTTGGGAGAAGAGGCATATGAACACAGAGATACATTGTAAAGTCTGGGAGAAGAGGCATAGGAACACAGACATACTGTACAGAGTCTTGGGAGAAGAGGCATATAAACACAGAGATGTGTACAGTCTTGGGCGAAGAGTCATTTGAACACACAGATATACTGTATAGAGTCTTGGGAGAAGAGGCATATGAACACAGAGATATACTGTACAGAGTTTTGTGAGATGAGGCATATGAACACAAATATATACTGTACAGAGTCTTTGGAGAAGAAGCATATGAACACAGAGAAATGGAGATTCACAACAAACAATCCATTCAAACCTATCGAGCAGGGGTACTCAAGTACTATTTCAGAAGGTCAAGTTACACAAATGTCCTAGGTGACAAAGGTCTGGATGAATAATGTAATTTATCGGCTTAGTAACAAACCCCCACCTCGCAACCCATGCCATCCCAAACTGTTCACACCCCTCTTGTTGGCGGAGAGAAAATGTTGCTCTATTTAAAGCTAATTTCCTTCAATTCTATGCATTCTTCCATGTCTTATCTGTGTTTATATGATACAAGGGGTCAAAGCTCGACCAAGTTTTTTTGGGGAGGACTTGCAGTCTGTATTTAACCCGTTCTGGGTCCGGATCCGGTCCTGCTGTACACCAGTTGAGTATGAAGGCTATAGAACATCAAATAATCATTGATGTCTGGGCAGTCAGCACTGATGGGGACAAACAGACATTAGTCATAAGATATTAGTCAAGCAATGATTCACTTTTACCTCTGAGCTAAAGGACATGTGTCTCAATTGTGATCTCTTTATGCAGGTATATGAATTCATGAGTGGACTGTTTGATTTTGGCATAGATGAATGAGCAGGAGTCACAGTCATGGTTTTATGGTTTTATTGAGTAAGTACGGCTCTTTTCAAGTGGCTGAATTAAAAGGACAAGGCTGTAATGTGCTGGATGAATTGAGGGACTGTGGGTGGAATGGAATGGAACAGCTCTCCTGGTGTTTGGGTAGATTTTTGTTCTAAACCTCTCCTGGTGAGTCAGCAACAACTGTACATAGAGCAACCGTACAATAAGGTCATCATCACTGGCCAGGGGGAGAAGGACGAAGGTCATGTGATCTACTTGACCTGTGATCACAATGGCAAGTGTAATGTAGCCTTTATCGTTGACCTTTAACCTGACCTCACACATTAGTTGTTTTAAAAGCCTTGGCACTGATTTCTATGCCTTGTTGTTGTGTGGGTTCAGTGAAACCCTCTCGGACATCTTCCTGAGCTGAAAGATTGGGCTTCAGAGAAAAGATCGCAACACATGGGAACACATGAAAAATACATGTACATAATACTTAAAAGATGCAAATGAAGAAACACAGCCTCAAGAGGGGAAAGAAAGATGAGCTAACTTATGTGTTCACTTTACACATTCACAAGTTAAAGGAAAAATTAATTCATGATGACATGTTTCTCCACACTTCTCTGTCCAGATTATTATCCCCCCACCCTCATAACTCTTGGACATGGCTAAATGGTGATTAACTCAACAGTAGCACCTGCTCCAGGAGGAGTTCATCCCAACGTCCTGATCTAGGATCAGCTCCTCTCAAACATCACTTCAACATTATTTTTTAGAAGCCTGGATTTGGTGACAAAATTATAATATATTTTGCAACTGCAAATACAGTACTAGTCAAAAGATTGGACACACCTAATCATTCAAGGGTTTTTCTTTATTTTTACTATTTTCTATATTGTAGAATAGCAGTGAAGACATCAAAACTATGAAATAACATATGGAATCATGAGTAACCAAAAAAGTGTTAAAAAAATCTAAATATATTTTCTATTTGAGATTCTTCAAAGTAGCCACCCTTTGCCTTGATGGGAATTTTGCACATTCTTGGCATTCTCTCAACCAGCTTCACCTGGAATGCTTTTCCTACAGTCTTGAAGGAGTTCCCACATACAGTATGCTGATCACTTGTTGGCTGCTTTTCTTTCATTCTGCAGTCCAACTCATTCCAAACCATCTCAATTGGGTTGAGGTCGGGTGATTGTGGCCAGGTCATCTGATGTTGCATTCCATCACTCTCCTTCTTGGTCAAATTACCTTTACAAATGACCTTTACAAATGATCGTGCCACTAAGCGCAAACCAGACGGGATGGCGGATTGCTGCAGAATGCTGTGGTAGCCATGCTGGTTAAGTGTGCATTGAAATCTAAATAAATCACAGACAGTGTCACCAACAAAGCACCCCAACACCATCACACCTCCTCCTCCATGCTTCATGATGGGAACCACACATGTGGAGATCATCCAAATACCTACTCTGTGTCTCACAAAGACCAAAAATCAAACATTTGGACTCAACAGACCAAATGACAGATTTCTACCGGTCTAATGTCTATTTCTCATGTTTCGTGGACCAAGAAAATCTCTTATTCTTATTGGTGTTCTTTAGTAGTTGTTTCTTTGCAGCAATCGATCATGAAGGCCTGATTCACACAGTTGATGTTGAGATGTGTCTGTTACTTGAACTCCGTGAAGCATTTATTTGTGCTGCAATCTGAGGTGCAATTAATGACCTTATCCTCTGCAGCAGAAGTCACTCTGGGTCTGCCTTTCCTGTGGAGGTCCTCATGAGAGCCAGTTTCATCTTAGCGCTTGATGGTTTTTGCGACTGCACTTGAAACTTTAAAAGTTCTTGAAATTTTCCGGATTGACTGATCTTCCTGAGTTAAAGTAATAATGGACGGTCTCTTTACTTATTTGAGTTGTTCTTGCCATAATATGAACTTGGTCTTTTACTAAATAGGGCTATCTTGGTTTTACCACCCCTACCTTGTCACAACACAACTGATTGGCTCAAACACATTAAGAAGGAAAGAAATTCAACAAATTAACTTTTAACAAGGCACACCTGATAATTGAAATACATTCCAGGTGACTAACTCATGAAGCTGGTTGAGAGAATAACAAGAGTGTGCAAAGCTGTCATCAAGGCAAAGGGTGGCCACTTTGAAGAATCTCAAATATTAAATATATTTTGATTTATTTAACACTTTTATTGGTTAATACATGTGTTATTTCATAGTTGTGATGTCTTCACTATTATTCTACAGTACAATGTAGAAAATAGTACAAATAAAGAAAAACCCTTAAATGAGTAGGTGTGTCCAAACTTTTGACTGATACTGTATGTAGAGTTGTCTGAAGTTATATTTGGTCTGTTTTTCTCAGTTGTGTAATAATTAGAAAATATTACAACAAACCAGACACAGTAGAGCAAATTGGAGCAAACCGAGCCAGACCACACTAGACTAATTGATCCTATTGGGCAAAACATTGTTTCCACGTCATTTCAACTGCCAAAATCTATGTGATGACGTTGAATCAACGTGGAACCAACTTTGAACCTAAATCCAATGATATGGTGAAATGTTTTGTTGATTGAACGTTAGTTTGACAACTGAACCAACAACTGAACCAATCAACTAAACGTTGAACTGACGTCTGTGCCCAGGGGAATGGCAGATCGGATGTACTAAAGCCGGTACGATTGATGAAGTAAACTGCTATCTCCCATTCAGCAGCTAACCAGGCCGTAATTACTTCTAAAGAGCTGCATCCACGGTAACTGCAAGCTAAAAGCATTCTAGAATTTCTCCCTGACTGTCCATGAATTATTCATTCCATTATAATCCTGAGGAAACGGTGGAATTTATCTTTCTTAACCATTTTCATGAATAGTGACATAACGGAGAGAGAAATAGAGTGAGAAAACTTCCTTTCATTACTGTGCTCATGCAGTTATCTAACGGTCTGTCTGTTGGATCTGATGGGGGCTAGCTATAATAAATATATCCAGGGAGACATGATGTAAATCATTATCAGTGGACAGACAGTGACCTCGCCCCGGCTTGGACCCATCGCTCTGTCTCTAAAATGGCAGCTCCTATTTATACACTGCCAGGCAGGCAGTTACCGTTCCCCAGAAAATGTGCTTTTAAATTATCGTCCCTTCATTATTCATTAGCGCACATTCAGGACTTATTACGGCTGTTGAATATTTAAAGCAGGTTAATAATTCAAAATGAGATAAACATGGGCTGGGTTAACATGGTTAATAATTAGACTGGGACAGTTAGAGAGCCACTGACTGACGGTTTTTAAAAGTGTGTGACGAAAGTAATTTATTACCATGCTGTGACGATGATCTGATATTATGTAGCTTATGACTTGGAACATGTTGTTGACATTGTGTTGCTTGACATGAACATGGGGAGATCATTTTTTTATGTAATGCCATCTACTCATAACAAAAACGTCCATTACAACATATATGTTGGGGAAAGTATGACTAGGTCGATTTAAACTCTGTCTTTCTCGCTCATTTGTCTTCATGTGGGTTCTTGTCTGCAACTTATGATTTTCAATTACATGTTGTTGTTTTTTTTCATTTACATGTTGTGTGTGTTTGTTATGGGAATGGGATGAGTCTCACACACACACACAGAGCTGGAATAAGAAATCATAGGCCCCGGGGCTTTGCTTGTAGACCAGTCAAGTTGTATGTAATTGTATGCTGTAGCATTAAGATTTCCCTTCACTGGAACTAAGGGTTCTAGACCGAACCATGAAAAACAGCCCCCGACCCTTATTCCTCCTCCACCAAACTTTACAGTTGGCACTAAGCATTGGGGGAGGTAGTGTTCTCCTGGCATCCGCCAAACTTAGATTCGTCCATTGGACTGCCAGATGTTGGAGTGTGATTCATCACTCTAGAGAACGCGTTTCCATTGCTCCAGAGTCCAATAGTGGTAAACTTTACACCACTCCAGCCGACGCTTGGCATTGCGCATGCTGATCTTAGGCTTGTGTGAGGCTTCTCAGCCATGGAAACCCATTTCATGAAGCTACCAACGAACAGTTCTTATGCTGACGTTGCTTCAAGAGGCAGTTTGGAACGCGGTAGTGAGTGTTGCAACTGAGGACAGAAGATTTTTACGCACTACGCTCTTCAGCATTTGGAGGTCCCGCTCTGTGAGCTTGTGAGGCCTACTACTTCACGGCCGAGCCATTGTTGCTCCTAGACGTTTCCACTTCACAATAACAGTATTTACAGTTGACCCGGGACAGCTCTAGCAGGACAGAAATTTTACAAACTGACTTGTAGGAAAGGTGGCATCCTATGACGGTGCCATGTTGAAAGTCACTGAGCTTTTCAGTATGGCCCCTTCTACTGCCAATGTTTGTCTATGGAGACTGCATGGCTGTGTGCTGGATTTTTCACACCTGTCAGCAACGGTGTGGCTGAAGTATCCAAATCCACTCATTTAAAGGGGTGTCCACATACTTATATATATATATATATATATATACATATATATCCTGCAGTAGGCGACTAAATACAATTTCCAGTGGCACACTAACTCACCTAATGATGAACATGAAGCCGTAGGCTACTACTCACGGTGATGGCCGATGTACTCCTCTTGGCAATAGCTCATCTCAAGATGAGGTATTTTGAAAAACAGTGCTGCTGTTTGCAAAACAATTGAGAGTTGTTGAGAAAAAAATAGATATTGTTTGCTAATCTTGTCAACAAAAAATGTAATAAAGTGGTTGTCAATATCAAAGGGTTTTGTTATAAAAAGCCATCTGCCTCAATGAAAGATGGAACCAAGTTTGCTTTCTTGCCTAGAATTTCATTTAAAGTACTCCAGAGCTTTTTACTATCATTCTTTATATAATTTATATTTCTTCCATAGTATAGTTCTTCTTCTTTTTGTTTAGTTTAGTTCCGTGATTTCTCAGTTTCCTGTATGTTTGCCTGTCTGCTGTGTTGTCAGACTTATTTTCTATTCCCTTTGCCTCATCCCTCTCAGCCATACATTTTTTCAATTCATCATCTATCCATTTGGCCGTTCTAACAGTCAGTTTCTTGATGGGCGCATGTCTATCAGTAACTGGAAGAAACAAAGTGCAGCATTCTGATGTTCCTTAAAATTCAATTGGTTCTATAGACAGATTAGTCTTCTCTTTTCAGCGGCAGGCATTTGCTTTCCAAACTGTTCATTTTTCCCGCGATTGTATTTTGACATTTGCAAAAAGCTAACAGACCAACATACCATAGAAATATAATTCAAAGATAACCATACCCATTCAAGTCAGGACTGGCAGCCATTACCAGTGTACCAATGAGTTTAACAGTCAAATTGCCAGGGTAAAACCCTTCTATGGATTATATGTCTATGGCAGCAACTCAACAAGCTGTATATTTGACCGGTAACTGCCAAAATAAAGGATACACTTGAGTAAATGGGGGATATGAAGTTTATGTGTGAGGTGCATTTTCCTGGCATGGTTTAGGTCCACTTGTGGAATCTATGCCAAGGAGCTTTGAAGCTGTTCTGGCAGCTCGTGGTGGCCCAACACCCTTTTAAGACAATTTATGTTGCTGTTTCCTTTATTATGGCAGTTACCTGTATGAGCTTATGATAAAATGTAATCCACATATATTTTTTTGAAACTGTTGATCCTCTGTATCTAAGTTATGTTCTCTGGTGTATTTTGAACATCGAGAGTGGGCTCCTGTGTGAGAGAGCAGGCTCCTGTGTGAGAGAGCAGGCTCCTGTGTGAGAGAGCAGGCTCCTGTGTGAGAGAGCAGGCTCCTCTTGGGCCCAGTGCCTGACACAATTGACCAGTCACATGTATTTACTATGCAGTTGATTTACTTTATTTGTATTAATCAGTTAGCCAATCAAGGCAGGGCCACCCAGTTACCCACGTGGGCCCCCTACATCCTCAACTCCCCCATCTGATGATTAGCAGAGTGGCGGCAGGCAGCAGCAGGCTGTGTACACTCATTGAGAAAGGGCTCCTGAATCCTTTTTGGCGGTTGCAGTAAAAAAAGAAAAATATCTACTACTTATCTAAGATATAGTGTATATATATATATTTTAAAATGTTGCTGTCTCTTATGCCCCCCACAGGCCTGGGCCCAGGGGCTTCAGCCCCGGTAAGCCCCTGCATTAATCTGGCCATGCACACACACACGCACACACACACACACACACACACACACACACACACACACACACACACACACACACACACACACACACACACACACACACACACACACACACACACACACACACACACAACACAAACAGGTCAGTAGTTATTGACTGTGGTTGAGGGAGAAGATGCAGCACAGTAATCACATCCAGAGACCCACTGCTGCTAAACCCAGGACCAGATCAGAAAATGTTCTATCTAGTATTATTTCACCTTATAGTTCACAGACTAGTGTCCCCTCACATCTGACTGTGTGTGTGTGTGTGTGTGTGTGTGTGTGTGTGTGTGTGTGTGTGTGTGTGTGTGTGTGTGTGTGTGTGTGTGTGTGTGTGTGTGTGTGTGCGTTCTCACTCAAGTCCACACATACAGTACACAAACACACAATCATTCTACACCATGTACATCTTTAAAATATGATAAATGTTTACCCCATAATTATCGTATATCGTGTGGCGATGAGTGTGGTCAAGGCATGGTGCAATTGATACTGTATAAAAACATTGTGTGATCATTTATCAATGTAGTGATTCCTATTACATGTTGTTTTTAATTATCACTCGCTGCATAAATCAAGCAGTAGATGGAGCATCTGTTTCCGAATGGGTGTATAAAATGCATTTATCTACATAACAAACAAGCTGTCAGACTAATAAAGAAAAAGAAAGATAAAAAAACGACTGCCATCAAACATGTCACCAAGGAGATGGGCCTTGGCATGACTGACTGATTTGAGCAGAGCGGAAGGCTTTACCAACGGAGGAAAATGGTTGGTTTCTAGGAGCCTCTCTCTCTCATTCAAAGCAGTGTCTGCCATTATGGTAATGAGAGGATGGAGGGCTGCCCCTGTGTCCAGCCTGGATTACAACGGCTCAATGGTGTAACTAAAGGAGAAATAAACGAGAGTTTGGCTATAAAGATGCTAACAGGCCCTCTGAGAGGATGTTAAAAATGATCTGCAAAATACATACAAAAAGTAGAGTTAATGATGGGGTCTGTCATGCATGAGGCACAAAGATTTAAGGACATTTCAATTGAGAAATGTGTAAATGGTGCAGCAATTCCACTGTAATCATCACAAATAAGGTGAGATACTCTATATAGGCACTCTATGTCTAGGTTGTAGGAATAAGGAAAGGACACACACACACACAGACATACACACACTTCTTGTTTCATAGATGGCGGGGTTAGGAATGGGGGTCAGCTGGGACGATAATTTGTTTCTCTCCGATGTGGATGGAGCTGGTAGGGCTCCCTGACACCTGAGGGTAGGGGGTTGGGATAAATCACTGGTACAGTCCATAAGAGTGACCCCCTACTGCCCCCAGACACAAACACAACTGTCAGCCACACAATCAGCCTGCTGGAAATGAATAGACCATGAGGACTTCCTGATCCCCAGGTTACCAGGCTGAAAACCCTCAGGTTCATCTTCACTCCTACACAGGTGGATTCTAGTGGGCTCTGAAGAGCAGGACAAGTGTTACTTATTCATTCTTCACCTCACTAAAATTGGTATTACATTTTACATTTTAGTCATTTAGCAGACGCTCTTATCCAGAGCAACTTACATTTAGTACATTCATCATAAGATAGCTAGGTGGGACAACCACATATCACAGTCACAATTAGTACATTTTCATCAATAAAGTAGCTATCTGTAAAGTCAGAGCTAGTAAGGTGGAGAAAAGTCAAGTGTGAGTCTTAGGTCGTGACTCTGCTGTCCTGGATTCAGGGGGAAGCTGGTTCCACCATTGGGGTGCCAGGACAGAGAATTGAGTGCTCGGCTTAGGGTGTAGGGTTTGAGCATAGCCTGAAGGTAGGGACTGGCAGTTCCTCTTGCTGCTCCATAAGCAAGTACCATGGACTTGTAATGGATGGGAGCTTCGAGTGTGCGGAAGAGCGAGGTGACATGGGAGAACTTGAGATGGTGGAACACCAGGTGGGCGGTAGCATTCTGGATAAGTTGCAGGGGTTTTATAGCGCAAGCGGGCAGCCCAGCCAACAGTGATTTACAGTAGTCTGGACAGGAGATGACAAGTACCTGGATTAGCACCTGCAGCGTTTCCTGTGTGAGGCAGGGTCGTACTCTATGGATGTTGTAGAGCATGAATCTGCAGGAGCGAGTCACTGCTTTGATGTTTGCAGAGAACGACAGGGTGTTGTCCAGGGTCACACCAAGGTTCTTTGCACTCTGGGAGGGGGACACTGTGGAGTTGTCAACCGTGATGGAGGGGGGAAGCAGAAAAGTAGTTGAGTGTCATGTGAGGATATGACGGAGCCGAGTGACTTGGTGTATAGAGGGAAGAGGAGAGGACCTAGAACTGAGCCCTGGGGAACACCAGTAGTGAGAGTACGTAGGAGTGGCCTGCCAGGTAGGATACCATCCAAGAGTGTGCAGAGCCTGAAAAGCCCAGTCTTGAGAGAGTGGAGAGGAGGATCTGATGGTTCCGGGGATATTTTTTATTTTTGCACTTTTATTTATTTTTCATTACTACGATTTATGTTTCCAGTTTGTCAAGAATAACATTCAGGTAGCCTAGTTATTTGGGTTTTGGAGCACACAGTCGATGATGTGGCTTGCAACCATTGGTTGATGCAATAGAACGTTTGCATTGTAGCAGAGAGAGGGAGGCGAAACGAGAGCCCTACCTCTGCCCAAAATTTATCCACGTTAAGCAGATCCTTAATTATTAAGCAGGTGCTGAGATTTTGTATGGGGAGCAATGAGAGAGTGTCAAATTAAGTCAAGTTAAACATGAATTGCTATTTTGATATGTGAGGCTTATTTGATTTAATAGAAGTTCCATAATGCTTAGGTTTTTACTAATGTACTGATATAAGTGCGATGAACCCGTCATCCCGGCAACTTGATAAAAAAAACACTTTATATCGGAAGTTGTCCCTGTTGAAATTCGAGATGTCTATGCATATTCCTGAGGCTAGTATAGCATATCACTCCATTGAATACTGGCAGTTGATGTCAACACATCTCATTCATTTTTTTTCTTCAAATAACGAGATGAATCCACCAATCCAAAGAGAGAAATAGGCGGGAGATGGACAGCCTGCCATTCCACTCTGTGGACAACCAATCCCATTGTTAGGGTGGCGACACAAGCATCATTATATCCATATCTCTGAATATAGTCTGCCTAGAACACAACCAATACCAATGACAGGTGGATCCTCATATGAAACAAAAAGATCCCTCAAAATGAGATTATTTGACATAAAAACAAATATAATGATAATAGTATAATGCATAGCACAAAACGTTGTCATTGACATTTTAGAATGGATAATCCCAAACACTGCACACACTCTTCTTGGTAAACTTAAAGTAGTGCATGAGATAGGGTGTGCTGTCTAGAACACCTAACTAAAATTACACAAGACCGCGCAAGATAAACAATACAGGAATTTATTGGCACATTTCCGAGGGATGATGGGTGCGAGACCCTACCCGTAGGCTAGATGAGAAATATTTTAGCTTTGTTTTGTTTTTAAATCAACCAGTGTTGGGGAAGCTACTCTGAAAATATAGTTCACCAAGCTACACTAAAGCTACACTTAATAAAATATAGTTTACTTAACTTCTTTGAAAAAGTAGTTTGCTACATCCAAACTACTTTGTGATAAATTATCATATGTAAATCTGAAATGTCACAGACGACAAATTGCAATTAACAGATCACTCTGGATTCAGATCTTAACAGGTTATTAGGTATACCACCCCGTTCACGAAAAGGGTTCGCTCCTACAGACAGTGAGTCACGTGGCCGTGGCTTGCTTTATAAAGCAGGCAGACAGGCAAGCGAGGCAATCAGTTACTATTTGATTGAACTTTAGAATGGGCAAAACGAGTGACCTAAGCAACTTTGAGTGTGATATGGTCGCAGTTGCCAGTCCAGTATCTCAGAAACGGCTGGCCTCATGAGGCTTTTCACTCACAATATGTCTAGGGTTTTTTTCAAGAATGGTGCAAAATTTAAAAAATCCGGTCAGCGGCAGTCCTGTGAGCGAAAAGAGTTAATTGATGAGAGGTCGAAGGAGAATAGCAAGAATCGCACTTGCCAGCAGGCAGGCCACAAATAGGCAAATAATGGCGCAGTACAACAGTGGTGTGCAGAACGGCATCTCGGAAAGCACAACTCTTCAGTCCTTGTCATGGAGGGGCTATTGCAGCAGACAACCACACCGGGTTCCACTTCTATCAGCTAAAATCAAAAAGAAGCGGCCCAAGTGGGCACGAGACCACCAACACTGGACAATTGAGGAGTAGAACAACATTGCCTGGTCCAAAGAATTCACATTCCTGTTGCGTCATGCTGATGACAGGGTCAGGATTTGGCGTAACAGCACGAGTCCATGGCCCATCCTGCCTGGTGTCAACGGTACAGGCCGGTGGCGGTGGTGTAATGGTGTGGGAAATGTTTTCCTGGCACACGTTAGGTCCCTTGATACCAATTAAGCAAAGTTTCCATGCCCCCCAAAAAATCTGGATTTTCTGGAGGCAAAAGGGGGTTGCGACCCGGCACTAGATGGGTGTACCTAATAATCTGGCCAATGAGTGTGTACGCTGACTCGTGACTGAGTTCATCAGGCAGTGCATAGGAGATGTTGTTCCCACGGTGATGATTAGAACGTATCCAAACCAAAGACCATGGATAGATGGCAGCGTTCGCGCTAAACTGAAAGTTCAAAGGAAATCAAACAGACAAAATGTCAGTACACAGACAAAGTGGAGTCGCAATTCAACTACTCAGACACGAGACGCATGTGGCAGGGACTCCAGACAATCACAGATTTTAAAGGGAAAACCAGCCACGTCGAGGAAAACATAGTGCCGCCGACGCTGGCCACCGTCGGACTGTGAGCTCTCGTTCTCCGTGGCTGGCGTGAGTAAGATATTTAAGCATGTTAACCCTCGCAAGGCTGCCGGCATATACGACATCCCTAGCCACGTCCTCAGAGCATGTGCAGACCAGCTGGTTGAAGTGTTTACAGACATATTCAACCTGTCCCTATCTCAGTCTGTTGTCCCCACTTGCTTCAAGATGTCCACCATTGTTCCTGTACTCAAGAAAGCAGAGGTAACTGAACTAAATGACTATCGCCCCATAGCACTCACTTCTGTCATCATGAAGTGCTTTGAGAGGCTAGTTAAGGATCATATTAGCTCCACCTTACTTGACACCCTAGACCCCTTGCAATTTGCATACTGTCCCAACAGATCCCCGGATGAAGCAATCGAACTGCACATTGCCCTATCCCATCAGGACTAGAGGAATACCTATGTGAGAATGCTGTTCATCGATTACAGTTTAGCCTTTAACACCCTTGTAACCTCCAAGCTCATCACTAGACTCAGGGACCTTGGTCTGAACCCTGCCCCATGCAACCGGGTCCTGGACTTCCTGACAGGCCACGCACTTCTCCAACTCAATCATCAAGTTTGCGGAAGACACAACAGTGGTAAACCTGATTACCAACAATGACAAGACAGCCGACAGGAAGGAGGTGAGGACCCTGGTGGAGTGATGCCAGGAAAATAACCTCTCCCTCAACGTCAACAAAATGAAGGAGCTGATCGTGGACAGAAGACAGCAGAGGGAGCACGCCCCAATCCACATTGATGAGCCACAGTGGAGAGGGTATAAATATTCAAGTTCCTTGTATGCACATCACTGACAATTTTTACATACTGTTTTACTGTTCATAGTGTACTGTATGTATATACTGTATTCTAGTCAAGGCCTATCCTATATAACTACTGCTGTACACACCTTTTCTATTCATATACTGCCCATAACGTCTATACATAGACTTTATATACAGCAGTAAGTGGACACCCCTTCAAATGAGTGGATTCGTCTATTTCAGCCACACCTGTTGCTGTCAGGTTTATAAAATTGAGTACACAGCCATGCAATCTCCATAGACAAACATTGACAGTATAATGGCCTTACTGAATAGCTCAGTGACTTTCAATGTGGCACTGTCATAGGATGTCACCTTTCCAACAAGTCAGTTTGTCAAATGTCTGCCCTGCTAGAGCTGCCCTGGTCAACTGGTAGGCCGTCATTTCAAATAATAATTTATTCTTAACTGACTTGCTTAGTTAAATAAAGGTTAAATAAAATAAAACTGTAAGTGCTGTTACTGTGACATGGAATTGCCTAGGAGCAACAACGGCTCAGCCGCGAAGTGGTAGGCCACACAAGCTCACAGAACGGGACGGCCGAGTGCTGTAGGGCGTAGTGTGTAAAAGTTGTCTGGGATGAGATGTTCGACGAGCAGGTGTCCAAATATTTTTGGTAATGTACTGTATATATTTATATTCTAATATTTCTATATTTCTTAATTCCTTTATTTTTATTTTGGGAATTTGTGTGTATTGTTTTGTATTGCCAGGTATTACTGCACTGTTGAAGCTAGTAACATAAGCATTTCGCTACACTCACGATAACACCTGCTAAACATGTGTATGCGACCAATAAAATGTGATTTGATTTAATTCATGATGATTGTTTAGGGTGATGTATTAGAATGGGCCTTCAGACTTGAGCATAGCCAACAGAGGTAGGCCTAACTCAAGTGTAAGGATTCCCTAGGGGTCTCATGCTACAGTACATAAAAACCCTGCTTTCTTTGCTACTAACTTGACTGTTTTCTCCCCTAAGCCCCTCGCCAATGCTCAACGGGTCCTAATAGTCCTATTGTTCAACAGAGCTCCTAGCTGTTTAAAAGCTGCATAAATGGATGTGACGTCAAGAGTAAGCAAAATGTTTCTGTAAAAGTTATCTGTGTCTGAGGCTTAAGCTGTATGCTATAGTTAGGGTCAACCATCAACTATAGCTTTATATGACATGGCTGTGAGGCAAAGCTGCAAACAGCAACTACATTCAGCTACTCAGAACACAACAAAACTATTATTTTAGCTACTTTTGGCTGTGTAGCATCAGCTGTTGGCTACTGCAGGCTATGCTACTATACGCTAAAAGCAACAAATGCATGATGAAGTGGTTAATACCTCAGTATCTGTTCTACGTTGACAGCATGCTAAGGTCTGAGATATACACCACAAGTGCTGACTCAGAGAGATGAGGTATGATAATCCAGTGGGCAAAAACTGGTTGAATCAACATTGTTTCCATATCATTTAAACCCCCCAATTCTGTGTAATGACATTGAATCAATGTGGAAAACTGATTATATTTGCAAAAAGTCAGCTACATAAGGGCATTTTGTCTTTTTTTCACCCAATTTATATTTTTTTTGTTGATTTCATGTTAAATTCACTCAACCAAATGTAAATCAGAACTAGATGTTGAACTGATGGCTGTGCCCAGTGGGAAAGCTATAAGTGCTCTTAGCAGATATATTCATCATTCAGTCAGCAACTCTATTGTCTCTATTCTATCTTTGATTGTTGGATGTGTTGGCACTTTCTGTGTCTTAAAAAGATCTGTCCCTCTCATGTCTCTCCTTTCACCCCATTACTCACAGACAGATTACATGATTGTGTGTTAATTACATATGCCTTTGCCATCCCACAGGCGACTGAAGGTTTCGACAGCCGACCAGGAGTTCCACACTTCTTTACTGCTACTGCAGTGCTTATTTTTAGAATTGACAAATTACTTCCTGTCTTTTTCTTCACTCTTCTGAAACATGACCAGACTAGAAAATGGACCCCGGGCACAACTCCCTTACTACCTACATCACAGAAATCTCCCCTCCCCCACCTTGTTCTTATCCTCTTTCCCCTCTTTCGTCCTTCATGGTACTCCATCCCACGGTCTGACAGCCGGCTGACACTCTTTCTTGTCTCTGGGCCAAAATCCCTAGGATTTAGGGAGGCTAAATCAGAGCACCAGAGAGCAAAGAAAGAAATATCCTTTCTTCCTCCCTCTCCCTCTCTCTTGCACTCTTTCTTTCTTTCTTTCTTTCTTTCTTTCTTTTCTCTCTCTCTCTCTCTCTCTCTCTCACTCTCTTCCTGAAAAAGAACAAGAGAGAGAGAGAGAGAGAGAGAGAGAGAAAGAAAGAAAGAGTGCAAGAGAGAGGGAGAGGGAGGAAGAAATGATTTTTCTTTCTTTTCTCTCTGGTGCTCTGATTTATCCCAGGCACATGTCGATTCCCAGGACCACCCATACGTAAAATATATGCATGCATGACTGTACCTCGCTTTGGATAAAAGCGTCTGCTAAATGGCATATATTTGTGGTGCCTGGATTAGAGATGATGGCCTCACTTTCTGAGGCTTAAAAGCTTGGTTTTCACAAGACAAGGGCTTTGAGACTCAATCCTGGACAACATTTCACCCTCTGCAGCTAATGCATTTATATGACAAGCACATATCTAGTCTTTTTATAACTGCTCTGGCATACAGTCTGCCCAGAGACAGAGAGCAATGGATCTCCCCTATAATGGATCTCCCCTATCACAAGGGGGAAAAAAGTCATAAAGACAAAATGCACAGGTCAATCACTCACTCGCTCTCTCTCTCACTCACACACAGGCGATTCCATTAGTGTTAGTACAGCCTGGCTGTAAAAAGTGTATTTCTTTATTGTGGGAGAACGTAAAGCAAACATAATACAATGTCAGGATGACAGCAGCCCATTTAGCATGTGGCTCTAGTCACATTTATAACCTTGACTATGTGTCTTGTTCATCTCTCCATTCAGTTCCATCAGAATTGTGATTTATGACTGTGCACATTACTCTCCTCTAGAATAATATATTACGCTTGTTGGGAAAGTAAATAATTAGCGCAAACAATATGAGAGCAATTAGTGTGATACATTTTAACACACACTATCGACTACCTGTGTCTTCTTTTGAAACTTCACATCAGTGGCCTATAAGCACATTTAGACTAGAGCATCCCTCAGAATTTCCCCTAGAAACCCTTAGAGCAGTAGGATCTCATTTTAAATGGTGTCAGGGAAAATCTGAGAAAGTGAGAGAAAACAAGCCCTGCAAACCTGAAGTCATAACTTTTATAAAAAACTACCCGCTCACAACAAAGGTTTAGCCTGCAGGCTCTGATCAGTGAGCAGTGTCAGATGTAGGAGAAAGAAAACCGCCTTGGTTACCGCTGCCAGACCTGTGGCACAGATTCGCTCTGTTTATGCTTCAGTGTCCAAACTCATACATTCTGATCTAATATCATCTGTCTATCCTATTGTATTATCATATTTATTTCGTTTGGAAAGGTTTTTAAAGTGATCTAATGCAACATTTGTATCAAATAACAAACATGAGAAAGAATGCTTTGTGGTAGGTGTCCAAATGATGAGTTATGTGACAAACTAAATTGCAGTCAAGTAAAATGTGATTTATGCTAATGTTGACATGACATGCTAATCTGCAGGATACAGACTGAATGAACCTCTGGCTCCAAGGCTAATCTGCCTCTCAGCACTGTTCTAGGATCAGTCTGTCCAGCACAATTCTAAAAATTAATCCTAATCTCGCCATGGAACTCTCCAGAGGTATAACAGGCATTTGCCTGAAACCTATGCTAACAGAGTAATCCCTATGAACCCTACAGTTCTGGGCATTAAAAAGTAACTTTCTCATAATGCGTTTGCTGCTGTAAGAGACATTGTTAAGGTGACAAACTCTCTTGCAGGGTAACACAAACCATTTCTGAAACATTTGTAAGAAAAATATTTTTGCAGTAGATATTAACTTTTTAAATGCCCCCAACTGTATTTACTCTGAATTCCCAGTTTGTGATTCACTCTCTAGTCCTCCATGACATTTCATGTACAGTATGTAAGTCAATTACTGTGTTAGCTCCTGTTTTATTTGGGTAGATCATATTCAGAAAGTATTCACACCCCTTGACTTTTTCCACATTTTGTTGTTACAAAGTGGGATTAAAATTGATTTGTAATTTTTTTTTGTCAAAGATCTACACAAAATACTCTGTAATGTCAAAGTGGAAGAGAAATGTCAAAACATTTCTACAAAAATAATGAAAAATGATTGAATATATAACACAGATATCGTCATTGATTAGATAAGTATTCAACCCCCGGACTCAATATAGGTTAGAAACACATTTGGCAGTGATTACAGCTGTGAGTCTTTCTGGGTAAATCTCCAAGAGTTTTGCACCACTGGATTGGTCAATATTTGCACATTATTATTTTTTAAATGCTTCAAGCTCTGGTTGCTTCAAGCTCTGGTTGCTTCAAGCTCTGGTTGCTTCAAGCTCTGGTTGATTCAAGCTCTGGTTGTTGATCAAGGCTAGACAGCCATTTCCAACTCTTGCCATAGATTTTCAAGATGATTTAAGTCAAAACTGTAATTAGGCCATTCAGGAACATTCAATGTCTTCTTGGTAAGCAATTTCAGTGTATATTTGGCATTCTGTTTTAGGTTATTGTCCTGCTGAAAGGTTAATTCATCTCCCAGTGTCTGTTAGAAAGCAGACTGAACCAGGTTTTCCTCTAGGATTTTGCCTGTGCTTAGCTCGTTTCTGTTTATTTTTATCCTAAAAAACTCCCTAGTTGCTGCTAATGTCAAGCATACCCATACCAGGATGCAGCCACCACCATGCTTGAAAATATGAAGAGTGGTACTCAATGATTTGTTGTGTTAGATTTGCCCCGAACATAATGCTTTGTACTCATGACATAAAGTAAATTTCTTTGACACAATTCTTGCAGTTTTACTTTAGTGTCTTCATTGAAAATAGGATGAATGTTTTGGAATATTTTTATTCTGTACAGGCTTCCTTCTTTTCACACTGTCAATGAACATGATTTTTGTTGTAAGGTATAGTTTTCTCCTATCATACCTATTAACCTTTGTAACTGTTTTAAAGTCACCATTGGCCTCATGGTGAAATCCCTGAGCGGTTTCCTTCCTCTACGGCAATTGAGTTAGTAACGCCTGTATCTTTGTAGTGACTCTGTGTATTTTACACCATCCAATGTGTAATGAATAACTTCCTAATAACTTCACCATGCTCAAAGGGATATTACATGTCTGCTTTTTTATAAAATATTTACCCATCTACCAATAGGTGTCCTTTGTGTGGCATTGAAAAACCTCCCTGGTCTTTGTGGTTGAATCTGTGTTTGAAATTCACTGCTCGACTGAGGGACCTTAGAGATAATTGTATGTGTGGGGTACAGAGATGAGGTAGTCAGTCAAAAATCATGTTAAACTCTATTATTGCACATAGAGTGAGTCCATGTAACCTATTATGTGACTTGTTAACTAAAAATTTACTCCTGAACTTATTTAAGGTTGCCATAACAAAAGGGTTGAATAACCAGTTACCAAAAATTTAAGCATAATCCATTTTAAATTCAGGCTTTAACAACAAAGTGTGGAAAAAGTCAAGGGGTGTGAATACTTTCTGAAAGCACTGTAGAATAACATCTATAGTGTATTGCAAATCTTTCTGTGCACTTTACTGTTACCTCACCTACAGTTACATACGTACAGTTTACGTATTCCTAACCAATAGTGTTTTTTGTTTGTTTCTTTGAATTGTTTGTAACTTTTTTTTAGATTCCAAGAACACAGGATGAGATGTTACTATCCTTTGTGCAAGCACTTCCAAGAGTTAATGAACAGTGAGCGTGGTGAAATTTGGGGAGCGCATCGTCAGTAGTGTACCTTTGGTTCCTAGGGTGTTTCGGCCTTTCACACTATACACCCTCCCCAAAGGCGGCCAGCGACAGGGTGATCAATCCTACGCTTGCGTCCCATTCCCAATTAGTCATAGGAGTTGCCTTGTTGTTGATAGCCAACATCCCATGGGACTATGCATGGCAGGGGCGTCCTCCTCCCTGAGTCAGCATTGTTGACCGCATACCTCCTGGCCCTCTCACTTCGGGGCCCAGCTGGGGTCTTTCCTCTTCATCCAGAGCCACTGACTGCTGCCTTCTGCCGCCTCTGATACAGCTTTGATTGCCGAACGCTGGCTCTGGCCCTTAATTCCCAGGTCTCTAAGCAGTCTGGTTGTAGATGTTGCCACAAA
This sequence comes from Oncorhynchus tshawytscha, assembly GCF_018296145.1. Lineage (NCBI taxonomy): Eukaryota > Metazoa > Chordata > Actinopteri > Salmoniformes > Salmonidae > Oncorhynchus > Oncorhynchus tshawytscha. The sequence goes on from NC_056444.1 coordinate 29,835,852, forward strand.
ACGTCTGCAGCCCACCTCCACTGATCGGACTTCTGTCTTCTAGCCATGATGCCGTGCTTCGGCAGCTAGATCAGCATAGCGCAGATGTTTTCGCTCATAAGCCTCATCTACTGAGTCCTCCCAGGGTACTGTGAGCTCAATGATGAAGACCTTATTGAGCGAACGGGACCAGAGCACCATGTCAGGTCTTAGGGTGGTGGTTGCGATCTCCGGAGGAAACACAAGTTGCCGGCCAATGTCAGCTAGCATTTTCCAGTCGCGGGCCAAGCACAGCTGGTCTCACTCTAATGGTGTAGAGCCGCTCTTCGGTGGTTTAGCCCCTTCGCGGACAAAGTTTGTCCGTAAGGAGTGTGATGCTGCTGTGGGTGGTAGGGAGTTGGTGGCAGCTCGCTTGTCCTCCAGGGCGGACGCAAGGTTTTTAAGGCCTTGGTTGTGACGCCAAGTGTAGCGTCCTTGGGTGAGGCTTGTTTTACACCCTGTGAGAATGTGCCTGAGGTTGGCTGGCATGGAACAGAGGGCACAGTCCGGATCTTCACCATACCATTGGTGAAGATTAACTGGTGTTGGAAGGACGTCATATGTTGCTCTGATGGAAAAGCTCAACCGCCTCGCTTCCATGGCCCACAGATCCTTCCAGCTGATCTTCCTCTTCTCCACACTGTCCCATCGAGTCCACTGTCCCTGTTTGGCAAGAGAGACTGCCTTGGCCCACCTTGCAGCCTCCTCCTGATGGCGTACTTCCTGCACTACCATCTTCCGCCGCTCGGGTGCAGTGGCCTTACTCCAAGCAGCACGGCTAGTTAGCCCAAGGCCTCCTCTCCCTTGCTGAACATGACCCACAATGTCAGCATGTCTGAGGGCTGCTGTTGCCTCCTGGACTGCTTTTCCTGGCCTCCATTTTCGCCCAGTTGCCAAGGTCGGCGCGTTGTTGCTCACCACTGGGTCTCGAGATTCATTCAGTGTCATCTGGAGCCTGGTTTTTGCACACTTGAATTCCTCTGTTAGACTGGTGAGGGGCAGCTTGAGGACACCATCTCCATAGAGGCCTATGGTGGTAAGGCATCGTGGAACTCCGAGCCACTTCTTTAAGTAGCCTGTGTCTCCTCTTTCCATCTTCTCCACTGTTGAGATTGGAACCTCATACAGTGCTAAGGGCCACAACACCCGGGGTAGGAGACCAAACTGCAGTCACCAGGCCTTTAACTTTCCAGGTAGCTGGGTGTTGTCGATGGAATGTAGGCTACTACTGATGTCTTTGCACAGCTGTTGCACCTGGTCTTTGTCCTTCAGGCTTGCATCATACCACCTTCCAAGGCTTTTTACCGGCTGCTCAGACACTGTTGAGATTTGGTCATCTCCGATGAAGAATTTCAGTTCAGAGAGTACTCCCTTCACAATCGAGATGCTGCGTGACTTGGATGGTTTAATCTTCATACGGGCCCAGCTGATGTTCTCCTCGAGTTTTCTGAGCAGTCTCCTGGTGCATGGGACAGTGGTGGTCAATGTTGTAATGTCGTCCATGTAGGCCCTGAGTGGAGGGAGGCGGAAACCAGAGTCGACTCGCTGTCCACCAGCAACCCATTTTGAGGATCTGATGATAACCTCCATTGCCATTGTGAATGCCAACGGAGAAATGGTACATCCCGCAATTATACCTACATTCAGGCACTGCCATGAGGTGGTGAACTCTGAGGTGGTGAAGCAGAACTGCAGATCCTGGAAGTACGACTTCACCAGGTTTGTGATGGTGTCCGGTATGTGGAAAAATCTGAAGCAGACCACAGGAGTTCATGGGGCACAGAACCAAATGCATTGGCGAGGTCGAGGAAGACTACATGGAGGTCCCTTTTCTCCACCTTGGCCATTTGGATCTGGTGCCAGATCATGCTGGAATGTTCCAAGCAGCCAGAGAACCCTGATATTCCTGCCTTCTGTACAGATGTATCGACGTACGCATTCCTTTGCAGGTACTCGGCCATCCTCTGGGCAATGACCCTAAAGAAGATTTTACCCTCGACATTCAGTAAGGAGATTGGGCGGAATTGGCTGATGTTCACTGCATCCTTCTCCTTAGAGATCAGGACCCCGCCTGCCCTATGCCACACTTTGGGTATTATCTTCTTCTGCCAAGCTGTTCTCATAAGCCTCCAGAGGAACCTCAGGATGTCTGGTGCATTCTTATATACTTTGTACGGGACTCCATTTGGCCCCGGGGCTGATGCTGTTCTTGCCTGTCGAACTGTGTTTTCCACCTCTTTCCATGTCGGAGGGCTGGTCTCAATATGATGTTCCAGGGGTTCAATGGGTGGGATATCTGATGGGATGGCCAGATGTTCATGTCGCTTTGAGTCAAAGTTTGTTGTTCTCAGGTGCTCCTCTAGGTCTTTCTTTGTTGTTTTTAGAGCTCCACTTTTTTCCTTTGTGAAGAGACTTTTAAGGAACTTGAAGGGATCTTTATAGAATCGAGTTCTAGTTTGCTCTTTCTTCCTTCTGCGTTTCCGTAGGTTCTCTGCTCTACGGAGGGATGCCAACCGGGTTTTGATGTCAGCCTGAAGTGCCTCTATGCCCTCCTTTTCCACTTCCGAGGCCTTCTTCCACTGTTTCTTAAGCTGCCGCCTTTCTTGAACGAGGCACTTGATTTCTTGTTGCCTCCTGGAAACTGGTGGGGTTGGAACCTTTCTCCCGCCTTTTGCCTCTTCCACTCCAAATATTTCTGTCCCCTACTCATAGATGATGTCCCCCATCCTCTCCAACTTCTTCTCCACTGTGCCTCGAAGTTTCTCGAGGGTCAAGGTAAGGTCAGTATTCACTGTTTCCCACAACTTCTTCTTTAAATTTATTTTGTACATAATGTTGCTGCAACCATCTCTTATAACCCAAAAAGATCTTCTGGGCATCAGAACTGCGATTAAACACCACGGACTGGCAAAATCCTTTTTTTCCTTTAATGAATCCGACGAGCCCGACGTGAATGATATACTGCTTTGCCAGGAACAGGCCCAGATCCCCGTCATTTGTGTGAAGAGAAGGCAGAGAAAATGGTTCGGAGGGCGGAATGCCCTCTGAGAATTCGTAGGCAATCGATTAAACCCCCACTGCCTTCTGCTAGCAAATGTGCAATCTTTGGAAAGTAAAATGAATGACCTATGCAGAAGATGAAATTACCAAAGGGACATTCAAAACTGTAATATCTTATGCTTCAAGGAGTCGTGGCTGAACACCGACATTATCAACATACAGCTGGCTGGTTATACACTGTATCGGCAGGATAGAACAGTGGCGTCTGGTAAGACAAGGGGCGGCGGACTATGTATTTTTGTAAATAACAGCTGGTACATGATATCTAAGGAAGTCTCGGGGTTTTGCTCGCCTGAGGTAGAGTATCTCATGATAAGCTCTAGACCACACCATCTACCTAGAGAGTTTTCCTCTGTATTTTTCATAACTGTCCACATACCACCACAGAGTGATGCTTGCACTAAGACCACACTGAATGAGCTGTATTCCGCCATAACCATACCCAGCGGCGGCGCTCCTAGTAGCTGGGTACTTTAATGCAGGGAAACGTAAATCCGTCTTACCAAATTTCGATCAGCATGTTAATTGTGCAACCAGAGGGAAATAAACTCTGGACCACCTTTACTCCACACACAGAGACGCATTCAAAGCTCTCCCTTGCCCTCCAATTAGCAAATCTGACCATTATTCTATCCTCCTGATTCCGGCTTACACGCAAAAATTAAAGCATGAAACACCAGTGACTTGATCAATAAAAAAGTGGTCAGATGAAGCAGATGCTAAGCTACAGGACTGTTTTGCCAGCACAGACTGGAATATGTTCCAGGATTTCTCCAATGGCATTGAGGAGTACACCACATCAGTCATTGGCTTCATCAATAAGTGCATCGATGACGTTGTCCCCACAGTGTACATACCCCAACCAGAAGCCATGGATTACAGGCAACTTGCGCACTGAGCTAAAGGATAGAGCTGCCACTTTCAAGGAGTGGGAATCTAACCCAGAAGCTTATAAGAAATCTCGCTACTGTGTGATCTCGCTCTACGCAGCCAATGTGAGTAAGCCCTTTAAACAGGTAAACATTCACAAGGCCAAAAGGCCAGACGGATTACCAGGACGTGTACTGCGAGCATGCGCTGACCAACTGGCAAGTGTCTTCACTGATATTTTGTTTTAAGCAGACCACCATAGTCCCTGTGCCCAAGAGCAGTAAGGTAACCTGCCTAAATGACTACCAACCGATAGAATTCACGTCTGTAGCCATGAAGGGCTTTGCAAGGCTGGTCATGGCTCACATCAACACCATCATGCCAGAAACCCTGAACCCTTTCCAATTTGCATACCACCCACACTGCCCTTTCCCACCTGGACAAAAGGAACACCTATGTGAGAATGCTATTCATTGACTACAGCTCAGCGTTCAACACCATAGTGCCCTCAAGGCTCATCAATAAGCTAAGGACACTGGGACTAAACACCTTCCTCTGTAACTGGATCGTGGACTTCCTGATGGACTTCCAAGTGGTAAGGGTAGGTAACAACACATCCGCCATGCTGATCCTCAACACAGGGCCCCCTCAGGGGGTGCGTACTCCCAGTTCACACATGGCTGCACAGCCAGGCACGACTCCAACACCATCATTACGTTTGCAGATGACATAACAGTCGTAGGCCTGATCACCGACAACGACGAGACAGCCAATAGGGAGGAGGTCAGAGACCTGGCCGTGTGGTGGCAGGACAACAACCTATCCCTCAACGTGATCAAGACGGAGACGATGATTGTGGACTACAGGAAAAAGAGGACCAAGCACACCCCCATTCTCATCGATGAGGCTGTAGTGGAGCAGGTTGAGAGCTTCAGATTCCTTGGTGTCCACCAACAAACTAACATGGTCCAAGCACACCAAGACAGTTGTGAATAGGGCACGACTGTCTTGGTGTGCTTGGACCATGTTAGTTTGTCGGTGGACATGAACCTCTTCCCCTTCAGGAGACTGAAAAGATTTGGCATGGGTCCTCAGATCCTCAAAAGGTTCTACAGCTGCACGATCGAGAGCATTCTGACTGGTTGTATCACTGCCTGGTATGGCAACTGCTCGGCCTCCGACCACAAGGCACTACAGAGGGTACATCACTGGGGCCAAGCTTCCTGCCATCCAGGACCTCTATACCAGGGGGTGCCAGAGGAAGGCCCTAAAAATTGTCAAAGACTCCAGCCACCCAAGTCATAGACTGTTCTCTCTGCTACCGCATGGCAAGCGGTACCAGAGTTCCAAGTCTAGGTCCAAGAGGCTTCTTAACAGCTTCTTCTACCCCCAAGCCAGAATACTCCTGAACACCTAATCAAATGGCTACCCAGACTATTTGCCCCCTCTTTTACACCGCTGCTACTGTCTGTTGTTGTCATCTATGCGTAGTCACTTTAATAACCCTACCTACATGTACATATTACTAACCGGTGCCCCTGCACATTGACTCTGTACTGGTACCCCCCTGAATTGGGTCTCACTATTGTTATTTTACTGTTGCTCTTTAATTACTTGATACTTTTATTTCTTATTCTTATCCGTATATTTTTAAACTGCATTGTTAGTTAGGGGCTCGTAAGTAAGCATTTCACTGTAAGGTATATCTACACCCGTTGTATTTAGCGCATGTGACTAATAACATTTTATTTGAATTGATACCATATATCATACACACACCATTGTTCATTTGCCTTATGCAAAATTTCAGTCATTGAAGCACTATTGCTCATTCAGATTCCTTGGTAATTACCCCAAATGTCCATAACCCAGGCCTGATCCCCGAACTCATTACAGCTAGCACATGTACTGCACTTGATCTTCGATAGAGGTATGACGGTGTTTTAAAAAGAGTGATATCTGTCTTTATGCTGTTATGCTGAAACCTCTAGGGCTCTGATTGTGGCTGTAGCCTACTTTCACAGCAATTCTTCTTCCGGACCTGTCAAGACACACATTATAAAGGGGACATGCTCCAATTAACAACTTGTTCTGTCCTCGATCCAGTTGACCAAATCTTTCCTTAAATCTGCTCGTATGGAATAATTTGACCTTGGAGAAATGCTGCAGTTGCATGCTCACTATAGCATGTCATATAGCCATGGAAAACTGCTCCTTGGTCCTTTAGTGTTGTAATACACAAAGGTTACAGCATTTCATCCTGTCTGTTCTTTAATGGCCCTCACCCTCTGTGTATTTTGTCATAGCCAAGGAACATGGCAACATCATATCAATGAAACTGGACGGTAGTTTAGATTACGCATTACTGCGACCATATATAGATCAATCGGTATTCAGACTATTATACAGACCAATGCATCACAAAGTCAGCCTCAGTCACAGGCTCACAACGAGGATTTTATTGGATCATACAGTATGACCCCTTTTTTCCAGGCCCCCTGAGACACAGTCACAGAGACACCCTACCTATATGTACATAGCTCCCTCAATTACCTTGTACCCCCGCATAGCGACTCGGTACTGGTACTCCCTGTATATAGCCATGTTATTTTTTACTCGTTATTGTTATTTGTTATTCACAGTGTATTTATTCCTCATTTCACTATTTGACACAGAGGCACAAAGACAGGTGACAGGGCTAACTAAACGACAAGCTGAACAGAACACACTGGCCCACCGGGAGGGATGAGGGAGGTGGGAAGGAATGAGAATTAGATTGGAGTGTGTGGGTGTGTTATTCTGTACTTGTCACTTGGATGAGGGGTTGAGTCATATGAATGTACAGGACAGAGCATAGCTTGAACTGTCATCAACTAAAAGGGCCATTTTGCACCTTATGGGTACTGACTTACAGTGTAGTTTGGCGGTTTGTCTCATACAGAGCCAGATGGAGACTGTTTTTCTGTACCAAACCAGTTGTTTATCCTGTATCTCCTTTCCACTGTGAGCTAAAATAATACATGAAAAAACTATAATATTCCTGGATATGGATCATACGCGTGATGATGATGGTGTTTGTATGTGTGTGTGACTGTGTTTGTGTGTGTGTGTGTACAAGTGTGTGTACAAGTGTGCATGCATGTGTATGTCAGGATGTGCATGTTCGCATGTCCCCAGTATGACAGAAGTACAATGTACCCTTCTTCTCTTTTCAGTCAAGAAGACCCTCCCATGCAAGAAGAATCCAGAAGTGAGCCTTCGTTTCAAGAGAGCTATGATGACGTCAACGTTGATCACCTTCTCAATAACGTCCAATTGGTAGGTTCAGTCTCACTCCTCCTCCTCCTCCTTTCAGATTCAGTATGTGCATGTGTGTGTGTAATTGGACTTCGTCCAGACAGTGTTTGTGGAGGCAGGTGAGCAGCTCACAGCGAGAGAAGATTGATGACTTTGTCTTTGAAAAACAAGTTTCCATGAAATGAAGTAGGGGCATCAGTCATGGCCTAGCTGTGGACCTCTCTCTCTCTCGCTCTCTCTCTCTCTTTCTCGCTCGCTCTCTTGCTCTCTCTCGCTCTCTCGCTCTAGCTGTCGCTCTCGCTCTGGGTTATAGGCTCCATGGGTTATAGGGGTTATAGGCTCCATCAACAGTCCTCTCCCACAGTAGTTAGACCATCGAAGCGCAATGATGCACCAACTGATGATAATGATAGAAGAGGGAACTTGCAGAGATACCATTTCTCTATTGAAAGTGATGTTCTGTAGTCCTAATCTAATCTATGAGGTGTCACAATTTTAAATGTTCTGATGAAAGAACACTTTCTATCTAAAGTATCTGTATCTTTCAGCTAGTTGTTTTTCTCTCAGCTGTATTTCAGTCCAATATGGTTTGCAATCTAAACTCACTTAACATGCAACATATTGAAACATGTTTTAATTTCCTAGCTCAACCTCTCCTTCAAATGTTACTGCTCAAATGCGACCACTTTCCCCAAAACTTAAATTGTATGTTTAATATAATATTCATACTTACAATATGACATTTTCAATATGTCAGCTATGAAATATACAGCTGGAACAGGGTTTTTCGAAATCGGCGTGCACGTTTTGGTTTTTGCCCTAGCACTACACATCTGTTTCAAATAATCAACTAATCATCAAGCTTTGATCATTTGAATCAACTGTGTAGTGTTAGGACAAAAAACTAAACGTGCCCGCCTCGGGGTTCCAAGGACTGAGTTTGGGAAACGCTGAGCTAGAATGTTAATGAATTCCCAGATTCCATATTTCTCGTATTACTGTCTTTTCAAACAGCTCTTACACATAGTATCATCATTTTCACAATTCCACAGTACTATTCCAAACTCATAGTGTGGAAATATATATACAGAATTGGAAAATCACTGCACTGCCCATACAATGTGTTCTTGATTTGATTCCATCTGTTGGGTTCAGGAGGTGATTTTCTGTTGGTCTGGTCCTTGGTCTGGTCCTTGGTCTGGTCCTTGGTCTGGTCCTTGGTCTGGTCCTTGCTCTGGTCCTTGCTCTGGTCCTTGGTCTGGTCCTTGGTCTGGTCCTTGGTCTGGTCCTTGGTCTGGTCCTTGCCTCACTTGCTTTCAGTAGATGTGTGGTGCTGCTCTGCTGGAAATACGCTACCCAGTTCTTATAAGGAGGTGTGGGAATGATTCAATCTGTAGAGGGCAGAAGACTGCTACAGTCTATTCCTTGTGTCTCCAGTGCAGGTAGCCTACCCCCGGCTGAGCAGATGGCATGTGAAGCATGTCAAAAATAGGAAATGAAAGCATTGTGATTGATTTGATAAACTTGCACTTATTCCCTGACCTGTTTATCTGGAAAAAAATATGCTATTTTACATTATATTATGCAGAGGCAGAGAAATATGTAAAAACTGAGGATAGCATCAGGGAATTAGCATGTAGATTAGTTTTTTGCGTCTAGTCGTTGTGATTGCACTGTGTCACTGAGAGGAGAGCCATATGTACAACCAGGAGAGAAGCATCAAATGGAATTGAACCTATTACAGTCCAATGATCAGTAGGATGAAGGAGTCCTGCAATCACATTTGTCCTTCAAACACAAGGTATATTTGAGTCCAAAATCCAAAATCTCTCTCTCTCAATTCAATTCAAAGGGCTTTATTGGCATGTGGAACATACAGTTGAAGTCGGAAGTTTACATATACCTTAGCCACATTTAGCCTTTTCATCACATTCCCAGTGGGTCAGAAGTTTACATACACTCAATTAGTACTTAGTAGCATTGCCTTTACATTGTTTTAACTTGGGTCAAACATTTGGGGTAGCCTTCCACAAGCTTCCCACAATAAGTTGGGTGAATTTTGTCCCATTCCTCCTGACAGAGCTGGTGTAACTGAGTCAGGTTTGTAGACTTCCTTGCTTGCACACGCTTTTTCAGTTCTGCCCACAAATGTTTTATGTGATTGAGGTCAGGGCTTTGTGATGGCCACTCCAATACATTGACTTTGTTGTCCTTAAGCCATTTTGCCACAACTTTGGAAGTATGCTTGGGGTCATTGTCCATTTGGAAGACCCATTTGCGACCAAGCTTTAACTTCCTGACTGATGTCTTGAGATGTTGCTTCATTACATCTACATAATTTCCCCTCCTGATTGATGCCATCTATTTTGTGAAGTGCACCAGTCCCTCCTGCAGCAAAACACCCCCACAACATGATGCTGCCACCCTCGTGCTTCACATGTTGGGATGGTGTTCTTCGGCATGCAAGCTTCCCCCTTTTTCCTGCAAACATAACGATGGTCATTATGGCCAAACAGTTCTATTTTTGTTTCATCAGACCAGAGGACATTTCTCCAAAAAGTATAATCTTTTTCCCCATGTACAGTTGCAGACCATAGTCTGGCTTTTTTTATGGCGGTATTGGAAGAATGGCTTCTTCCTTGCTGAGCGGCCTTTCAGGTTATGTCGATGTATAACTCGAAGAGGCATTGAGTTTGAAGGTAGGCCTTGAAATACATCCACAGGTACATCTCCAATTGACTTAAATGATGTCAATTAGCCTATCAGAAGCTTATAAAGCCATGACATAATTTCCAGGAATTTTCCAAGCTGTTTAAAGGCATAGTCAAATTAGTGTATGTAAACTTCTGACCCACTGGAATTGTGATACAGTGAATTATAAGTGAAATAATCTTTCTGTAAACAATTGTTGGAAAAATGACTTGTGTCATGCACAAAGTAGATGTCCTAACCGACTTGCCAAAACTAAAGTTTGTTAACAAGAAATTTGTGTAGTGGTTGAAAAACAAGTTTTAATGACTCCAACCTAAGTGTATATAAACTTCCAACTTCAACTGTATGTTTACTTTTCCAAAGCATGTGAAATAGGTAATAAACAAAAGTGAAATACAATCTCTCTCTCTCTCTCTCTCTCTCTCTCTCTCTCTCTCTCTCTCTCTCTCTCTCTCTCTCTCTCTCTCTCTCTCTCCCCCCCTCTCTCTCTCTCTCCCCCGTAGCCCTCTCTCACTCTAGCCCTCTCTCTCAAGCTTTCTTTCTCTTTCGGCTTGAGGCAGAGGGTGTTTTTCCATTCAAAGCGATATTCTAAGGAAACCGTTTTTAAACCATTTCCCTCATCTATATATTCATGCAGATGCAGCCGCTCTGGTGTCAGCAGTAAATCACAAAGAGAGAGAGAGGAGGGAGAGAGAGAGAGAGAGGGAGAGAGAGAGAGAGAGAGAGAGAGAGAGAGAGAGAGAGAGAGAGAGAGAGTGGTTAATGACTGTTGCGGCTCCCTAAAACCATGGGGACATTAAAGCTCATTCTCAATGGAGGAGAGGGGACAGAGGCAGGAGCGGCTGTATTGGGAGACAAATACATATAAATGTGATTTAATCTACCAGTCTGCGTGACTGCGTTATTTCCCCAAGGATGAATGGCAGCTTCCTGTCGCCGTATCAGCTCCCTTGTGTATTAGCAGCTCAGGTCTTTTTGTTGGTTTTCAGAATTAAGCATTAGGTGTTGACGTGCCAGGCAACAAAATGAGATTAGATTTATAATCACAAAGCGAGCAGTGTTATTTAGTCGGCTGGGTACAATGATAGATCCCTCATCTCACTTATTTTCTGGTCAACCTTGGTTTGTCATAAATATCAAATCAGCTCAATTCATTTAAAATGCCACTATAGTGCGCTCTCAGTGAAGCAGAATGCCAGTACATAAACACGCTCTTAGTGATCTCTAGGGAAACAGCCCTGCTGGGATGCTCAGAGGCACAGTGAGGCGAGGCCCTGGGAAATACAACTGCTATGCCCTTAAATGGTTTGGTGGACTAAATCTGATGTCAAAGTCAGGCTCTCTCCAGGATAGGATAACATGGGGCTTCCCTGCCTCATTGTCAACTAATAGCCACATGGGATGGAAATAGTGTAAATGGAAAATCTGGTATATGCCTACATGGCGTGTAGGAGGAACTCAACTAGAGCTCAGAGTAAACCTGAACCTATACTAGAAATGAAAGTTATAAAATACAGTCAATGGATGTTCATAAGCCACTTCAGTTTGTTCTATATCTCTGGGATGACAGATAATGTTGATCTTTTTGCAATCACACTCTTTCTCTGATCCAAGAAAAGAAGATACCTTCACACCAATAGCAGTATAGAAAGCAATTTCCGTTCATGTTCATACAGAAGCCTATCACATTATAGTCACAAGCTAGATTTCCATCCAATTGGTGACTGATTTTCATGTGAACATTCAAAAATAAAGATAATATGCAAATGTTGTGTTTGTGATTCCACCAAACTGACTTGTTGCAGATAAACATCAGTGTGTGATGATGTACTGCACACTAAATTTACTTTTTCACTTAAGTTTTTATGCACTGAATACAAATCTAAAGTTCAATGCGTTTCCATCACATTTTCAACTCTACTGATATTTTGTCACAAAAACTGTTATATTAAATAGCAAATGTGCCTCTTTGGTCTTGCCATGTGTGTTCCAGCCAACAGCTCGCAGATACAGTGCAAGTAGGCTGTGTGGCTAGTCTTACAGTACATGATGAGATTATTATGGATAAGAGCAAGAATATTTTTATCTGTCAAATGGCAGTCAAGCATCAATCATCATATCACCAGAATAAGACCCTAAATAAATATTTATTGGAAAGGAGCATCAACCTCATCACCATGCACTTTCACCACCGTGAAATTCATCCTAAATTATATCATCTGTTGCCTAATAAATTGCATGCTTACCAGAGTCGTAGAGGGAGGACCACACATCTTATCATCGAGTGACTCCAAGTTTACTTCGATATAATGATTTTTATATCAATATTTATGCATAAAGGCGTTTCCACTGCCATTTCTCACCAAATGTATTTTACCGCCACAAAAAGATCCCACCATGTCGAAAGAACAAATTATCTGTTTTTCTTGGAACTTTCAATAAATTGCCTGGTTTTCCCAAATCCCCTGTTGGAAGATTCCTGGATTCATGGAATAAGCAGGAAATCCGAAATCCTCCAGCCAGGATTTCTGGAAACCAGGGAATTTTGCAACCCTATTCCTACATCTGAGCTATAAATTGACTTTACATTTCAATGCACACATCAGATTGTTTTATTAGAATATTTTCTCCCCCAGTCCTTTTAACTCATTATGAACTTCACCCATGTCTATGTCTCCCACCACACGACTGTCAGATAAACACCTACTGAAATAAAAACACTTTCATTATCAAATCCAATTAAATTCAGTTCCAACAATAGTTTTACTTGTTCCTTGAAAAGCAACGTGCTAGCAGAATTTAGTTTGTAGTCTTTTTGTGTATGAAACATCTTGTTTTGAGTGCTGTAGAATACACTACGGACAATTCATTTGTTTGTGTATGAACAGTGAAGTGTATTCTCATAATGTGGAGTGTTCTGGGTTCTGTGCCAGGATGAAGTGACTGTTCTCCACCATCCATTCTGTTCTGGGTTCATTTCTGTGCAACAATCTTAATTGGACCTGTCCCTCGAAGGATGTTGAAAGAGGGAGTGTGTACTGCTGGTACATTGTGAGCATCCCAATGTATTCCTCCATAAAAACAACATCATTACGACTTTCCTACATTCTGCTGTCTGTTGTCAAATTCCCGACATGATGATGCCCTTACCTGGCAGCATGGGCTCATACCAAAGGCATCTAGCTTAAAGATAAGGCTTATGTTTCTGTTTGTTTAGCATGATTATTTTTGATTCAAATAAAATACTTAATTTTTTCCCGAAGGTGGTGTCCCGTTCTCATCATTTTAAAGGTGACATGTCACAAGGACAAGCCAAGGCTCTACGCTGAATCCCAGCTCTGTTTTGTCCCTATTACTAGTCAATTGATATTGGATCTTAATTTCTCCACTCAACGCTCTTGAGGAAAAACCTACTCATGTGTAAAAGTAGAGGGAAGAAGTTGGAAGGAGACATGCTTACCTAGCTGATGACTCTCTTTTTCCTCAGTGTTTATTGGAAAAGTCTTCATGTGAAGCGCTTTCCACTTCACTCAGGGCCAGACACCTTGGCTGCAGAGATCACCTTTCAGATCGCATGACGGCATGGGAGGTGTACACAGTATTCCGTCAGCTTTTTCCATCCCTCATATGTGACTGATCTGTGATGGAGAGAACAAAATGCCAATCTTTATAAAACTGGCTACACTCCACTATAACTAAAATGGTATTTATATGCATTTCTTCTGAAGGGGTTAATGTTATGACCTCTAATGTCAATGTAAAGATCACAAGTAAAGAAGCCCCAACACTAACCAAGCACTGCCGTCCTGTGTGCCCATTATGCCAAATGTCTTCACATTAAGTGACTATGCCATCCTGTGTCCCCATTATGCCAAATGTCCTCACATAAAGTGACTATGCTGTCTGGTGTCCCCATTATGCCAAAAATCCTCACATAAAGTGTCTATGCTGTCCTGTGTCCCCATTATGCCAAATGTCCTCAAATGCACAGTGTCTCAATGCCCCACATCATGTGTCCTTATATGCCCAGGTTGCCCACAGTACCCTTCTGCTCCCATGTGCCCTTTATCGACCTCCCTCACTTTTCCTGCCAGTGCTTCAGACAGACAAAGCCCCAAATCGATCACATTTCCCAGGCTTTCCCCCGTAACCACACTAAACACACTTTCCCCTTTGTTTAAATAATTCAAACACAACCACTTACAGCCTACTGCCTTAGCTTTAGTTACACTGGAGTAAGGAGACTTAAGTTTCCTTTGTATGTAGATAACCCGCATGTGGTAAGATGTTTCCACAGATGTGTAGAATTCATCACTGAATCCAAATGTAAATGACAACAACAGCAGTAATCCGAGACAAGGGATAACTCTTTCATATACAAAAATCTAATATTACTCAATCCTACCTGAAAATGAACTGAAAATAACATTCTGCTTGGGGGTCAACTTTCATGATTTTTGTACATATGGATCTGTTGACGCCCAGTTGTTAGGAAAGAAATGTTATTTCTAGATGTGTTAACCTGTGCAGTGTTTATCTCAGGCCAGTCATTGTGATCTAGCTAGCAGTAAGTCTATTGTAAGTCTATTGCCTTGCTGTGTATAGATTATATTGGCTGCGTTTGGTTACTGTGAGCTCTGAGCTGGTCTCCAGGCCTATGAGTTGTGATTGGCAGACCCGGCACCAGGATTAAGTGACTAAAGGGCAGTTGAAATCGTTGAGGGGGTACAATTGTCGAGGTTCTTGCATTGGAATTATATTGAATTCAGCTTATATCACACTATACCACAATAAACATAACATTCAAATGCCGATACTCTGAGTACATTACATGCTTTTGAAGTGACAGGTTGGCGCGAAATCTCGACCTTTTCTCTGCTGCGCTGAGTCAGGTTAAATAGTGGCCTTCTAGCAGTCAGCAGTCAGCAGGCAGGTAGTGTTGCATTTTCAGTGCCTTCGAAAAGTATTCAGACCCCTTGACTTTTTCCACATTTTGTTTATGTTACAGACTTATTATGAAATGGATTAAATAAATAAAAAATCCTCAGGTCTAAGGAATTGTCCTTAGAGCTCTGAGACAGGATTGTGTCAAGACACAAATCTGGGGAAGGGTACCAAAACATTTCTGCAGCATTGAACACATTGGCCTCCATCATTCTTAAATGGAGGAAGTTTGGAACCACAAAGACTCTTCCTAGAGCTTGCCGCCGGGCCAAACTGAGCAATCAGGGGAGAAGGGAGGTGACCAAGAACTCAATAGTCACTCTGACAGAGCTCCAGAGTTCCTCAGTGGATATGGGAGAACCTTCCAGGAGGACAACCATCTCTGCAGTACTCCCCAAATACAGGTGTGCCAAGCCTGTAGCGTCATACCCAAGAAGACTCGAGGCTGTAATCGCTGCCGAAGGTGCTTCAACAAAGACATACCCAAGAAGACTCAAGGTTGTAATTGCTGCCAAAGGTGCTTCAACAAAGTACTGAAAAAGGTCTGAATACTTCTGTAAATGTGATATTTCTGTTTTTTTACGGAAAACCTGTTTTTGCGTTGTCATTATGGGGTATTGTGTGTAGATTGATGAGGAGGAAAAAAACAATTGAATCAATTTTAGAATAAGGCTTCAACGTAACAAATGTGGAAAAAGTAAAGGGGTCTGAATACTTTCTGAGGGCACTCTATATGCACAGTGCTGGTGTTTCAATGATATTTACAAATATATATACAAAGCTTACAACTTCAAAATGTCAGCATTCAAAAGAAAATCCTGTCTTATCCAATAAAGCACAGGTGGGGTCTAACAGGCTCAGAAACAGCCTTCCACTTGCTGAGTTGTTAGGAAGTCAGAACACAAGTAGAGGTTTTGTGTGCAATCTATATAAAACTACTAGAAACCCTCCGTAAACCAATGGGAATGGTAACTGTATGGAATATACTGTAGATCTTAAAGACTACCAACAGAATGCAGACTGGAAAAGAGTCTCGAACAGTATCTCAATGTTTAATTATCAACTAATACACTACAAATTACTTCACAGATTTTATTTGACTCCATGGAAAAGCTGTCAATTTAAACTGGCTTGTGTTCTCAATAAATATTAGAACCTACACGCACTTGATGATGGACTGCCACAGTCTGAAGATCTTCTGGTCACAGGTTGCCAGGTCTGTGTCGATGATAGTTGGTGCTGTCATTCCCTATCTTCCCAATATACTATTGTTGAACGATAACTCTTCACTGACTCTCACAGTTCCCCCAAAATGAGTATGGTTGCATGGACTGACCGCGGCACAAATAATGTTGGTGACAAACCTCCACAGAAGCTCAGCATAACTCAAAGGCAACATAACTGCCTTGCCGTTCTTTCACTAGAGCTCTCCATCTTGTGTGAACGGCATCAAGGAAACAACACTAGACACATTTAATAGAGCAGTCGAAAAGGTTAAAAGCTTATTATGAGTTCATGTAATGCAATTCTGTTTGAATTCATTAATGCATGCAGGCTGATTCTAACCATGTATGAGGGGAAATAGGGATTACTGAGAAGGGGGAAAGAGAGGGGAGATTGGACAGACAGGACAAATAATTCTTATTTACATTTTTCTGTATTGTTTTTCGTTTCTTTACATATGTACTTTTTGAACATAATATTATTATTATGTCTGTGATCTGAACCCTTCACAAAAACGGAATAAAAAGTTGTAAACCCCCCACCCAGAAAAATAACACATTGAATAACAGATTCACTATATGGAACAACAGATAGTCACAAAAAAATCGAAAGGAAGTTTGTTCTGAAGTGTCTGTCCTATATCTGCGTGATCTGGAAACATTACTTCTTTTTTTGGTATATTAGTGTGTAGCCCAAATGGTTCGGACGCTACAGACAGAAGTTGGCAGATCGGCTGTACCGACCTCAGACGAGTCCCAAGAACGCTTGTGGAGAATTATGTTATTTCTAGATGGTGCACAGTGAGAGACCAGGTCTCCCCCCTACAGTCCAGGGGAGCTGCTATTGATTTCCACCACTCAACATGCAGCAGGCTGGTGCTAATGATGAGCATTTTGCTTCTATTGATTGGGTTATGGCTGTTGTGTGTGTGTGTGTGTGTGTGTGTGTGTGTGTGTGTGTGTGTGTGTGTGTGTGTGTGTGTGTGTGTGTGTGTCTGTGTGTGTGTGTGTGTGTGTGTGAGAGAGCATGTGCATGTGATTTAGCATGTACTGTATGTGGCTGTCTATGTGTATGAGTTTGATGAAGTGTGTGTGTAGCAGCCAATTGATTATGATTATGAAGCCCTTAATAACACATTAAAAAAGCATTCATGTTTGAGGATAGCTGATCGTACTATTTGTCCTGCAGATTAATGTTTGAGGATAGCTGATCGTACTATTTGTTCTGCAGATTAATGTTTGAGGATAGCTGATCGTACTATTTGTCCTGCAGATTAATGTTTGAGGATAGCTGATCGTACTATTTGTCCTGCAGATTAATGTTTGAGGATAGCTGATCGTACTATTTGTCCTGCAGATTAATGTTTGAGGATAGCTGATCGTACTATTTGTCCTGCAGATTAATGTTTGAGGATAGCTGATCGTACTATTTGTCCTGCAGATTAATGTTTGAGGATAGCTGATCATACTATTTGTCCTGCAGATTAATGTTTGAGGATAGCTGATCATACTATTTGTCCTGCAGATTAATGTTTGAGGATAGCTGATCGTACTATTTGTCCTGCAGATTAATGTTTGAGGATAGCTGATCATACTATTTGTCCTGCAGATTAATGTTTGAGGATAGCTGATCGTACTATTTGTCCTGCAGATTAATGTTTGAGGATAGCTGATCATACTATTTGTCCTGCAGATTAATGTTTGAGGATAGCTGATCGTACTATTTGTCCTGCAGATTAATGTTTGAGGATAGCTGATCATACTATTTGTCCTGCAGATTAATGTTTGAGGATAGCTGATCATACTATTTGTCCTGCAGATTAATGTTTGAGGATAGCTGATCATACTATTTGTCCTGCAGATTAATGTTTGAGGATAGCTGATCGTACTATTTGTCCTGCAGATTAATGTTTGAGGATAGCTGATCGTACTAATTGTCCTGCAGATTAATGTTTGAGGATAGCTGATCATACTATTTGTTCTGCAGATTAATGTTTGAGGATAGCTGATCATACTATTTGTCCTGCAGATTAATGTTTGAGGATAGCTGATCATACTATTTGTCCTGCAGATTAATGTTTGAGGATAGCTGATCGTACTATTTGTCCTGCAGATTAATGTTTGAGGATAGCTGATCGTACTATTTGTCCTGCAGATTAATGTTTGAGGATAGCTGATCGTACTATTTGTCCTGCAGATTAATGTTTGAGGATAGCTGATCGTACTATTTGTCCTGCAGATTAATGTTTGAGGATAGCTGATCGTACTATTTGTCCTGCAGATTAATGTTTGAGGATAGCTGATCGTACTAATGGTCCTGCAGATTAATGTTTGAGGATAGCTGATCGTACTATTTGTCCTGCAGATTCATGTTTGAGGATAGCTGATCATACTATTTGTCCTGCAGATTAATGTTTGAGGATAGCTGATCGTACTATTTGTCCTGCAGATTAATGTTTGAGGATAGCTGATCATACTATTTGTCCTGCAGATTAATGTTTGAGGATAGCTGATCGTACTATTTGTCCTGCAGATTAATGTTTGAGGATAGCTGATCGTACTATTTGTCCTGCAGATTAATGTTTGAGGATAGCTGATCGTACTATTTGTCCTGCAGATTAATGTTTGAGGATAGCTGATCATACTATTTGTCCTGCAGATTAATGTTTGAGGATAGCTGATCGTACTATTTGTCCTGCAGATTAATGTTTGAGGATAGCTGATCGTACTAATGGTCCTGCAGATTAATGTTTGAGGATAGCTGATCATACTATTTGTTCTGCAGATTAATGTTTGAGGATAGCTGATCATACTATTTGTCCTGCAGATTAATGTTTGAGGATAGCTGATCGTACTATTTGTCCTGCAGATTAATGTTTGAGGATAGCTGATCGTACTATTTGTCCTGCAGATTAATGTTTGAGGATAGCTGATCGTACTATTTGTCCTGCAGATTAATGTTTGAGGATAGCTGATCGTACTATTTGTCCTGCAGATTAATGTTTGAGGATAGCTGATCGTACTATTTGTCCTGCAGATTAATGTTTGAGGATAGCTGATCGTACTATTTGTCCTGCAGATTAATGTTTGAGGATAGCTGATCGTACTAATGGTCCTGCAGATTAATGTTTGAGGATAGCTGATCGTACTATTTGTCCTGCAGATTCATGTTTGAGGATAGCTGATCATACTATTTGTCCTGCAGATTAATGTTTGAGGATAGCTGATCGTACTATTTGTCCTGCAGATTAATGTTTGAGGATAGCTGATCATACTATTTGTCCTGCAGATTAATGTTTGAGGATAGCTGATCGTACTATTTGTCCTGCAGATTAATGTTTGAGGATAGCTGATCGTACTAATGGTCCTGCAGATTAATGTTTGAGGATAGCTGATCATACTATTTGTTCTGCAGATTAATGTTTGAGGATAGCTGATCGTACTATTTGTCCTGTAGATTAATGTTTGAGGATAGCTGATCATACTATTTGTTCTGCAGATTAATGTTTGAGGATAGCTGATCATACTATTTGTCCTGCAGATTAATGTTTGAGGATAGCTGATCGTACTATTTGTCCTGCAGATTAATGTTTGAGGATAGCTGATCATACTATTTGTCCTGCAGATTAATGTTTGAGGATAGCTGATCATACTATTTGTTCTGCAGATTAATGTTTGAGGACAGCTGATCATACTATTTGTTCTGCAGAGTCATGTTTGAGGATAGCTGATCGTGAGAGGCTGGTGAGGGCCACCTGCAGTGTGGAGAGGGGCTGGTGAGGGTCACCCGTGGTGTCGAGAGGCTGGTGAGGGCCACCCGCAATGTGGAGAGGGGCTGGTGAGGGCCACCCGCAGTGTGGAGAGGGGCTGGTGAGGGTCACCCGCGGTGCCGAGAGGCTAGTGAGGGCCACCCGCAGTTAGAAGAGGTGAGTGACTGGTGAGTAGAGGTATGGTGGTCATGAGCAGGTGACAACAGAAGCTTGGGGAGGCTTGGTGCTCAGCCTATGTGTTGGTCCTGTGGAGCCCCTTGCATTGATTAGCAGGCAGGGGATGTCATCCACAGAATAACTTATTTCCTGTAATGACTTTACAGTATACAGCATCTAACCAGCCAGCTTAATCCTGCAAGTCAGCACTGAGCACCTGCTCAGCGATCACACATACAAACACACTCATTCTGTACACACACGTGTGTATGTACAGTACGCATACACGCATGCACAGCACACACACACGATTGTTACACTCTAATATTTCTACACACTTACACCCACCGACACACTCACACACATAATCAAATTCACACATGCTCACACATTCAGGTAATCAACCAGCTATAGTATCGTTATAAATCCCTCCTGATTGGATTTCCATGAGCTACAGTATGGCCATCTCTGTGGC
This sequence comes from Oncorhynchus tshawytscha, assembly GCF_018296145.1. NCBI lineage: Eukaryota > Metazoa > Chordata > Actinopteri > Salmoniformes > Salmonidae > Oncorhynchus > Oncorhynchus tshawytscha. The sequence goes on from NC_056444.1 coordinate 29,856,377, forward strand.
TGTTTTCTCTAGTGCTCATGTATAATTTTACGACTGAAAGAAGAGCACATTATCATAATGGGATCTCACCACGCATGTTGCCATGGGGGTTGCCACCCAATGTCATTAAGAGAGAAGCAAGACGATGAACAACACACACATTTACAGTAAATGAGACACAGAAAAAAATGCTCATTTTGGCTATCAGCAGAACTGCATAATGTTTCTCCATAGTAGAACAGGAATTTGACATTTAGTTTAAAGTTTGACACAGCGGGCTATCTGTCCGGCTGTGAGTCTGTGAGGAGCTTCAGTGTTTGACATTCAGAAATGGACTGGGGAACGCAGATTAATCACACATATGGCCAATTATCCCCAGGATCCAATGCAGCTGATGACAAAACAACAACGAGGAAATGAAGGAGATGCAGCTGAGACCAACCCCCATTTACAGCTTTCAGTTCTTCAGGAAAGCAGGAAATCAAGGTTTGAGGACATACAGTACTGGAGCATGAAAGAGAGATAAGTGGATTCTACCTCATAATCTGACAGGAATACATGGTTTGTCATTCATTCATTGTTTGGTTATTGCTTCCTCCCTTAGGGCCTACTTATTGCAGGGATGGTTTAGTATCTCAATTGATAAGAGAAAGTGGTTGGTATGACAGGCTATGATAACTACATTCACCTGAATTGGCCAACAGAGTCCACTGTCACTAGGCCCACTTTCATCATTTGTTCATGTAGATATATATACTCATTGGTGAAAGTAAGGTGGTACGGCGTCCCGGCAAAATAATAGTGGGGGTACGCTGTACCGGTAAAACGTAAAACAAGGCAAATCGCAATATTTAAAACTACAATCGCAGAAAAACTGTTTGGAAAGCAAATGGCTATTGCTGTAAATAGATGACAATGAAAATACTACAATCTGTCTTTTAGTTACTACAAATTCTTAACTTATCTCCGGTGAGCGTGCGTATTCACTGTCTTTGTCATTGGTTCAGTGCCACTTTTGTTTGTTTTTGGAAATAATTTCCTCCTCCAGGTTAGATATATTTGTGTATCCCCTTTTCTTAGGCTGATTATATGGATCAGACAATATTGTTTTTATTGATCTGTTTGTCAGTGTCGGCAGAGTAGGCTACCCTGTCATTTTTGTAGTATAACAACAAAAAATTGTGAGTGCTCTTGGGTGTCCCGTACCAGTAAGAAAATTAATACACTTTGACCCCTGGATATACTGTAGATATACTGTAGTTATACTGTAGATACACTGTAGTTATACTGTAGATATAGTGTAGTTATACTGCAGTTATACTGTAGATATACTGTAGATATACTGTAGATATACTGTAGTTATAGTTATACTGTAGATATACTGTAGTTATACTGTAGTTATACTGTAGATATACTGTAGTTATACTGTAGATATACTGTAGTTATATTGTAGTTATACTGTAGATTTACTATAGTTGGACTGTAGATATACTGCAGATATACTGTAGTTATACTGAAGCTATACTGTAGTTATACTGTATTTATACTGTAGATATACTGTAGTTATACTGTAGATATACTGAAGATATACTGTAGTTATACTGTAGATATACTGTAGATATACTGTAGTTATACTGTAGTTATACTGTAGATATACTATAGTTAGACTGTAGATATACTGTAGATATACTGTAGTTATACTGTAGTTATACTGTAGATATACTGTAGTTATACTCTAGTTATACTGTAGATATACTGTAGATGTAACTGCAGTTATACTGTAGATTTCTCTTCCAATACAAATCCCTGACCTACATTACAGATTGGGACAAAGCACACGTTTCACCATGGTTACATGTAAGTGATGCACAAATATAACAGAACTCTAGTCATGCTCAGTCATTCAATGAGTCAGTCTAGTAATCTTGGACCATTTGATGGAGTTACATCTCATATCCTCAACAAACTGGAGAAGCCACTGTGCATCAGCAAATTTATCTTTCTCCGTCCAACAGTACTTCACTTATCAATCTGGAAGCCTCTGAGTTGGAGCATACCCAGTAATGGGCTCCACCCCAGAGAATGATTAGCATTCCCGTACAGATGAGTTGAGCCTGTCAGTTTGGAGCCTACACCTGACCTGTCAGAATTTACCCAGGCTCAGCCACAAAGCAGATGAAAATCCCTGAACAAACACTGTAGCGGCACAGAGATACATCAGACAGTTAACATGTCAACGGCAAACGATAAGGGCTTACAATTGCTTTTAGAGAGCTTTGCCTCAGAGAAATTCAACACCTTTCCATTGAGGTGGAGCTAGCAATCCCACACGCCATGTGCCTTGGTTGTTTCTGTTGCGAAAAAATCGGATAATTCATGACAAAGTTTACTTAGTGAGCGACTGTGTCTGTTTTGAGACCCTTCATGTTGGTCTTCACTCGGACATCGATTGGGAGGAAGGAGTGACTCCATTCTCAGAGGCTGTGCGTGTGTTTTTTGTTATTGCTGATTTCACAAGGTTTAAGCATCCCTCAGGGGGTTATAGAGTGACAGTCTTCACTCACATTAAACAAAGCTGCAGTTAGCATGTGTTCATTCACACGTGACTCCTGACTCGGGCAAACTCAGGGCGTTTAAGCATTTCATCACTGTTTATTTTCAGGATTTTACATCCACACGAATAACCATTCTGCTATCACTCCATTGCCACATCATCTTTGTCAGTCATATTAGGACACTAATCAGAATAAGAAACATCTCATTCGCTTGTCAAAGACAGTTGATTTTGTAATTAATTGTAATCTACTGAAATTAGCATTTATGACATGATATACTGCAGTATCTGTTATTGTAGGTCTTTATGAAGACATTCCTTTAACTTCTCACAGTAACGTTTACAGCCCCACCCCTCCCTGAGTACAACAAGCAGAGCTCTGGAAATGTGTAGTGAGGCGTTGCAGACGCCTTATTGCAAACTGGCTGAAGTTGGCCCTGGTTGGGGAGGGTGGGAGGAAGGGGATTGGGGGAGAGAGGGAAGGGAGAGGAGGATGGGGCTAAATGCGTCAAAGCTGTCCCACTGAGGCAGATTCAGGCCTGCAGAGTTATCTCACAGACCAATCCTGTTTGGAGGAGAGAAGGGAGCCAGAAAAATGGAGCAGTGTGTATCTCCAGGCCACAGAGATGGAGACATGATTTAAAGCCCCACATAGATTCACTTACACTTACACACAAACACACACACACATCCACTTTAACACACACTTGCGCAAATTCACTCATGTGTTGTCACACCCTGACCATAGTTTGCTTTGTATGTTTCTATGTTTTGGTTGGTCAAGGTGTGATCTGAGTGGGCATTCTATGTTGGATGTCTTGTTTGTCTATTTCTATGTCTGGCCTGATATGGTTCTCAATCAGAGGCAGGTGTTAGTCATTGTCTCTGATTGGGAACCATATTTAGGTAGCCTGGGTTTCACTGTGTGTTTGTGGGTGATTGTTCCTGTCTTTGTGTTTTGCACCAGATGGGACTGTTTTAGGTTTTCGCACATTTGTTGTTTTTGTTAGTTATCTCATGTGTAGTGTCTTTATAAATTAAAGAACATGAATAACCACGCTGCATTTTGGTCCGCCTCTACTTCACCTAAAGAAAACCATTACATGTGTACAGTATATATAATGGACACACGCACACCCGCATTAAGATATACACTCTTAGACAGGATTGTTTTGGGCCCGGTACCGGGTCCGCAGAGCTTTAGTGTGACCTATCATTTGAAAGCTTACAGCACTTGTCTTTTTGGAAATCAAGCTCAAATCTTACCACATTTGGAGATTTATATCAACTTTGCTGTCTGTGTCTCACACATGTACAACGTCGTTTCAATATTGAAATTCGATCTCCAACTGTCCCATTGAGGATTAACAAATAGTGTAGCTTTTCTCAGCCAGTCAAAATCAGGAATCAGCATCATTTTGTATAGATAGATACCAGGGCTATTTTACTTATTTTTCCTTCATATCAATTTGGCTCTAGCATTTAAACGGTGTAAGCTACATAAAATATTATGACCCCGTTCCTGAAGGTTATGACTCTCAGGAATAGGTACGTGCCTTCTGTTTCCCTCTCTGATACTCACAAGGTCTTGTTAGAAGGGAGTGGGACAAAAAATAAAATCATTAATGAGTGAGGGAAATCAATTGAAAGCATACTTCCTTCAGACTGGAATTTGGCATTACCGACATGTCTTTGTGTTATTTATTGAGATGCTTAGTTTTCAGATCATTTTAAATGACATTACTTTTAAGAAGCTTTCAATAGTTGTTTAATTTAAGATGGTCATACCGTGGATAATTTAGCTCATTTCGTGAGAAGACCCATTTTCGGGGTGTCTCAAGGTCTGACAAACACTGCTGTAGCTCGGCCACCTTCCACTGCAGATGTGGAAGGCCGCGATAAGTGGACGCTGTGGATTGAGATGTGGTATGAAGCCCATGCAAAAAACCCAGATATCTCTAGCTTAAACTGACACATTTATTTATTATGTTACTTAGATTGACGCACGGGTGAGCGAGCATTGGTCCTTTTCCTTTTCACCGATTTATCTAATGTTTTTGATGCACATCGACTCACTTTGGTTGAGCGCCCTCCAATTCTTTCCAAATAACTCTTAGCAACATTTAATTGAAAGAAAAGTGCTTTATTGGTGTGTGTGCAATGCTTTTTTTAAACAGTTGTTCCGAATAATAACTGCATGTGGAAAATGTCTGGCCCCCTGCAATGAACCTTTTTTACATCTGGATCCTGTAAGAATGTAGTTGAATAGCGCTGATATTACAAAGAAATGTCAGGTGAAAAACGGTTAGTTTAGCATGCAAGCAGCTAGTTTGCTGTCTTTCCAGCTTCCGTTTGAAGTGATTGTGTTCGCTGTGTAGTTGGCTAGCTCCTCTGAACAGTGATGAGAGAGGTAAAATGTTCTATGCCAGGCGAAATAGTGAATCATTACTCTTTGTTATGGATGTATGCAAATAAATGCCACTAGAAAACAGGTTACGTCTTTGGCAACCTAATCGATAGAATGAACAACCTGTAACGGTTCTCTTTAGTTGAAGGAGAGGCAGACCAAAATGCGGCGTGATGATGATTCATGTTTGTTTAATAAAGGAAAAACTATACATGAATAAACTACAAAACAATGAAATGTGAGAACTCAAAACAGCCCTATCTGGTGCAAACACAAAGACAGGAACAATCACCCACAAACACACAGTGAAACCCAGGCTACCTAAATATGGTTCCCAATCAGAGACAATGACTAACACCTGCCTCTGATTGAGAACCATATCAGGCCAGACATAGAAATAGACAAACAAGACATCCAACATAGAATGCCCAACCAGATCACACCCTGACCAACCAAAACATAGAAACATACAAAGCAAACTATGGTCAGGGTGTGACACAACCAGCCGATTTTGGAAGCAACCCAAGATTTGTGTCGGGACTATATCTTGTGGAAGGAGGAGACAGTATGAATTGATTCATCAAAATAAAGTTTTTATTGAAAGCATGTCAACCATTATTTGAATATGTTGGTAACCCGTTGTGTAAAAGTGATAATGCCCTCGAAGCCGGTGTTTGGAGAATATATTGGTACGGTTTGTTGGTCCTCAACTTTGTCTCGGGCCTAACAACACCCATGCCAATATATCCTCCAAACACCGGCTTCTCGGGTATTATTGCTTAATTGGTATATTGACAGAAAATACGTCTCTTGTACACCAAGAATGCAGGGAAGACTTGCAGGTAGATGAGAAGAGAAGAACGTTTCTATTTGAAAGCTATAAAAATCTTTTTGTAGCTCTCATGCCAGAAAACATTGGAGACCCCTGCTGTAACAGAACACAGGCAGGCAGAGGGTCTAGGCCCCGCAGCACCAGTGGTACTGATGATGGCATGGCTGAGTGTGTGATTCACACACCCAAATGACATACAGACAGGACATATCCCCGTTAGCTGGGCCCCAAGTACTTGTTCAGTTCTTCTTCCCTATGAATGTTTATGTTTTGATGAGATTAGAGTGAATGCGTGACCTGCATTAACCTTGGATGTTAAAACAACAGATTCAATTGATTGTTTGTTGTAAAACCGAGGCATGGAATCACTGAGCCATGCAGTTAAACCAAAGGAGAGGGGAGAGGTTTGAGTCCAAAGTCATGACTGCATGGTTTAAAGCCCCCATGCAGTCTTGTTAATTGAATGTTTAAATCATCACTGTATGTCTAATAAAAAAACATATGTTTATTTCATGAAAATAACTAAGTATATATATATATATATATATATATATATATATATTTTATTTATTACACTGAGTCTGTTTTTGCCATTGAAATGCTCAGTCTGATAGTAAATATATTTACATACTCAACCCTGATTGGTGTATAGGATCATCTAGATAAATAAAAAAATAACAGCACTCATAATAAGTATGACCTGTGGAATGCACATGGAACTTTGACTTGGGAGTCCGGTGCACTCAGGCATGTTGTTACATTTGTATCATTTGAGGGGTGTGTATCACAAGCAAAGTCATTTGTATCATTTGAGGGGTGTGTATCACAAGCAAAGTCATTTGTATCATTTGAGGGGTGTGTATCACAAGCAAAGTCATTTGTATCATTTGAGGGGTGTGTATCACAAGCAAAGTCATTTGTATCATTTGAGGGGTGTGTATCACAAGCAAAGTCATTTCTATCATTTGAGGGGTGTGTATCACAAGCAAAGTCATTTGTATCATTTGAGGGGTGTGTATCACAAGCAAAGTCATTTGTATCATTTGAGGGGTGTGTATCACAAGCAAAGTCATTTGTATCATTTGAGGGGTGTGTATCACAAGCAAAGTCATTTGTATCATTTGAGGGGTGTGTATCACAAGCAAAGTCATTTGTATCATTAGAGGGGTGTGTATCACAAGCAAAGTCATTTGTATCATTTGAGGGGTGTGTATCACAAGCAAAGTCATTTGTATCATTTGAGGGGTGTGTATCACAAGCAAAGTCATTTGTATCATTAGAGGGGTGTGTATCACAAGCAAAGTCATTTGTATCATTTGAGGGGCGAGTATCACAAGTAAAGTCATTTGTATCATTTTACTTTGCCTGTGAGAACCATTAGCACAGGCAAGTAAGATTAGGCTTAGCTTTACCATAGCCTCTGCCATAGGAACAAACAGAGCATGGCTTTGTGTCCGTAGGGTTGCAGCCTTTACAATGCTGGAAACCACTCGCCTCTAGCACATATTGTTCAAAACCAAATACCTATTTTATGAGTACACACAAAATAATCCTCATGAGTAAGGAACTATGAAAATAGTTCAAATAAACCCTATTTAATCTATAAAAAACTACATTTGCCTCAGAAAATAGATTATTTGCAGTATGGATTAGATGAAATGGAGGTCATCGCCACAAAATAAATGAATAGTGACATTTTAGGTGTGCCACAGAAATGTTATTCCTTCAAGGTGTGCCACAGTTCAGAAAAGGTTGGGAAACACAGGTCTAGACTGCAAAGCCTACCCCGCATAACCCTTCAAAGTAGGAGGATACATATACAAATAAAAGATGACTGGTCATTGGTGAGAATAATCCGATCAGATTGTGATGTCATGATCTGGGTTAAAAAACCCACCCACTGAGGTCTAAAGAACTGGAGACTGCGTCATAAATGTAAGACGTTGTTTTCAAGGTAATCTACTTACATTCGCATAAGCCGATTCATGGTCCGGCTACATCCGGGTTGCATCCAGGTTGCATCCGGTTTACATGGACCAACATCAGATGCGTACTAGCACTTAGCTCTGACAAGGAACAGTGTGAGAAGTGATGAAGTCATCAATTCATCCAAAAACATGACAGAGATTGGATGAATACTGTATATAAAATGTTAATGTGAGTGATGTAAAATAATCGGCCATGGTGACAATTATTTGAATAATTTAATGGATGTTTTGTGCACAAAGTTGATGACTAAAGAGTTTTATTAGGAATGTTCTAATCTGACTTCTCTATGTGGTTGTTGATGGAAATGCCTTTCCTGGGGCCGGGCATTAGTTAAACTGCAGTACCAAAGCAAGAATGTAGGAGCAGTCGAAACCGTACTTTTAGACCGGACCCCTGGCCCCTTGATCCCACCTGAACAGGCTGAAATTCCAGGCATTTGTTTTTCAAACAGCTCTTACACAAAAAGTGCATTATGATAATTTTCACAAATTCTGTTATTTTGACCTCATATTGTGGAGATATCACACAATACACTGGGCCAGTTGTGCGCCACCCTATGGGACTCCCGATCACGTCCGGTTGTGATACAGCTGAAGATCAAACCAGGGTCTGTAGTGACGCCTCTAACACTGAAATGCAGTGCCTTAGACCGCTGCGCCACTCGGGAGCACTAACTCAATCATCTAAATATTCAAATCAAAGTCAATTCTGCTAACAGTTTTGCATACGAAGACACTGAACAAGTTGAGTTTTTAGACAATATTGATACACCGAAGGAAGAAAAGTTTGGCAGGTAGGGTAGCCTAGCGGTTAAAGCGTTTGGCCAGTAATTGCAGGTTCGGGAAGAAAAAAAAAATCTGCTGATGGGCCCTTGAGCAAGGCACTTAACCCTAATTGCTCATGTAAGTGTCTCTGGATAAGAGAATAAATGGCAAAAAAATGTTAAATGTAAGATGTAAGGTGCTTATTGTAACCTAACCATTTCAGGACATCCATGTCTTACACAACCTGTGGTGCTTGCAGTGTTGACTGCGTTGATTATATAACATCTCAAATCTGCCTTACAGTAGCCTAAATAGATGCCAGTGTGATTGTGTGTATTTAGGAGTGAAAATGTGGATAAACCATGTGGAGTGAACGCATGGATACTCCTTTCAGAATGACACAGTCACTGGAGACCAACATTGCTTCGGGTTTAGGACTGTGTGTGAACACACGTAGCAAACCATAGCTTGGACCCTGGAGGTTGTCAATCGTACAGAATGAGTCACTCTGTGTGTGTGACACAATCAGCTCACATTATGCATATTACGGTCCCAAGGTCCTTCTTAACTGAACTATTATGTCCCTCCTTTGATCAAAGCTTTACTCCTTTTCCAACCCAGAGATAGATAGAGATTGTGTGATGCATATGCAGCTCTACTGCGGTGACAAAACCGTTATTGTCAGATGAATCAGACTCAATTGGCAGAAGTCAACTGTCACATGAGAATTGAAAATGAACATTTTCTGGATGTCACAATGACAATGTTATAGATGTTGTCCCATCGGTGCGTAACCTGGGTATTTGACATTTTTTCACTGGTTAGTGCTAATTCATGGCAAATTTGTCCCAAATTCTTTTTCCACAACCTAATAACCTGAAATCAATGCTAACAGACTGTCAGATCTGAAAGTTGGCCCACTTTGTCGCGGGCTGAGCCAATCCTAACACAGGAGGAAACAGATGGGGACTACACAGACTTTGGTCACATTGCTCTCACGTTCTAGTCATTGGTATTCCACACACTAACCACTCCACCACACGGCTCAGGGAGGGAAGGGGACGAAAATGGCTCACTACCCACTCCTATCCGGTGCCAACCGGTGTGAAGCTGAATGAGGTGATTCCTCTCCTGTCACTGGCTGCCATTAAGGTCCAGGCTTTGTGTCTGCCCATATTAAATCACATTACAGAGCAGCTGTGTGTCGCTGCCATGTCCTATAGTCTTATAGGCTGTAGACGTGTTGTAATATATGCGGCCAGGAGGCTACAATGAAGGGTGCATTACGTACAGATAGAGGTTTGTATTGTGGTGATATTTTTAGGTGAATTCTCTCAGGGTTAGATACAATATGTGTATAGGTGATGTGTGTCTGAGGAGACCTTAACCAATATGTACATGTCTAAACTGTTTCTGTTTTTGCATTCTGTCTCCATTGAAGATTGTTGGGGCACAGTGACATTGTCTCAAGCATAATACAATGGCTCGACTCCAACACAACACACACAGTATAATGAAATGCTTACTCAGACTTCTATACCCATAGAAGTCCATTCCATACAATAGCTCAGTGAGTCTCCACTGTGATGAATCCCTTAATTACTGGTGGCCATGAGAGAAATCAATGGAAAGTCACAGTCTCTTGTGGGTTACTTTTGATCACAAGGGGGAGTACTGCAAGTCAGGGCAACATGAAGGACAGACGAAGGGGACGAACTGAGGGGTATTATGTTAAAGAACAGAGAGCATTAGTGAAATAGAGAATTATCATGAGTGTAGAGACAGTAACTGACTCTCTTACCGATCCTTGACTTTGGCGATGTCATCTACAAAATAGCATCCAACACTCTACTCAGCAAACTGGATGTAGGCTGTCACAGTGCCATCCGTTTTGTCAACAAAGCCCCATATACTACCCACCACTGCGACCTGTATGCTCTCGTTGGCTGGCCCGCACTACATATTCGTCACCAAACCCACTGGCTCCAGGTCATCTATAAGTCTTTACTAGGTAAAGCCCCGCCTTAACTCAGATCACTGGTCACCATAGCAACACCCAACCGTAGCACGTGCTCCAGCAGGTATATTTCACTGGTCATCCCCCAAAGTCACCACTTCCTTTGGCCGCCTTTCCTTCCAGTTCTCTGCTGCCAATGACTAGAACGAATTGCAAAAATCACTGAAGCTGGAGACTTATATCTCCCTCTTTAACTTTAAGCATCAGCTGTCAGAGCATCTTACCGATCACTGTACCTGTACACAGCCAATCTGTAAATAGCACACCCATCTACCTCATCCCCATATTGTTATTTATCTTCTTGCTCTTTTGCACCCTGGTATCTCTACTTGCACATCATCATCTGCAGAGCTATCACTCCAGTGTTAATGCTAAATTGTAATTATTTTGCCTCTATGGCCTATTTATTGCCTTACCTCCCTAATCTTCTACATTTGCACACACTGTACATAGATTTTTCTTTTGTGCTATTGTAACGGCGTTCGTATGTTGAAGGAGAGTCAGACCAAAATGCAGCGTGGTGGTTACTCATGTTCTTTAACGTCCCTGGAAGGGGTGCGTCACCTGAGTGGGTTGATTCACTGATGTGGTCATCCTGTCTGGGATGGCGCCCCCCCTTGGGTTGTGCCATGGCGGAGTTCTTTGTGGGCTATACTCAGCCTTGTCTCAGGATGGTAAGTTGGTGGTTGAAGATATCCCTCTAGTGGTGTGGGGGCTGTGCTTTGGCAAAGTGGGTGGGGTTATATCCTTCCTGTTTGGCCATGTCTGGGGTGTCCTCGGATGGGGCCACAGTGTCTCCTGACCCCTCCTGTCTCAGCCTCCAGTATTTATGCTGCAGTAGTTAATGTGTCGGGGGGGGCTAGGGTCAGTTTGTTATATCTGGAGTACCTCTCCTGTCCTATTCGGTGTCCTGTGTGAATGTCTTTCGTTCTCTAATTCTCTCTTTCTCTCTCTCTCTCTCTCTCTCTCGGAGGACCTGAGCCCTAGGACCATGCCCCAGGACTACCTGACATGATGACTCCTTGCTGTCCCCAGTCCACCTGGCCGTGCTGCTGCTCCAGTTTCAACTGTTCTGCCTTATTATTATTCGACCATGCTGGTCATTTATGAACATTTGAACATCTTGGCCATGTTCTGTTATAATCTCCACCTGGCACAGCCAGAAGAGGACTGGCCACCCCACATAGCCTGGTTCCTCTCTAGGTTTCTTCCTAGGTTTTGGCCTTTCTAGGGAGTTTTTCCTAGCCACCGTGCTTCTACACCTGCATTGCTTGCTGTTTGGGGTTTTAGGCTGGGTTTCTGTACAGCACTTTGAGATATCAGCTGATGTACGAAGGGCTATATAAATAAATTTGATTTGATTGGATTTGATTTGACTTTAATGAAAAAATAGCGATACATGAAATAACAAAATAAATACAAAAACAACAAACGAAACGTGAAAACCTAATTACAGCCTATCTGGTGAACACTACACAGAGACAGGAACAATCACCCACAAAATACACAGTGAAACCCAGGCTACCTAAATATGGTTCCCAATCAGAGACAACGAGAATCACCTGACTCTGATTGAGAACCGCCTCAGGCAGCCAAGCCTATGCTAGACACACCCCTAATCAGCCACAATCCCAATGCCTACAAAAACCCCAATACGACAACACAATAAACCCATGTCACACCCTGGCCTGAACAAATAATTAAAGAAAACACAAAATACTAAGACCAAGGCGTGACAGCTATTGACTCTACATTTGTTTATATGTAACTCTGTGTTGTTGTTTTTGTCACACTGCTTTGCTTTATCTTGGCCAGGTCGCAGTTGTAAATGAGAACTTGTTCTCAACTGGCCTACCTGGTTAAATATAGATGATATATATATATTTTTAAATGGGACAGGGTTGGGTGATGGATGTCATTTTTAAACCATTCACTCCAAGCCTGGTTATTGGATATCATCCAGACCACCCACTGAGGAATGAGACCCTGCCCTGCTCCACTGGGGCCTCTGGGGGTGCTCTGGGGTGCTGTGGAGCTCTGTATGACTACATGACTCATCACAGGTCTTTATAAGCTCTGCCAGGCTTTCTGACAGGCTCTCTGCCAGGCTCTGTGCCAGGCTCTCTGCCTGGCGCTCTGCCAGGCTCCTCCGAACTGGTAACCCAAGCCTGGTCAACAGCCAGTTACACCTTCATAGCACTGGCCTGGCTCAGCAATCTGTTTTCAGTAGGACTGGTGAACCTGAGGGATTGCCATGCTCTTTAATGTCAGGTGTTTTATTGTCAGCTGATTGACGAAGTCATCAAAGGCTGAAATGTTATTGGATGGTGTGCTAGCTGATGAGCTACGATGTCTGAAGGCTGTATTTAACATGACCATAACACTCAACACAATTTTGTTGCGTTCAACATGACAATAATTTATTGATGACAGCAGTCAAGACATGTCTTGGTGATGGTAGCCTACAGACTGATCCATAATGTTTGAGTAAAGTGCTATTGAGCTATGAGGGTCCGGTAAAAGGAGTGGGGGAGGAAAGAGAATGGTTGAAGAGGGGGGAAAAGGATGGACGCAGCTACAGGAACAACAGAGGAAGGGGCTGGGAGTGTGAGGGTCGCAGTTGTGAGCCATTGAGTGAAATTATAAGGTATTGATCCAGAATAGCTTTCTGCCATCCAGGACCTCTATACCAAACAGTGTCAAAAGAAGGCCAAAAAATTGCCAAAGACTCCATCCAACCTAGTCATAGACTGTTCTCTCTGCTACAACACGGCAAGCGGTACCGGTGTGCCAAGTCCAGGTCCAAAAGGCTTCTATACAGCTTCTACACATTGTTTCACGTTTTCAACATTTTGGTCAAAATCAATGTGGAAACTCTGGTGAGTTACCTAGCTTGTTTTCTACTAACATGCTAACTGGGGAAAGGCTAATGTTATTGAGCTACAGTAGCATGTCACTAGCAGGGTTTAGTAGAATAATTATATCGCTGTCACGTTTCTTTATGAGTGTTTTGTAACTAAAAACCAATTTGAGTCAGATCTGTAAAGAGATAAGGTATACATTTAGTTTTTAGCTCATATTAAAGATTGCACCGCTATTTCTTGGTTGCTAAAAGTGTAATAGTTTGCCTAATTTCAGTTTATGTGACAAAACAAGAAATGTATAGTGTAGAGAATCGTTGTGCCATTTAAACCACAATGAAATATATTTTCAATAACCCAAAATGTTGTATTTTCAGCTGTTTGAAACTGATGTACAAAACTGAAAGTAAAAGACGCAAAACAAGACTTAGGAATAGGAAGAATAGAAACACTGTATACAGAATATATCTACCGCTTCTTAGACTTGCTTTCAATAAGAATGACAGATCTATAACTCACAAGTGTATGTGAATTCGTTCGGGTCGCCCAAAAAGTGACATATTGCGTCTTTCAGTGTTGACGATGTCTAGCTAGCTACTTGTATTGCTGACGAGGCTAACTAGCTCTGAGTGGTCATCCTAGAATGTGTGTTGGCATATTTTCACCTGCTCATTTAACTGTAAGCTAATTTAATGCTGTCAAATATATATATATATATATTTCACACTTTAGTTAACCAGGTAAGCTAGTTGAGAACAAGTTCTCATTTGCAACTGCGACCTGGCCAAGATAAAGCATAGCAGTTCGACACATACAACACAGAGTTACACATGGAATGAACTAAACAAACAGTCAATAATACAGTAGAAAAAAACAAAACAAATTCTATATACAGTGAGCGCAAATAAGGTCAAATAAGGGAGTTAAGGCAATAAATAGGCCATGGTGGCGAAGTATTTACAATATGGCAATTAAACACTGGAATGGTAGATGTGCAAAAGATGGATGTGCAAGTAGACATACGGTGGCGCAAAAGGAGCAAAATAAATAAATACAGTATGGGAATGAGGTAGATAGATGGGCTGTATACAGATGGGCTATGTACAGGTGCAGTGATCTGTGAGCTGCTCTGACAGCTTGTTCTTAAAGCTAGTGAGGGAGATGGGAATCTCCAGCTTCAGTGATTTTTGCAGTTCGTTCCAGTCAGTGGCAGCAGAGAACTGGAAGGAAAGGCGACCAAAAGAGGAATTGGCTTTGGGGGTGACCAGTGAGATATACCTGCTGGAGCGTGTGTTACGAGTGGGTGCTGCTATGGTGACCAGCGAGCTGAGATAGGGCGGGGCTTTACCTAGCAGAGACTTGTAGATAATCTGTATCCAGTGGGTTTGGCGACGAGTATGAAGCGAGGGCCAGCCAACGAGAGTGTACAGGTGACAGTGGTGGGTAGTATATGGGGCTTTGGTGACAAAACGGATGGCACTGTGATAGACTGCATCCAGTTTGCTGAGTAGAGTGTTAGAGGCTATTTTATAGATGACATCCCCGAAGTCAAGGATCGGTAGGATGGTCAGTTTTACGAGGGTATGTTTGGCAGCATGAGTGAAGGAAGCTTTGTTGTGAAATAGGAAGCCGATTCTAGATTTAATTTTTGATTGGAGATACTTAATCTGAGTCTTGAAGGAGAGTTTACAATCTAGCCAGACACCTAGGTATTTGTAGTTATCCACGTATTCTAAGTCAGAGCCGTCCAGAGTAGGAGTAGTGATGCTGGATGGGCGGGCAGGTGCGGGCAATGATCGGTTGAATAGCATGCATTTAGTTTTATTTGCGTTTAAGAGCAGTTGGAGGACACGGAAGGAGAGTTGTATGGCATTGAAGCCATCTGGAGGTTAGTTAACACATTGTCCAAAGAAGGGCCAGAAGTATACAGAATGGTGTCGTCTGCATAGAGGTGGATTAGAGAATCACCAGCAGCAAGAGCGACATCATTGATGTATACAGAGAAGAGAGTCGGCCCGAGAATTGAACCCTGTGGCATCCCCATAGAGACTGCCAGAGGTGCGGACAACAGGCCCTCCGATTTGACACACTGCGCTCTATCAGAGAAGTAGTTGGTGAACCAGGCGAGGCAATCATTTGAGAAACCAAGGCTGTTGAGTCTACCAATAAGAATGTGGTGATTGACAGAGTCGAAAGCCTTGGCCAGGTCGATGAATACAGCTGCACAGTAATGTCTCTTATCGATGGCAGTTATGATATCGTTAAGGACCTTGAGCGTGGCTGAGGTGCACCCATGACCAGCTCGGAAACCAGATTGCATAGTGTAGAAGGTACGATGTGGTTCAAAATGGTCAGTAATCTGTTTGTTAACTTGGCTTTCGAAGACCTTAGAGATGCAGGGTAGGATTTAGCAGTTTGGGTCTAGAGTGTCTCCCCCTTTGAAGAGAGGGATGACCGCGGCAGCTTTCCAATCTTTGGGAATCTCAGATGATACGAAAGAGAGGTTGAACAGGCTAGTTATAGGGGTTGCAACAATTTCGGCAGATAATTTAAGAATGAGAGGGTCCAGATTGTCTTAGGGAGCGTTTGACAGTGATGAGGGGTGCTCGCAGACCCTTTACGGATGCAGGCAATGAGGCAGTGACCGCTGAGATCTTGGTTGAAAACAGCAGAGGTGTATTTGGAGGGTGAGTTAGTTAGGATGATATCTATGAGGGTGCCCGTGTTTACGGATTTGGAGTTATATCTGGTAGGTTGTGTGAGATTGAGGGCATCAAGCTTAGATTGTAGGATGGCTGGGGTGTTAAGCATGTCCCAGTTTAGGTCACCTAGCAGCACAAGCTCAGAAGATAGATGGGGGGCAATCAAATCACATATGGTGTCCAGGGCACAGCTGGGGGCAGAGGGTGGTCTATAGCAAGTGGCAACGGTGAGAGACTTGTTTCTGGAAAGATTAATTTTTAGAAGTAGAAGCTCAAATTGTTTGCGTACAGACCTGGATAGTAAAGACAGAACTCTGCAGGTTATCTTTGCAGTAAATTGCAACACCTTGGTAGTTCTATCTTGTCGGAAAATGTTATAGTTTGGAATGGAAATTTCAAGGTTTTTGGTGGTCTTCCTAAGCCTGGATTCAGACACAGCTAGGACATCCGGATTGGTGGAGTGTGCTAGGGCAGTGAATAAAACAAACTTAGGAAGGAGGCTTCTAATGTTAACATGCATGAAACCAAGGCTTTTACGGTTGCAGAAGTCAACAAATGAGAGAGCCTGGGGGATGAGAGTGGAGGTAGACACTGCAGGGCTTGGATTAACCTCTACATCACCAGAGGAACAGAGGAGGAGTAGGATAAGGGTACGGCTAAAGGCTAACAGAGCTGGACGCCTAGTACGTTCAGAACAGAGAGTAAAAGGAGCAGATTTCTGGGCATGGTAGAATATATTCAAGGCATAATGTACAGACAAAGGTATAGTAGGATGTGAATACAGTGGGGGTAAACCTGTGCATATAGTGATAATGAAAGAGATATTGTCTCTAGAAATAGCATTTAAACCAGGTGATGTCACTGCGTGTGTGGGGGGTGGAACTAAATGGTGGAACTAAATTGTTAGCCGAGGCGTGTTGAGCAGTGCTAGAGGCTCTACAGTGAAATAAAACAATAGTTACAAACCAGAACAGCAATCGACACGGCATGGTGACGTCAGGGAAAGGCATGCATAGCCGAGTGATCATACAAGTCCAGTGCGTGGCTTCAGGCAGCTAGCGGCACAGGGCTAGCAGGCTAACAGAAAGGCCTTAGAGGGATGACGTGATGGAGGGAAGTCTGTTGTGGCCCCCTCGTGCAGTTACATCAGCGGATGGATCACTGGGCTCCGTGTGGGAGACCAAATGCCAATACTTAATGCATTTCTATGGAAATGGTATCGTTTGAGGTACTATTACTCCTGTTATGAACTTCTCTTCATGAGAAGTTTTATGCAGATATGTTGTGCACATTCTAGCATTTATTTCCTGACTCTATGTCACAGTCATAAAGAATAGAGAATTCATAGAAAGGATGTCTCCATTCAAGGCAATGATGGCACAATGGGTGGACTGGCAGCCATTTGGAGTGTACCCATGCAAGGAAGTAAAAGCAGGAACCTTACACTTCAATATGGTCATGGCTAGAAGTGTCACGTCATGACCTTAGTTCCTTTTTTAGTTTGGTCAGGGGGTGAGTTAGGGTGGGCATTCTATGTGTTTTTCGATGTTTTTGTATTTCTGTGATTGGCCTGGTATGGTTCCCAATCAGAGGCAGCTGTTTATCATTGTCTCTGATTGAGAACCATACTTAGGCAGCCTGTTTTTTTTAACCTTTATTTAACCTGGCAAGTCAGTTAAGAACAAATTCTTATTTACAATGACAGCCTGGGAACAGTGGGTTAACTGCCTGTTCAGGGGCAGAACTACAGATTTGTATCTTGTCAGCTTGGCAGTTTGAACTTGCAACCTTCCAGTTACTAGTCCAACGCTGTAACCACTAGGCTACTCTGCCGCTTTGTGGGTAGTTGTTTTCTGTCTCTGTGTCTGCACCAGACAGAACTGTTTCGTTTTTGTTAATTCTCTTGTTATTTTGTTTTGTGTTCAGTTTAAATCAATATTAACATGGACACGTACTACCCTGCATTTTGGTTCGATCTTGACTACACTTCCTCAGATGACGAGGGATACCGTTACAAGAAGGAATCCAGTTTTTGTCAAATTTGACTTTTCGTAGCAGGTTAGAAGAATTTACGCAGCAGGTTAGGATAATTCATGTAGCAGATTAGGAGAATTAGGTTAAGGTTAGGAAAAGGTTAGCTAAAATGCATTATTGTTTTTTACATTTGACGTTAATTTGACTAAAGCTGGATACCTTCTGGCCATCAATATCTGCTGTGATATGCTTATTCAACTCAACTGACATTACAAAAAATACATTCCATTGCATGAACATTACCATGGCAATCCTGCATCAGTTGATAGAACATTCCAAAATACCATGGAAATGATTGTATCATAATATTAGGTAGCCATTGCGAGTGTACTCATGAGTTTACCAGTCAAATTGCCGAAGTCAAATTCAAATCAAATCAAATTTGATTATTCACATACACGTGTTTAGCAGATGTTATTGATGGGTGTAGCGAAATGTTTCTAGCTCTGACAGTGCAGTAATATCTAACAAGAAATATCTAACAATTTCACAACATACAGTGGGGAGAACAAGTATTTGATACACTGCCAATTTTTCAGGTTTTCCTACTTACAAAGCATGTAGAGGTCTGTAATTTTTATCATAGGTACACTTCAACTGTGAGAGACGGAAACTAAAACAAAAATCAATTTTTAAGTAATTAATTTGCATTTTATTGCATGACATAAGTATTTGGTCACCTACCAACCAGTAAGAATTCAGGCTCTCACAGACCTGTTAGTTTTTCTTTAAGAAGCCCTCCTGTTCTCCACTCATTACCTGTATTAACTGCACCTGTTTGAACTCGTTACCTGTATAAAAGACATCTGTCCACACACTCACTCAAACAGACTCCAACCTCTCCACAATGGTCAAGACCAGAGAGGGTGTAAGGACATCAGGGATAAAATTGTAGACCTGCACAAGGCTGGGATGGGCTACAGGACAATAGGCAAGCAGCTTGGTGAGAAGCCAACAACTGTTGGCGCAATTATTAGAAATTGAAGAAGTTCAAGATGACGGTCAATCACCCTCAGTCTGGAGCTCCATGCAAGATCTCACCTCGTGGAGCATCAATGATAATGAGGAAGATGAGGGATCAGCCCAGAACTACACAGCAGGACCTGGTCAATGACCTGAAGAGAACTGGGACCACAGTCTTAAAGAAAACCATTAGTAACACCCTACGCCGTCATGGATTAAAATCCTGTAGCGCACACAATGTCCCCCTGCTCAAGCCAGCGCATGTCCAGACCCGTCTGAAGTTTGCCAATGACCATCTGGATGATCCAGAGGAGGAATGGGAGAAGGTCATGTGGTCTGATGAGACCAAAATAGAGCTTTTTGGTCTAAACTCCACTCGCCATGTTTGGAGGAAGAAGGATGAGTACAACCCCAAGAATACCATCTCAACCATGAAGCATGGAGGTGGAAACATCATTCTTTGGGGATGCTTTTCTGTAAAGGAGAAAGGACGACTGCACCGTATTGAGGGTAGGATGGATGGGGCCATATATCTCGAGATCTTGGCCAAAAACCTCCTTCCCTCAGTGAGAGCATTGAAGATGGTTCGTGGCTGGGTCTTCCTGCATGACAATGACCCGAAACACACAGCCAGGGCAACTAAGGAGTGGCTCCGTAAGAAGCATCTCAAGGTCTTGGAGTGGCCTAGCCCGTCTCCAGACCTGAACCCAATAGAAAATCTTTGGAGGGAGCTGAAAGTCCGTATTGCCCAGCGACAGCCCCGAAACCTGAAGGATCTGGAGAAGGTCTGTATGGAGGAGTGGGCCAAAATCCCTGCTGCAGTGTGTGCAAACCTGGTCAAGAACTACAGGAAACGTATGATCTCTGTAATTGAAAACAAAGGTTTCTGTACCAAATATTATGTTCTGCTTTTCTGATGTATCAAATACTTATGTCATGCAATAAAATGCGAATTAATTACTTAAAAATCATACAATGTGATTTTCTGGATTTTTGTTTTAGATTCCGTCTCTCACAGTTGAAGTGTACCTATGATAAACATTACAGACATGCTTTGTAAGTAGGAAAACCTGCAAAATCGGCAGTGTATCAAATACTTGTTCTCCCCACTGTATACCCAATACACACAAATCTAAGTAAAGGAATGGAATTAAGAATATATAAATACATGAACGAGCAATGTCAGAGCGGCATAGACTAAGATACAATAGAATAGAATACATTATATACACATGAGATGAGTAATGCAAAAAATGTAAACATTATTAAAGTGACTAGTGTTCAATTTATTAAAGTGGCCAGGGATTTAAAGTCTATGTATATAGGGCAGCAGCCTCTAATGTGCTAGTGATGGCTATTTAACAGTCTGATGGCCTTGAGATAGAAGCTGTTTTTCAGTCTCTCGGTCCCAGCTTTGATGCACCTGAACTGACATTGCCTGCTGAATGATAGTGGGGTGAATAGGCAGTGCCTTGGGTGATTGTTGTCCTTGATTATCTTTTTGGCCTTCATGTGACATCAGGTGCTGGAGGGCAGGTAGTTTGCCACTGGTGATGCGTTGGGCAGACCACACCACCCTCTGGAGAGCCCTGCGGTTGTGGGCGGTGCAGTTGCCGTACCAGGTGGTGGTACAGCCTGACAGGATGCTCTCGATTGTGTATCTGTAAAGGTTTGAGAGTGTTTTAGACAAATTTCTTCAGCCTCCTGAGGTTAAAGAGACACTGTTGCGCCTTCTTCACCACACTGTCTGTGTGGGTGGACCATTTCAGTGTCCGTGATGTGTATGCCGAGGAACTTGAAGCTTTCCACCTTCTCCTCTGCGGTCCCGTCGATAGGGGGGTGCTCCCTCTGCTGTATCCTGAAGTTCACAATCATCTTCTTTGTTTTGTTGACGTTGAGTGAGAGGCTATTTTCCTGACACCACACTCCAAGAGCCCTCACCTCCTCCCTGTAGGCTTTCTCGACCATGTTGGTAATCAAGCCTACTGCTGTTGTGTTGTCTGCAAACTTGATTGAGTTGGAGGCGTGCATGGCCATGCAGTCATGGGTGAACAGGGAGTACAGGAGGGGGCTGAGTCAGGAAGTCCAGGACCCAGTTGCATAGGGTGGAGCTTAGTGATGAGCTTGGAGGGTACTGTGGTGTTGAATGCTGAGCTATAGTCAATGAACAGCATTCTTACACATGTATTCCTCTTGTCCAGATGGGATAGAGCAGTGTGCAGTGTGATATCGATTGCATCGTCCGTGGGTCTATTGGGGCGGCAAGCAAATTGAAGTGGGTCAAGGGTGACAGGTAAGGTGACGGTGATATGATCCTTGACTAGTCTCTCAACGCACTTCAGGTTGACAGAAGTGAGTGTTACGGGGCGATAGTCATTTAGTTTTGTTACCTTTTCATTCTTGGGTACAGGAATAATGGTGGCCATCTTGAAGCATGTGGGGACAGCAGACTGGGATAGGATTGAATATGTCCGTAAACACATCAGCCAGCTGGTACTGTCACGACTCCAACCGAAGGACACTCCCCTTCCCGTTCGGGTGGCGGTCGTCGTCGCCGGCCTACTAGCTGCTACTGATTATTTCCTCCCCCTCCTTATGTGTTGATTGTGTGCACCTGTTTTGAGTTAGGTAGTAAGGCTTTATTAGTCAGCCGGCCCGCAGGGTTCCTTGTGCGGGATTAATTATTGTGATCGTCTGTTTGGTGTACTTGTGTGCACGTCTATGGGTTTTGTGTTTTCCCATTTTGTGGGTTTCCCTGGACAGGTTAATTCCCCCTGTTTGGGGCATTTGTTTGTTCAGTACGCCCTGTGTTTTGTGAGGGTTGGCTTATGTTCAGCGTTTCTCAGTGCATTAAAATAGCACTCCCCTGAACTCTCTGCTTCCTGCGCCTGACTCCTCACCCACTACACTCAGACCGTTACAGAATCCCGCACCCACTGGAATGGAGTCAGCAGGAGCAACAGCCACTCCCCTCCCATCGATGGAAGAGAGGGTTCTACATCACACCACCGTTCTCCATCGGATCGGAGCGGCGATGGATCTGGTGATGGAGAGAATGGACCGATGGGAGAGAAGCGGTCTCCTCTCTCCACCTTCGGCCCCCACTCCTCAGGACTCCCCATCTCCCGACTCCAGCACCTCCACTCCTGTTCCGATGGAGTTGGGAGGGGCTTTGCCGAGGGGTATCGGAGGAGGAGGCTCCCTCTGCACCAACTGTGGTCGGAGAGGACACACGGCCGATCGGTGCTGGGGGGGTCCGTCTGGGAGTCGAGATGGCAGGCGGAACATTTCTCGATCACCCCAGGTGAGTCAGCACCAAACTCACCCAGAACCCCCTGTTGGTCACATGTTTGTCTTGATTTTTTTTCGTAATTCTTTCTCCTCTTCCCAGCATAGGGCGCTAGTCGATTCAGGCGCAGCTGGGAACTTTATGGATCGCGGACTTGCTATTAAATTAGGTGTTCCGCTTGTGCCGATAGATTCTCCCTTTCCCGTGCACTCCCTAGATAGCCGGCCATTAGGGTCAGGGGTGGTCAGGGAGACCACGATCCCACTGGACATGGTAACGCAGGGGAATCATAGGGAGCGTATCAGTCTCTATATTATTGATTCGCCTGCGTTTCCAGTGGTGTTAGGGATTCCCTGGCTGGCCCGGCACAATCCTAAAATTTTGTGGAGACGGGGTTCTCCAGGGCTGGTCAGAGGAGTGTTCTGGAAGGTGTCTAGGAGTTTCCGTCGGTGCCACCTCGGTGGAAAGTCCAGACCAGGGTCCTACAGTGTGCATTCCCCCCGAGTATGCCGATTTGGCAATCGCTTTTAGTAAAAAGAAGGCGACTAAATTACCACCACATCGACCGGGAAGGGATTGTGCGATAGATCTCCAGGTAAACGCTGCGCTTCCCAAGAGTCACGTGTACCCATTGTCCCAAGAGGAGACGTTGGCTATGGAGACATATATCACGGAGTCTCTGGGACAGGGGTACATTCGGTCCTCCATTTCACCCATCTCCTCAAGTTTCTTTTTTGTGAAGAAAAAGGAGGGAGGATTGCGTCCGTGTATTGATTATAGAGGTCTAAATGCCATCACAGTGGGGTTCAGCTACCCACTACCTCTCATTGCTACGGCAGTGGAATCCTTTCAGGGAGCGCAGTTCTTCACAAAATTGGATCTCAGGAGCGCGTATAGCCTGGTGCGTATTCGGAAGGGAGACGAGTGGAAAACCGCATTTAGTACCACATCGGGCCACTATGAGTACTGCGTCCTGCCGTATGGGTTAAAAAATGCTCCAGCCATTTTTCAATCCTTTGTAGACAATATTCTCAGGGACCTGCACGGGCAGGGAGTGGTTGTTTTTATCGATGACATTCTGATCTACTCAGCCACTCACGCCGCGCATGTGTCTCTGGTACGCAAGGTGCTTGGTAGACTGCTGGAGCATGACCTATACGTCAAGGCTGAGAAGTGTGTGTTCTCCAAACGAGCCGTCTCCTTTCTGGGTTATCGCATTTCCACCTCGGGGGTGGAGATGGAGGGTGACCGCAGTAAGGCTGTGCGTAATTGGCCGACTCCAACCACGGTAAAAGAGGTGCAGCGGTTTTTGGGTTTTGCCAACTACTACCGGAGGTTTGTCCGGGGTTTTGGCCAGGTAGCGGCTCCAATTACCTCACTGCTAAGGGGGGGCCCGGTGCGGTTGCGATGGTCAGCAGAGGCGGACAGAGCTTTCAACAGGTTGAAGGCGCTGTTCACGGATGCACCCGTGTTGGCGCATCCGGACCCCTCTCTAGCATTCATAGTGGAGGTGGACGCGTCCGAGGCTGGGGTGGGTGCCGTGCTATCACAGCGCTCGGGTACGCCACCAAAACTCCGCCCCTGCGCTTTCTTCTCGAGTAAGCTCAGCCCAGCGGAGCGTAACTATGATGTGGGGGACCGGGAGTTGTTAGCGGTGGTCAGGGTTCTGAAGGTGTGGAGACACTGGCTTGAGGGGGCTAAGCACCCCTTTCTCATCTGGACCGACCACCAAAATCTGGAGTATATTCGGGCAGCTAGGAGACTGAACTCGCGGCAGGCAAGGTGGGCCATGTTTTTCACTCGATTCCGGTTCACTTTATCATATAGACCGGGCTCCCAGAACGTGAAGGCGGACGCACTGTCCCACTTTTACGACACGGAGGATAGGTCCACCGAACCTACTCCCATCCTTCCGGCCTCAAAGCTGATGGCACCGGTGGTATGGGAGGTGGACTCGGACATCGAGCGGCCGTTACGGGCTGAACCAGCGCCTCCTCAGTGTCCGGCGGGGCGGAGGTACGTGCCGCTTGGTGTTCGGGACCAACAGATTCTGTCGGCTCACGTCCTACCCTCCTCGGGTCACCCTGGGGTGAGGAGGACTGTAGGGAGCCTTCGGGGGAGGTATTGGTGGCCTACCTTGGCCAAGGACGTTAAGGTTTATGTCTCCTCCTGTTCGGTATGCGCCCAGAGTAAGGCTCCTAGGCACCTTCCTAGAGGGAAGTTACAACCCCTCCCCGTTCCACAACGGCCATGGACACATCTATCCGTAGATTTCATGACCGACCTTCCCCTGTCTCAGGGCAACACCACGGTTCTGGTGATTGTGGATCGGTTCTCTAAGTCCTGCCGTCTCCTCCCGTTGCCCGGTATCCCAACAGCCCTACAGACTGCGGAGGCATTATTCACCCACGTCTTCCGGCACTACGGGGTGCCGGAGGACATCGTTTCTGATCGGGGTCCCCAGTTCACGTCCCGAGTATGGAGGGCGTTCATGGAGCGTCTGGGGATCTTGGTCAGCCTGACCTCCGGTTATCACCCCGAAAGTAATGGGCAGGTGGAGAGAGTAAACCAGGAGGTGGGTAGGTTTCTGCGGTCGTACTGCCAGGATCCGCCAGGGGAGTGGGCGAGATACATCCCCTGGGCGGAAATGGCCCAGAACTCATTACGCCACTCCTCTACTAATGTGTCCCCCTTTCAGTGTGTGTTGGGGTACCAGCCGGTCCTGGCACCGTGGCATCCGAGCCAGACCGAGGCTCCTGCGGTGGAGGAATGGGTGCAGCGCTCCAAAGAAACCTGGAGGGCCGTCCAGGAATCCCTTCAACAGGCTAGTGGACGGCAGAAAAGGAGTGCTGACCGCCACCGCAGTGAGGCCCCCGTGTTTGTACCAGGGGACAGGGTCTGGCTCTCGACCCGAAACCTGCCCCTCCGCGTGCCCTGCCGGAAGCTTGGGCCACAGTGTGTAGGGCCGTTCAAAGTCCTGAGGAGAATAAACGAGGTGTGTTATCGATTACAACTCCCTTCCTATTATCGTATTACCCCTCGTTTCATGTGTCTTTCCTCAGGCCGGTGGTAGCTGGTCCCCTACAGGACGGTGAGGTGCTGGAGGTCCCTCCTCCCCCTCTGGACATCGAGGTGTCCCCGGCGTATACGATACGGGCCATTCTGGACTCGAGATGCCAGGTGAGGGGCCTGCAGTACCTCGTGGACTGGGAGGCGTACGGTCCGGAGGAGAGGTTCTGGGTACCCACCAGGGACAGTTTGGGGCATTTGTTTGTTCAGTACGCCCTGTGTTTTGTGAGGGTTGGCTTATGTTCAGCGTTTCTCAGTGCATTAAAATAGCACTCCCCTGAACTCTCTGCTTCCTGCGCCTGACTCCTCACCCACTACACTCAGACCGTTACAGGTACGTTGAACTTACAAGCCCGTTCTATTAATTCTATTTCTATGGTTACAGTACGGTTGCTAACAGTTTTTATGGAGTCACTGTATTGTCTACATCGAGATGTAGAACTTTTACTGGCAAGTAAGATATTCTAATTGACATCCTATTCTGCTTTGTTTAATTTATTGCTTGATTGAGATCCGAGTCGAGGTTATTCTACGATACTCCGAGTCGATATACAGGTAATAATAAGCCATTCCCCTCGGCCATGCCGACAAATTGGGGAAAACAAATGGGTTTTGTCTGGCTAATAGCCGACACAAATGGGCTGCAATATTCAAGGTAAATTCAATCAAATTAAATCCAACTTGAGAGACTCCCCTTGTCCCCTGAAACAAAATGTTTCACCTCTGCTTGTAGGTCCAGATTGCAGGCACAAGTGTTTTCTATACTGAGTATTCCAAACCAGACAGTTTTCACTTAGACATTGTGCATTATATGTCCATTGCGCTGCACACAATTTAAACGTAGTCTTGAATGATGCATGCTAAAATATACTGTATCAGAGATAAGGGACTGTTGTTATTACAACCACACAACTCAAAAGTCGGTTCACCAGTATGATAGAAATGACAAACAGCATTTTTTGGTTCGAGTCCTCAAGAACTGTTGTCTGCTAAAGATGATGCTCTGTTTGCATCTGGCAATATACTGGCTGTCCAGTATCCAGACGACCTGTCTCCCCAGAGCTTCTTATCCAGTTAATCTCTTTCCATAACATGTTGAGCCCGGCAATCAAGGAGAATGAGCGGCTCAATTAAAGATGTTACAGAACTGCTGTATGTGAAGTACCACTCCCTGCACATTCCCTGATGTTGCTATGGCGATCAAGCTGTCTGTACCATCACTGTAACTGTCGGTTCTGCAGAGAGTTCGTTTTCTAAACTAAAACTCACAAAGAACTACCTAAGAAGCATTAGGCACTCGGTCTGATATGAACTTTTAAACACCTGCATAAGCTCCACTCGTTGCACTGGCGCTGTCGTAGCCTTGACAACAGCATTTGTTCACCAATATCCTCTTGTCCATTCAATCAGTTCAACAACAATCAGTTCATCAATAATCAGTTCATTTGATTGAATGGACAAGGGGCACTTTTTCAGTCACATTCCTGAAGCCCAAGAAACAAACACTTAGCTTCCTAGTACATATGGAAATTTAAAAGACTTTTTGTTGGGTTACTGTCATAATTATTTATTAAATAAGTAAAAAATAGACATCAATGACAGGCTCGTGGGCCACCAGAGCTTGTGGCTCCCCTGCTAGATATTAGCCCAGACACTACAGTTCCTAGAACAGGGTGTGTTGGTAAGTGTTACATCACTTTTTGTCTGCAATTCTACACATTAATTATGCCATGTTAATGATATCTGAGTCAGCGTGACTAACAGAATCAATGGGTGCCTCCTGGAGGTTAGGGTCCTTGGGCACGTGCCCTGCATGCCCAGTCGGTATTCAGCCATTATTACTACAAGTTTAGATAACTGGCTAGACTAATTGTGATGCGTTTCAGAAAACTAGGCATATGTCGCGGGTCACTACTTCACAAGAGAGCCCTTTGAACGTTATCTTTTTTGGCAGAAATGCCTTCTGGAAGATGTGAACTTTCGTGTGCCTTAATAACAAACATGTATGCCATCTGTAAAGACTAATACAATTATTCAATTACGAGTCTAGTTGGTTTAGCCACAGAAGAAGTGAGCAACCTTCCCACTAGCCATGATTGGCTGAGATAATGAGTGGGCTGGACAAGCAGAGAGATGAGTTCGGATTGGTCTGTCATATAGCACGCTTCTGTCTATCTGAGCGGGTTAGTATGTGTAGGTAATCCTGTCTAATGCAGATTTTTTTTAAATCTATTTTCAGCCTTTACAGAATGCATGTCTTCCTCCAGCCCCAACAGTCTTCACAGTCTTCAAAAATAAAGACAGGATATAGAGCACATTGGAACAGAACCGTGTTCCCTCCATACTATATCTGAGCAGAGACCAGTAAAACCTACTATTATCTGTCTAGAGATGTTATAATGTTGTTGTTTTTTAGCAATAACTGTGAACTGGCCTGGGCTTGACCAATTAAATCTGAATCATAGTGCAGGCCACACTTAATTGAGGGGTCGGAGGAGTTCAGTATATTACGGGCAGTAATACAATCCCCAAAGATTTGTGGCTTTTGCGCCGCAACATAAATTCCCCTTTGTATGTAATCAACACAGATCAACACAAATATCCTGATGCCAAAGCTAATTGTAAACCACCCACTAACCATTTCAGGATGTTTTACAAGCCCAGTGCTTATACTGTAGGCTCTAAATTAAACCTGCCTTGTTTTCCTATTGGAGTGCTTGCCAGGGTTGTAATGCAACAGCAGATTCTGT